>NC_052471.1:24033534-24062398 GCF_009730915.1 Dioscorea cayenensis subsp. rotundata | reverse complement strand
TGATTGAAACCAAAAAAATAGGAGACATTCCGAAAAGTAAAGATAGAATTATAGTTTTGATTGAACAATATAAAACATGCCGAAAGAAAACATACAATATGGTGTTTGATTCCAAATTTGAAAAAATAGGGAAATCCAAAAAAACAAAAGCAAAGTATTAGAGCTTTGATTAAATAATAGGAGACATTACGAGTAGAAACCATTGGATTAGGGTATGGATTCAAAAATAAGAGACATTCTGAAAAGAAAACATAGCATTAGATTTTTGATTAAAAAATCGAAAAATAGGAGACAATCCGAAAGTAAGACATAGGATTGTGGTTTTGATTCAATATTTAAAAATAGGAGACATTCCAAAATATTCCAAAACATTTCAATATTTACACTGAGGAAGAATAAAATTAAGGTTTTGATTAAAACAAAAGTAGGCATTCTTAAAAGAAAACATAGGATTACAATTTTGATTCATAATCGATAAAAATTAAACATTCCAAAAAAAATATAGGATTAGAGTTTTGATTCAAAACAAAAAAAGGAGATATTCTGAAAACAAAACATACTATTAGGGTTTTGATTAATAACTAGAAGACATTATGAGAAGAAATTATAGAATTAGGTTTGTGATTGAAAACAAAAATTTAGGTGACATTCGAAAAAGAAAACAAATAATTAGGGTTTTAGTTAAAAATGGGAGACATATCAAAATGAAAACATAAGATTACGGTAAAAATTAAAAAATAGCAGACATTCCAAAATGATAGCAAGGCATTAATGTTTTCATCTTAAACTAAAAATAGGAGAGATTACGAAAAGAAAATATAGGATTACAGTTTGATTGAAAATAGGAGAAATTCTTAAAAGAAAACATATGATTAGAGTTTTGATTGAAAAATAGGTGACATTCAGAAAATAAAACATAGAATTATTGTTTTGATTGAAAATCGATAAATAGGAGACATTCCAAAAATAAAACATAAAATTTGTGTCTTGATTGAAAGATAGGAGACATTGCAAAAAGAAAACAAAGGATTAAGGTTTTAATTAAAAATAGGACACATTAAGAAAAGAAAACATAGGATTAGGATTTTTATTGAAAAATAGAAGACATTCTGAAAAGCTAGCCCCTCATGGTTGGGTACAATATGGAGGAGATAACACTAGATCTAAAGAAAGAAGACATGACTCCCTTCTCTTGGAGATTTGCCTCCATTGTTGAGCTCCGTGTGCTAGCATAACTTCTCTTGTGCTCCTGACTCACGCCTTGATGCCTTAGAAGGTGTGGATAAGCTTGATCTTCTCTCTCATCATTGTCTTCCGGTTGGAGAAAAAGATCCCCTAACAAAGTTGAAGAGGAAACCCATAAAATTGGGGTTAAAAAGAGGAGATTCGGGCTCGACATAGTCAACGTATGAGCGTGTCCCAACCGTGTCATGTAAAGGAAGAAATGAGTGAAATGGCATGCCACTGCCTAGAAGATTCAATGAAAGGGACACCGTCGTGTCTTGACCATGCGATGATGTGACACGAGCATGTTAGAAGCACTCAACGCCTGTCACCTATTCTTCGATAAAATTCTCTTTGGCCTGGGTTTTTAAGTGGCATGGACACGATTGTGTCTTGACTATGTCAAGCTTGTGAAGCGCCCTTCTACACAAACTTCTTGATGGATCACAACAGGCTGAGAACATGTAAAATGATAGATTTAAGGCATGAAAACATGTATACAAAGTGCACTCATCACATTGTGAAAAGAAAACTTAAGATTATGATTTTTGTTCAAAAATAGGATGCATTATGAAAAGAAAATAGAGGATTAGGGTTTTCACTCAAAACCAAAAAATAGGAGACATTACTATAAGGAAACATACTATTAGGATTTTGATTAAAAAATAGTACACATCTCGAAAAAAAAAAAAGGATTAAATTTTTATTGAAAAATAGGAGACATTACGAAAAGAAAACATAGTTTAGGGTTTCGATTCAGAACTAATAGATTGGTGACATTAAGAAAAGAAAACATAGGATTCTGGTTTTGATTGAAGGATAAAAGACTTTCTGGAAAGAAAACATTTGATTAGGATTATAATGAAAAATAGTTTCCATTGCTAATAGAAAATATAGGATTAAAGTTTTGATTAAAAAATTATGAGCCATTCTAAAAAAACATAGAATAATTTGGGTTTTGATTCAAAAATAGGAGACCTTAAAAAAGAAAAGAAAGTATTAGGATTTTGAATCAAAACTAATAAATAGGAGACAGTAAGAAAAGACAACATAGGATTTGTCTTTTGATTGAAAGATAGAAGATATTCAACAAAGAAAACATAGGATTAGGATTTTACTCTAAAATTATTAGGCATTCCAAAAACAGAACTTAGGATTATGGTTTAGACAAAAACAAAATAGCAGAAATTTCCAAACCAAAAGGTAGGATTAGGGTTTTGATTAAAAAGAATAAGACATTGCGATAAGAAAACCAAAGATTGTGGTTTTGCTTGAAAACTGAAATATAAAACACATTTTAAAAAGAAAACATAGGATTAGGATCTTGATTTAAAAATAGCAGACGTTTTGAAAAGAAAATAAATAATTAGATTTTTTATTGAAAAATTGGAGTTATTCATAAAAGAAAACAAAGGATTAATGTTTTTATTCAAAACTAATAAATTGGAGACAATAGGAAAAGAAAGCCGAGGATTCGGGGTTTGATATAAAGATAGCAGAAATTCAAAAAGGAAAATGTTGGATCACGGTTATGATTCAAATATAGTTGGCATTCCAAAAAGAAAACATAGGGCTAGGTTTTTGACTAAAAAATAGTAAACATTCCAAAAAAATTATAGGATTTGGATTTTGATTCAAAAATAGGAGCAATTCTGAAATAAAACATAGGGTTAGGGTTTAAATCAAAAAATATGAGAGATTATGAAAATTAAACATAGGATTATAATTGTGGTTCAACCATAGCTGTCATTCCAAAATAAAAGAAAGGATTATGTTTTCGAATCAAAACTGATAAATAAGAGACATTAAGAAAAGAAAACATATGATTCAGGTTCTGATTGAAGGATAGGAGATATTCTAAAAATAAAACATAGGATTAGGATTTTTATTCAAAAATGGGAGGCATTACAAAAAGAAAATAAAGGATTATGGTTTTGATTGAAAAAAATGACACATTCCAAAAAGAGAACATAGGATTAGAGTTTTGCTTTAAAATAGGAGACATTATTATAAAAAAAAACATAGCATTAGGGTTTTGATTGAAACCTATATTGGGCATTCCAAAAAAAAAAAATATGATTTGGGTTTTGATTCAAAAATAGCAGAAATTCCCTAAAGAAAAACATAGGATTAGGATTTTTATTGAAAAATAAGAGCCATTTCGAAAAAAGAAAAAATAGGATTAGGGTTTGATTAAAAAATAGGAGACTATCTGAAAAGAAAACGTAGGATTAGTATTTTGGTTGAAAAATAGGAGACATTCTGAAAT
This sequence comes from Dioscorea cayenensis subsp. rotundata, assembly GCF_009730915.1. Lineage (NCBI taxonomy): Eukaryota > Viridiplantae > Streptophyta > Magnoliopsida > Dioscoreales > Dioscoreaceae > Dioscorea > Dioscorea cayenensis. Next base: position 24,058,905 of record NC_052471.1, on the reverse strand, counting down.
TAAAAGATAGGATTAGAGTTTTGATTCCGAAAAAAACCAAAGAATTTGTGTTTTGATTGAAAAAATAGGAGACATCGTGAAATGAAAACATAGGATTAGAGTTTTGAATTAAAAAATAGGAGACATTCTGATGCAACAATAATTTTAAAGTTGTTGATCTGAGCATGAATGCCAGTAACAAGCCTTCCAACCTGTAGATCAAAGATTACCTAAATTATGCAAAAACTGGAGTAAGGTTTAATACTCAAGGAAAAATATCTATTTGAACACTGATCCTTCCTAGCTTGTAAGCTTACAATAAATAGATCCAAAGAAAGATACGGGAAACCCTAAACATGATAAGATTTAAAATTTGCCAGAAAATGGCAAATTTTCAAATTCAGCAAACAAATAAAGAACTTATCAATTAAAAACTAATTCCTATAACGGCATACAAATCCAAGATTTCAAGCCCAAGATATAATCAAATCCATTATTAGCATATGGCAAAATCACTGCTTTCGAGGCCAAAATGATGGAATTTGACCAAAATCTGATGACTTGTGTTCATTTACCTATTTTCCATCAAGTGGGACCCATATAACAACTAAACTCCACCACCCTAACAATTACCAATATGCCCTTGGTAGTTCAGAACCCACTTCTTGTTGAAAGCACATGCCACTTCCTCAATACATGCCGCATCATTCCCCCTAGGTTGGACAAAATTTACACTTGAATTATCATCTAAGGAATCAACATAGTAAGTTAAGAAGGTCTAAATGTTGACTACATCTATCGTCTGGATGTGCCTTAGCAACTGTAGTCGATAGGCATTCACGTTAAGCTTCTTAAAGATCTCGGCTAGCTCACTCCTTTTGTCTTTAAGCTTATTATAGTCCGCAACTGAAAAACATTCCTTGGATAGCACGACCCACACAAAATCGCCTTCTTCAAACTCAACAAGGCGGCAGTGATGGTCAGTATGTTGCTTGTAATGCACATTTACAGTGGTCAAGTTGTCAAGAACAGTCTTACGAATGTCTTGTAAACTTCTTACAAAATCAGGAGTCTTCCCCTTCGATCTGCCCTTTACTAAATGACAATTCGAGTATTCACCATCTTCTATAAGCTACACCAAAAGTGACTGAAGAACTGTGTATCTTGGTCAGAGATAATGGAAGATGGAAGGCTACGGAGACGATAGACATCCCGAAAGAAAAGCGGTGAATCAAGTGCGCCATCTTTGAAAAGCGGTCCACAACAACAACAATGGAGTCGCTACCACGCTAAGTCCGATGTGGGCCAAGCACAAAATCCTTGCTGATAATCATCCACGGCTATGAGGGTACCAGCAGCAGCATATAGAGGCCGCCATTGGTTGCTCCTGCGTTAGAGATTTGGCATATCCTGTACATTGAATGAATTTTCCAACATTTTTACCCATGCCCAGCCAAATGTAGAAAGATTGAATTAATAGGATTGTCTCGTTGCTTCCCACATGGCCTTCACCATGTGACTCCCTGATGATTTGTACCCTTATGGTACATTCCGTAGCATAGAGTTGGTTTCCCTGAAACAACAAACCATCATGTACTAAGAAATCTGTCCATTTTGTAGCCTATACATCTAATAGAATCTATTAAAAAATGTGTCAATTTTAAACAAATCACGAAAAGAGTCAAAACCTGGTACCTCTAATCGCAGCGTAACCCGAAGGTTATTTCACATACTGAATTTATCCGTAATACAGTTGGAGACCCCTGCCTTATGCTTCACAACCAAGGTAAATTTATTCAGAACATTTACCCACCATCCATGATGAGAGGATACCATGTCTTATTGATGGATATGCCATAGTGCGGCGTGATTTACAACGCCCCTTGCGTATGTCCCGCAAGTGCAAGGGTTTGTCGAGTAATAAAATCGGATGTGAGTGGGTATCATATCCACAGGGAGTAGGGAATAAAAATACTTAAATTGTTTCTTAACCAAGTGAAAAGTGAATAATGGTTTTGTTAACAAGATGTAATGTAAACAAGAATAAAAGAAATAAGAAAGAGAAGCACAAGTAAAGGGGAGGTAAGGCAATTGATATAAATGGAGTACTTGGATATTATTCCGCCTAGGATGATCGGTTCAAGTGCAAAACCCTCTATTATGCTTCCCAACTAATGCATTAATGAGTTGTGGAGATCCTTCAATACATGGTCCCAAATCTAAGGTTAACCATGCCTGACTCTACACATGTCCTGGAGGAGAAATCGAACAATCTCAATACCTCTCACTCGTACAAAATCGCAATGAATTCCATGGATTCCAAGTGATAAATCCTCTTCCTAGATATAGACCTAACCCCTTGTCGAGGTGGAAGGTCCCTAGTCACAATTAAGCCCTAGGTGCTAAAATCATTTCAATGCTTCACTCCATTGGTGACACGTCCGAATATGTGTGTACACCGCAAGTGCACGGGTGTCGAAGTAATAATTCCAGATGACTGAGTATCGTATCCACAGAGAGTAGGGAATAAAAGATACTTAAATTGTTTCTTAACTAATGTGGAAGATGAGTATTGATATGTGTGACAAGATTTAATTCTCAAGAGTAAAAACAACAAGAAAGAGAGGACAAGTAAAGGAGAAGGTAAGGCAATCGATAAAGATGGGGTACCCGAGTATTGTTCAGCCTAGGACAATTGTTTCAAGTGCAAGAACCCTCTATTATGCTTCCTAATTAATGCAATAGTGAGTCACAGAAATCCTTAATTGCATAGTCCCAAATGTAAGGTCAACCATGCCTAACTCTATACATGTCCCGGAAGAGAAATCGAACAATCTCAACACCTCGCACTCGTATAGAATTGCAATGAGCTTTAGGGACTCCAAATGATAAATCTTATTAATATGTATAGACCTAACCCTTTTGGTCCGGTGAAAGATCCCTAGCCACAATTATGCCCTAGATGCTAAAATCACTTCAATGCTTCACTCCGTTGCACTCGCAACTAAGCCCCAGCGGAAGATCATCCCTTAGCCCATTCATTCTACTATGACCGCAAAGAACTCTTTGAACATGGAGGTAGGATAGATCATACCAGAGGGGAAAGGGGATGCTCTGCTACCTCTCAACTCATCCTCTCAATCCTGTCTAATCTAGCTTTATCCAACTCTCATGGTGTGTCACTTACTCACAAGAGTTACCAGGAAGAACTCTCAACCCTAGTGTCACTCTAGGGGAGTATTCATACAATCAAGCGCACAAGATTGGAAACTCACAATAAACATCAATTAATTAAAAACATAATAAATATATTCATTGAAATGAATACATCCTAGGGTTCACAAATACCCAAGTACCCACTAGGGGTTGAGCTCTGAATGGAGATAGGTACAATCAATAAAATCGAATGTAAAAACAAAAAATCCATAGAAAACCCCCTCGTTAGTCGTGGCGATGGTCTTGTGGATAGTCCTCTACTCATCGCAAGGGTCCCTTTGTCCGGCCTAGCATACACCTCACCGGATCGGTGCCGACGAAAGCTCTCCCACTAACCTTCTTCCAAATAGCGCGATGTCGGAGCCGTAGAACCTCTCTAAAGCCCTAGACAATACCTCTCAAAACCCTAGCCACAGCCCTCTCTCAAGTTGGGGAAAAGATGGAGAAAAGAATGCAGAAATCGAGGCTAAAATCAACTTTTAAAGGGCAGGAATCGGGAATCCACACGCCCGTGTTAGCGCCCCTATAGATTTTTCACACGGGCGTGTGGAATTTCCACACGCCCGTGTGGATTCTCTGTTTTTCTGTTTTCTTGGCCGGCTGGGAACAGTGTTGGTACAGTATTCTTGCTATAGTTTTCTACAGTACCTACTGCAATACCGACCCGAAATACTCCCGAATCCATGCTTTCATCGAGGTAACGCAAACGGGCACACGTTTATGTCATGGATCGCTTTGCTTCTTTAATAACGAACATGTTGGTGGAGATCTTGTTCTATATGCACAAGTCGGAATGCTTGAATGTGACTGCCCTTGTGCCCCTCCAAATGGTTATACTAACTTGAATATGAGGAGGTTGGCACACATTCCCGCATCTCGAACCCTTCCAGTGTCTTCGCGTTTGAACCTTAGCAAGATTTCCTCCAAATTGGTACATTTATGACCCACATTGGCTTCTTTCTTTCATATTCGGCCTCACAACCCTACCTGCATGAATGTAACATAACTACACACGTATTAGCGTTAAAACCTGAGAAACGTAAACACAAGGAAAGAACACTTCATATTCTTATCGCACAAGCACTTATCAGTTTCTTTTGCAACTAAGCCCCAGTGGAAGGTCATCCTTAGCCCATTCACTTTACTATGACCGCAAAGAACTCAAGGAAATGGATGTAGAATAAATCACACTGGAGGTGATAGGGGGCGCTCAGCTACCTCTCGACTCACCCTCTCAACCCTCTCCAATCTAGCTTTGTCTAATTCTCGTGGTGTGTCACTCACTCACAAGGGTTACCAATAAGAACTCTCAACCCTAGTGTCATTCTAAGGGAATATTCATTCAATCAAACATTCAATATTGGAAGTCAATTAAAGCATCAATTAATGAGAGCATAATAAAAGGTTTAATGAAACAAATACAACTACCCACTAGGGGGTTTAGCTCTCCATGGATCTAGTTACAATCAACAATTAAATTGAATGTAAAAGTAAGTAATCCATAGAAAACCCCCTCGATAGTCATGACGATGGTCTTGTGGAGAAGCCTTGACTCTTCCAAAGGTCCCTTTGTCCGGCCTAGGGTAACCGCGCCGGATCGATGCCGACGAAAGCTCTCCCACTAACTTTCTTCCAAATGGAGCATTAGAACCTCTCCAAATCCCTTGCCAATACCTCTCAAAATACTAGCTGGCGCACTCTCTCAAGTTGGGGAAAGATGGAGAAATAAATCTGGAAATCAGGGCTCATATCGCCCTTAAATAGGGCTGGAATCGGGCATCCACACGCCCCTGTGGATTCTCCACATGCCCCTGTGGATTCTCCACATGGGCCTGTGGAAATTCCACACAGGCATGGATAATGTCGACACTCCCGTGTGGATTCTTTGAACTTCACTTTTTTGGCCGGCTCTGAACAGAACCTACTGCAGTAACAACCCAAAACACTCCCGAATCCATGTTTTCATTGAGGTAGCATAAACGAGCACATGTTTATGTCGTAGATCGCCTTGCTTCTTCAATAAACGGCTTCATTGGTGAAGATCTTGTTATCAATGCACAAGCCGGGATTCTCGAATGTGACTGCCTTTGTGCCCCTCCAAATCATTGTGCTAACTTGAATACAAGGAGGTTGGCACACATTTTTACATCTTGAACCTAACTTATGACTTCGCATTTGAACCTTCTTAAGTTTTCACCAAATAGTGCGTTCACGACCTACATTGGCTTCTTTCTTTAATATTCATCTTCACAACCCTATACGCATGAAAGTAACATAAATGCACACATATGAGCGCTAAGACCTGATAAAAGTAATGCTCATCAAAAGGAAAGAATACTTCGCATTCTTATAACACAAGCACTTATCAAACTCCCCCACACTTAAGCTTTTGCTTGTCCTCAAGAAAAAAATTAAAACATTGAAGTATATACGAAGGAAATATTGGAAGTGCTTGGCCTTAGGTTCACCAAAACATGCAAATAGAACATTCTATAAGTAAGGAAAATTTAACACTAAATACGAAAAATCAATGCTCTAGCTAAAAACTTGAATAAAAAAGGACAACAAACCCGAAGTCGTGTAACTCAAGAATGCAATCATTACAACTAAGGTGGACCGCTATTGGCTATGTGAGCATTTATATCAATCAAAACTAATATAAAGGAGATGTACATTATGAAACTCCTCCAACACACACACACTTAAGTTGTACATTGTCCCCAATTTACACATGCAAGCTCACTCATAATATATCAAGCAAGAATATATGTGGGAGAAGCAATCAAAACAATACTCCCCTAACTCCTAGTGTTGCATTTGATGGAGCTAAATCCTTGGGAGTGTTGTTCCAACAGGTTGTTTAGCACACACAACCAAGTGCCAAAGCACCTTGTTTGTGTCCATGACTAGTTCTCCGTTCCCATACTGATAAGACCATATGCACGCATATATGATGGGGGTTCAGTGAAAGCTCAATAAAATAAAAACAGCTCGAGTGTATAAAAGATGAAGCAATGAATACAACTAGAGACATCAAAACGAAAATAAACTCAGAAGAAAAGTCCTTTCTGAGTATACAAGTCCAAAATGAAATGCAAAGGTAATAAAAACGATGAAAAATAAAGTCAAATGTCAATGTCGTCCACTGTCGGATCTGTTGCTACTGGATACTCAAAAGGTGCAGGAGGATCATGAGAAGATGATGCTGGAGGAGCTGGGGGAGTCCGCGGTCTCAGAACAAATGATGAGGCAATGTCTCACTCAAGAATCTGCTATAATGTGTCAAAACGCGCCATAAACTCTGTGTACTGTGCGGTCTGTATAGCTTGGACCTCAGCAATCTCTGTCGATAGGACCCCCACCGCACTCTTGAGCCTTTCAAAGCGATCATAGGCTCGAGATGGTGAAAACATGCATACTGGGTGTGGCTCCTCTGCCAAAGGAGGTGCCTTGGTCTCCATCGGTGTCGGCTGGGCCTCGAGGGCAGGCAGAGAACCCTCGCCTAGATCATTCCTTCCCTCTACTCCCACTGGGGCAGGAGTAATCAGAGCATATACCCCAGACTGGATTATACAGATCATCCCCATCAATCTCATCGTCTCCAAGCTCAGGGGTGCTCGAATTCTCGTCTTCTCGGCCCCACGAATCGTGTCCAGGAGACCCATGCCCATACCTAGTCTCGTAATGTAGGGGCCCGAGAAGATCAGTGTCAATCTGTTGTACTGTCCCTGATGTCGTATATACTCCGCGACAATGTGCCCTAGATGAATCAGTGTGCTCTGAACCATCGAGTACAGTTACAACAGCTCCTGCCGGCTCAAAACGCCAGTGCTATCACCATGGCCATTCACCGAGATGCTCAGAATTGCATGCAAATATCGATACGTAGGTCGAGAAAGGCACATGGCCTTGGACACCCCCGCCTCATACTGGCCCTGACCACACAATGCTCTGTACGCTCTGTGCGGGGTTAAGGCTCTAGGATATTCTGTAGGTAACTGGCCATACTCCGCAGTGTCTATAAATACCTCCTCGTTCAAGCCGAGCCGAACTGAAAGCTGAGTAAAATCCAAAAAAAGAGACATTCCAAAAGTAATACATTAGATTGGGGTTACCATTCAAAACCGAAAAATTGGAGGCATTAAAGAAAATATTAAATTAGAGTTTTGATTAAAAAAATATAGACATTCTTATAGGAAAACAAAGGATTATAGTTTTGATTACAAACCAAACAAATGTAAACATTCTGAAAAGAAAAATAGGATTAGCGTTTTGATTCAAAACAAAACAAAAAAGAGACATTCCAAAAAGAAAACAAAGGATTATGATTTTGATTAAAAGCTAGATGACATTGCGAGAAGAAATAATAGTATTACGTTTTCTATTGAAAACCGTAATTTATGTGACATTTCGAAAAGAAAACATAGGATTAGGGTTTTAGTTAAAAAATACGAGACATATAAAAAAAACAAAGCATTGGTGTTTAGAATAAAAACTAGGAGACATATTATCAAAACTAAAACTAGGAGACATTCTAAAAAGAAAACATAAGATTAGGATTTAATTAAAAAAATAGGAGACATTTTGAAAAGAAAACATGGGATTAGGGTTTAGATTGAAAAAAAAGAGACATTATGAAAATTAAACATAATATTACGGTTTTGATTGAAAGCAAATAAATAGGAGGCATTCCAAAAAAAACATAGAATTGTTGCTTTGATTGAAACTAGGTGACATTGCAAAAAGAAAACTACGATTGGGATTTTTATTCAAAAACAGGAGGCATTCCCAAAAAAAAATAAGATTAGGGTTTTAATTAAAAAGAAAAAAATAGTTGACATTTCCAAAGAAATGATGGATTATAATTTTCATCCAAAAATAGCAAAATTCACAAAAGAAAAAACATAGGATTATTTTTTGGATTGAAAAATAGGACATTACTCCAAGAAAATATCGAATTAGGGTTTTGATTCAAAAACATAATAGACACTATAAAAAGAAAACATAGGATTAGGGTTTTGATTTGAAAAATTTGAGACATTTCGAAGAGACATTACTTTAAAAAAAAACATAGGATTAGGGTTTTATTTAAAAAGTAAGAGACATTACTTTAAAAAAAACATAGGATTAGGGTTTTAATTCAAAAATAGTAGACATTTCGAAACGAAAACAAAGGATTAGGGTTTTGATTCAAAATATGAGAAATTCTAAAAAGAAATTAAAGGATTAGGGTTTTGATTCAATACTGGAAAATAGGATACATTCGAAAAAAAAACCTAGGATTTAGGTTTTGATTAAAAAATAGGAGACATTCCGAAAAGAAAACATAGGATTAGGGTTTTGTTTGAAAAATAAGAGACATTACTATAAGAAAACGTAGGATTTGGGTTTTGATTAAAAAATAGCAGACATTCCAAAAAGAAAATATAGTATTAGGGTTTTCATTCACATATAGTAGCCATTTCAAAAAAGAAAAAAAATGGATTATGGTTTTCATTGAAAAGTACAAGACATTATTTTAAGAAAACATAGGATTAGGGTTTTAAATGAAAAATAGGAGACATTTGTATGAGAAAACATAGGATTAGGGCTTTGATTAAAAATTTTAGATATTGCAAAAAGAAAACATAGGATTATAGGATTATTATTTTGAATGAAAAATAGTAGACATTATTATAAGAAAAAATAGGATTAGCATTTTGATTAAAAACCAAAAAATAGGTGGCATTTCCAAAAGAAACATAGGATAAGTGTTCTGATTAAAAAATAGCAGACATTCTGAAAAGAAAAAATAGGATTAGGGTTTTCATTAAAAACTGAAAAATATGAGACATTACAAAAAGAAAGCATATAATTATTGTTTTCATTCAAAAATAGGAGACATATTATTAGTGTTTTGATTGAAAAATATGAGACATTCCGAAAAAAAACATAGTATTAGTGTTTTGATTGAAAAATCAGAGACATTTCTATAAAAAAAAATAGGATTATAATTTTGATTCAAAAATAATAGACATTCCAAAAAGAAATCACAGGATTAGGGTTTTGATTGAAATATATGACACATTGCAAAAATAAAACATAGGATTATTGTTATTATTCAAAAATAGTAGACAATCCTAAAAAACAACATAAGATTACGATTTTGATTAAAAATTAAGAGCTTGAAAAATAGGACATCATTATATAAAAACATAGGATTAGTGTTTTGATTTAAAAATAGAACACATTACTGTCGGAAAACGTAGAATTAGGGTTTTTATTCCAAAATAGTAGACATTCTGAAAACAAAACATAGGATTTGGGTTTTGATTGAAAAATATAAGACTTTTTAAAAAGAAAATATATGATTAGGGTTTTGATTGAAAAATAGGAGAAATTATTATAAGAAAGCAAAGGATTAGGGCTTGATTAAAAAATAGTAGACATTTTGAAAAAAAAAACATGAGATTAGCATTTTCATTGAAAAACATGTGTCATTTCAAAAAGAAAACATAGGATTATGGTTTTGATTTAAAAATAAGAGACATTACTATAAGAATACATAGTATTAGGATTTTTATTAAAAATCAAAAATAGGGGAAATTTATAGGATTAGGGAATGTCCCAAATTTTTTTGTTTCTAATCAAAATCCTAATTCTATGTTTTCAAATGGAAATCTCCCTTATTTTTTGGTTTTGAATCAAAAAACTAATCCTATGTTTTCTTACAATAATGTCTTTTATTTTTCAATCAAAACCCTAGTCCTATGTGAAATGTCTCATGTTTTTCTGTCAAAAAGCTAATCATGTGTCGTAATGTCTACTATTTTTGAATAAAAACCGTTATCTTATATTTTCTTGAATGTTGGCTATTTTTGAAATAAAACCCTAATCCTATGTTTTCTTTTTTGAATGGCTTGTATTTTTGAATCAAAACCCTAATCCTATGTTTTTTCTTTTGAGAATGTTTGCTATTTTTTAATGAAAACCGTAATCCTATGTCTTCTTTTTTTAGATTGGTTTCTATTTTTTTGAATCAAAAATGCTAATCCTTTGTTTTTCTATTTGAAAATGTCTTCAAATTTTTTTAATCAAAACCCTAATCCGATGTCATAATGTCTCATATTTTTCAATCAAACCCTAATCCTATGTTTTAGAATTGACTCATATTTTTTAATCAAAAATATAATCTTATGCTTTTTTTTTAGAAAGTCTGCTATTTTTTAATCAAAACAATAATCGTATGTTTTGTTTTAATAATGTCATATTTTTTTTAATCAAAACCCTAATCCTAAGTTTTTTTTTAAATGCCTCCTATTTTTTAATCAAAACCGTAATCTTATGTTTTTCTTTTGAGAATATCTATTATTTCTGAATCAAAATAGCATTCCCTTATTTTCTTTTCATAATGTCTCATATGTTTCAATCAAAAGCCTAATCTATGTTTTCTTTTTTTAATGGCTTCTAATTTTAAATCAAAACTCTAATTCTATGTTTTCCTTTGGAAGTGTCTGCTATCTTTGAATAAAAAACCTAATCATTTGTTTTCTTTTGGAAATATCCCCTATTTTTTAGTTTTTATTTAAGACCATAATTCTGTATTTTTTAATAGTAATGTCTCATATTTTTAAATCAAAACCTTAATTCAATGTATTTTATTCTTAGAATGTCCCCTATTTTTTAATTGAAACCCTAATCCTATTTTTTTCTTTTTGAAATGTCTCATATTTTTCAAAGAAAACTCTAATCCTATATTTTGTTATAGTAATGTTTCCTATTTTTAAATCAAAATCCTAATCATATGCTTTCTTATAAGAATGTGATAAGTGCTTGTGTATTAATAATACGGAGTATTCTTTTCTTACATTGAGCATTACTTTTCTCAGATTTTATCGCTTATTCATGTGGATTTGTGTTCTTTTCTGCATGAAGGGTTGTGGAGACAAGTGTGGAACAAAAAAACAAAAAGTAGATCATGGATGCAATTTTCAATAACGTCTTGGATTGAATAAACGTGAAGACACAAGTTGTGCTCAAAGACATGTGAGTGTGTGCCAATCTCCATTGTGCTTGAGCAAACATACAAATTAGAGGGGCACAAAGGAAATCACACTCATGTGTTCTGACTTGTGCAATGCTAGCAAAATCTTCATGAATGAGGTTTACATGAAGATGTGATGTGATCAACTGAATGAATGTGTGCCCATTCATATGGCCTCGATAAAAAGTGTGGATTCGGAAGTATTTTGGTGAAGTATTGTAATAGTTTATTGTAGCAGACAACTATAACAAAGTACTATAGTAGTTACTATTCACAGATTGCAGAAAATCAGTGTCCTAGAAATTCACACGGGCGTGTGGAAATTTCACATGCCCGTCTGGATGCCCTATTAAAGCCCTGATTTCAGATGCTTTGGGAATTCTTTTTCTTATCTTTTTCTCATCTTTGGAGGCGCTCGCGGCTAGGGTTTAGAGAGGCGTTGGCTAGGTCTTTGGAGTAGTTCTACAGACTTGGACATCACATTCCTTCAGAAGATAGTTATTGGGGAAGCTTTTGTCGCTTCGATTTGGAGAGGTGTGCCCTAGGCTTGACGAGGGAACCTTTGGAGAAGACGAGGCAACTCTAGAAGACCATCGATACGGACTACGAGTGGTTTTTTTTATGGATTACATGCTTTTACATTCAATTTTATTATTGATTGTATCTTGCTCCATGGAAAGCTAACCCCTATTGGGTGCTTGGACTTGTAAACCCTAGGTTGATTTTATTTCATTGATCTTTCATTATGCTTCTTTAATTGTTGTTTTTAATTGAGTTCCAACCTTGAATGCTTGTTGAATTGATTTTCCTTTAAAATGGCACTAGGGTTGAGAATCTATCTTGATAATCCTTGTGGATGAGTGACACACCATGAAGGTTTGACAAAGCTAGGTTGGAGAGGGTTGAGAGGGTGAGTAGAGATGTAGGGGAACGTCCCCTTTCCCTTGCGATGTGATTCATCCTACATCCACATTCCATTTTTGTATCAAATCAACAATCCTATGTTTTTTTTTGTAATGACTCATAAGTTTCAATCAAAACCTTAATTATATGTTTTTCTTTTCGGAATGCCTACTATATGTGCGACAAAACCCTAATCCTATCTATTCTTTTCAGAATGTGTCCAATCATTCAATCAAAACCAGAATTCTATGTTTTTTTTATTAATGTCTCCTATTTATCAGATTTGAATTAAAAGTCAAATCTTCGTTTTTTTTTTGGAATGTCTCTTATTATTCAATCAAAAACCTAATCCTTTCAATTTTTTATGAAATTTCTTCTATTTTATAATCAAAACCCTTATCCTATGTTTTTTGTTCAAAATGTGCCCATGTTTCAGTTTGGAATCAAAACACTAATCTTTTGTTTTTTTCGGAATGTCTCATTTTTTTGTCAAAAAACAAAACCTATCTTTTGTTTTCGAAATATCTCTGCTAATTTTTAATCAAAACCCTTATCCTATGTTTTTTTTTTGTAATGCATCCTATTTTTGAATAAAAATCATAAGCCTATGTTTTCTTTTCGGAATGACTCCTGATTTTGAATCAAAACTCTAATCTTATGTTTTCTTTTCGGAATGTCTACTATTTTTTAATCCAAATAATAATCTTACCTTTTCTTTTTATAATAACTCATATTTATTAATAAAAATGATAATCTTAAATTTTTTTGGAATGGCTGCTATTTTTTAATCAAAACCTTAGTTTTATGTTTTCTTTTGGTAATGTCTGCCATTTTTAAATCAAAACAATAATCATAGGTTTTCTTTTCGTAATGTCTCATATTTTTCAATAAAAACCTTTATACTATGGGAATAAAACAGAGAATCCACTCGGGTGTGTGGAAATTCTACACGCCAGTGAAAAAAATCCACAGGGGCGCCCACATGGGCGTGTCGATTCCCGATTCCAGCCCTATTTAAGGTCAATTTCACCCCCGATTTGAGGAATTTTTTTTCCATCTTTTCCCCAACTTGAGAGAGGGTTGCGGCTAGGGTTTTGAGTGGTATTGGCTAGGGATTTGGAGAGGTTCTATGGCTCCAACATCGCACTCCATTTGGAAGAATGTTAGTAGGAGAGCTTTCGTCGGCACCGATCGGGCGAGGTATATCCTGGGGCGGACAAAGGCACCCTTGGACGAGTAGAGGACTTTCCATAAGACCATCATCATGACTATTGATGGTGTTTTCTATGGATTCTTTACTTTTACATTTGATATCATTCATCGTAATTAGCTCCATGGAGAACTATACCCCCTAGTAGGTACTTGGATATTTGTGAACCCTAGGATGTATTCGTTTTATTCAACCTTTTTATTATGCTTTTAATTAATTGATGTTTTATTTGAGTTCCAATCTTATATGCTTGATTGTGTGAATACTCCCTTAGAGTGACACTAGGGTTGAGAGTTCTTGTTGGCAACTCTTGTGAGTGAGTGACACACCACGAGAGTTAGACAAAGCTAGATTGGAGAGGGTTGAGAGGGTGAGTCTAGAGATAGCGGAGCATCCCCTTTCTCCTCCGGTGTGATTTATTGTAACTCTATTTCCTCAAGCTCTTTGCGGTCATAGTAGAGTAGATAGGCTAAGGGATGACCTTCCGCTGGGGCTTAGTTGCAGGGGCAATATAGTGAAGTGTTGAAGTGATTTTAGCACCTAAGGCTTAATTGTGGCTTAGGACCTTCCACCTGGACCAAAGGGTTAGGTCTACATCGAGGAAGAGGATTTATCACTTGGAATCCCTAGAACCCATTGCGATTCTATGCGAGTGTGAGATTGACAGGTTATTCAATTTCTCCTCAGGGACATGTATAGAGTTAGGCATGGTTGACCTTAGATTTGGGACCATGTATTTAAGGATCTCCACGACTCATTAATGCATTAGATAGAAAGCATAGTAGAGGGTTTTTGCACTTGAAATGATTGTCCTAGGCGGAACAATTTCCATGTACCCCACTTATATCGATCTCCCCTTGCACCCTTTCTCTTGTGTCTTTTACTTTTGTTACATCACATTTTGTCACACAAATCACTATTCACTTTTCTTTTAGTTAAGAAACAATTTAAGTGTTTTTATTCCCTATTCTCTGTGGATATGATACCCACTCGTCTGGGAATTATTACTTCAACAAACCCGTGCACTTGTGGGACATACGCAAGGGGCGTTGTCAACATGGACGTGCGGAAATTATCCACGCCTGTGTGAAACCACAAGAGAGTCCACAGGGGCAGACGCACACTCCTGTGTACCCTCGCGAAAACACTTCAAGTATCTCTGAAAGCATACACATGGCCATGCAGAAAATACCCACGCCAGTGTGCCCGACCCACAGGGGCATCCCCACACCCCTGTGGCTTCTCTCTCCAACCCGAGAAAACTCTAAGTGTTTCACACGCCTGTGCGGAAATTCCCCACGGGTGTGTACTTGTACAGTGAGGTGTTGAGACTGAGAGATTTCTCCAACGGGACATAGTGTAGAGTTAGTCACGGTTGACCTTAGATTTGGGACCGTGTGCTTAAGGATTTGCACGACTCACTGAGCACTGATTAGGAAGTATAATAGTTGGTCTTGCACTTGAAACATTCATCCTAGGGGAGCATTGTCCAAGTATCCCACTTCTATCGATTGGCTTACCTCTCAATTTCATTGTGTCTCTCGTTCTTATTTCCTTTATCTCTTTTTAGATAAATCTCATTCATCATACCATCAATTTATTCTCATCATAGTTAGATAGCAATTATCGTGTTTCGATTCACTATTCCTTGTGGATACGATACCCACTCACCTGGGATTTATTACTTCGACAGCCGTGCACTTGCGGTTTACACGCATATTCGGGCGTTGTCAAGATTTTGACGCTGTTGCCGTGGAATAAGCATTTGATAAGTGCTTGTGTGATATGAATGCGAAGCATTATTTCCTTATGTTGAGCATTACTATTCTCGGGTTTTTATATTAATATGTGTGTTTTTGTGATACTTTTATGGAAGTAGGGTTATGAGGCCGAGTATGAAGGAAATAGGCAATGTGGATCACAATGCACCGATTTTGGAGGAAATATTGCTAAGGTTCAAACGCGAAGACATAGGTCGATGTGAGATGCTAGAGTGTGTGCCAACCTCCTCGTATTCGAGTTGGCACATCCATTTGGAGGGGCACAAAGGCAGTCACACTCGAGCATTCCGACTTATGCACATAGAACAAGAGTTTCACCAACGTGTACACCATTGAAGAAGCAAGTGACCCACGACATGAACGTGTGCCCGTTTGCATTACCCCGATGAAAGTATGGAATTGGGAAGCTATTCAGGTCGAATACTGCAGCAGAGCACCGTAGCAACATTGTAGTATGTACTATAGCGGCACTGTTCACAGCCGGCCGAGAAACCAGAGAAACAGAGAGTCCACACGGGCGTGTGGAAATTATCCACGCCCGTGTGGAAATTCTGCGCGGGCACGTGGAGCATCCACGCCCGTGTAGTCACCCGATTCCAGCCCTATTTAAAGCCGATTCAG
The DNA here is from genome assembly GCF_009730915.1 of Dioscorea cayenensis subsp. rotundata. Lineage (NCBI taxonomy): Eukaryota > Viridiplantae > Streptophyta > Magnoliopsida > Dioscoreales > Dioscoreaceae > Dioscorea > Dioscorea cayenensis. The sequence continues at coordinate 24,043,172 of NC_052471.1, read as the reverse complement.
CCCCGATTTTGGTATTCTTTTCTCTACCTTTTCCCCAACTAGAGAGAGGGCTTCGGCTAGGGTTTCGAGAGGTATTGGCCAAGGTTTTGGAGAAGTTCTACAGCTCTGACATCGCGCGTCATTTGGAAGAAGTTTATTGGGAGAGCTTTCGTCGGCACCGATCCGGTGAGGTGTATCCTAGGCCGGACAAAGGATCCCTTGCGACGAGTAGAGGACTCTCCACAAGACCATCGACATGACCATCGAGGGGGTTTCTTTATGGATTCATTGGTTTTACATTCTATTTCTTTGATTGTAATTAGCTCCATGGAGGGATACTTAACACACTCTCCAGGGAACAACAAGTATTTGAGCAAGCAAATCAAGTTCCTTATAGAGAAGATGTGGTACTGAATGATAATGAACAAGTGGGGTGGAACGAGTATGATGTTGTTGAGATTGAGAGGATACAAGAAGAACCGTTCATTCAATGTGATAATTGTTTGAGTGGACGGTATGTTTGTGAGCAAGAAATGGTGCAAGGAGAGTTGGTGAAGACATATTGCTTTCAAGTTGAAAGGGAAGAAGACGCAAGTCCTAAGGTAATGGAGCAAGCATCTCTCTTTGGGATTAATCAACTCATAAATTGCAAGAAAGAGATTTTGGGTTTGGAAGAAGATGTGGGCAGGAGATTGAAGCCATCCAATGACCCACCTATGCTAAGCTTGGACAATTCCCAACCCAAATTATTTCCGTGGAGGCCAAAGGTAAGATGGTTGGACTCTCTAACAAATATTCCACCCCTGCAAGTAGATTTTTGGTTTAAAGGAAGTAGCTATGCAATATCTAGTCAGGAAAAACACACTCTTTTTAAGCCACCATAATGTAAGGAAGAGGTACGTCAAGCTAAGTGACGTAAAACAACGCTTCTTGGGAGGCAACCCAAGCAATTATTGTTTTCCTAGTTTTTAGTTTAGTGTTTGCATGAATTAGAGCTTGAGTGTTGGTGTTTTGATTCTTATATGCCATTGCTATGCTTTTCTTGTGCACCGTTGGTGTTATCTTGTGCTTTCATGTGTTTTGGTGAAGTTTTGGTCATTTGAGCTATTTCTCATGTTTTTCACTTGTAAAACTTGCATATTAGGGCAGGCTCTGAGTGTGTAAACATGTTTAGAAACTTTCTACAGAGCCTGCAGGTTTTCTAAGGCATCAAGTGAAGACGTACGGGCGTGTTGAATTTCCGCACGCCTGTGGATTTGCACTTGGAGCTCATCAAGAGAAGGCACAGGGGCGTGCGGCTGCCCCTGTGAATGACCATGCGACTGTCACACGCCCGTGGGTAATTTCCGAACGGGCGTGTGAATTCTTGCAAAGTTGGGCGGTTTATCCCAAGAGCACACAGGGGCGTGGACTCGCCCCTGTGGGCAACCTTGTGAACCACACACGGGAGTGGGTAATTTTCGCACGCTCGTGCGAATCTCTGCAGAGGATCTCTCCATCCCGAGACGACACAGGGGTGTGCGTTTGCCCCTGTGAGTTGGGCTTGTGAATGTCCACGCCCGTGTGGAATTTTCGCACGGGCGTGGGTCTTAGACAATTTTCTCGGTTGCATGGAGAGTCCATAGGGGCGTGCGTTTGCCCCTGTGGGTCGGGCACATGGGCGTGGGTAATTTCCGAACGCCTGTGTGGCACCGCAGGTTTTTCTTTAAAATCTTTTCGGGTTTCTTCATCCTTTCACCCTCATACGTTTTGAGAACACAACCTTGCTCTCTCCTGACCTCTCACCGTCGTTTTAGAGGGTTGTTAATTGAGTTTTCCGGCCGTTTTCTAGTCTTTCATTCTCATTTTGTCGGTAAGTTCTCTTTCTCTTTTCTTTGCCAATCTTCATTTATTTTGCACCACCAGCGTCATCTTCACCAGCAACGGAAACAGATGTACTAGCTATTGACACCGACACTTGAGGCATCTTTACCTTCTTTGTTCTTATTTTTCGTATTTTATTTTCTGCATTTTATTTTGGATTAGTATACTCTGAAAGGATTTCCTTCTGAGTTTATTTTCATTTTGTGGTCTCGAGTTGTATTCATTGCTCTATCTTTTGTATACTCAAGTTGTTTTTATTTTATTGAGCTTCACTGACCACCCCTCGTGTATGCGTGCAGATGGTCTTGTCTTCTTGGGAATTGAGACTTTGTCATGGCCACGGCCAAGGTGCTTTGGCACTTGCCCGTGTGAGCTTCATAACCCGTCGGAACACTACTCCCATGGAATTAGCTTCATCAAACGCAACACTAGGACTCAGGGGAGTATTGTTTTGATTGCTTCTCCCACATTTGCCTTTGAAGGATGTATATTTTGAGTGAGCTTGCATGTGTACATTGGGGACAATGTACAACTTAAGTGTGGGGGGGAGTTTCATAGTGCACACATCTTTTCTATTGTTCTTGATTGTTATATGCTCACATAGCCAATGGTGGTTCACCTTAGTTGCAAGCATTGTATTCTTGAGTTTAGGAGAATTTCTAACATTTAATGTTTTCATGCTCTATCTCTTGCTTGAATTTCTAGGAATTTTTACCTGATTTATACTTGTTACACTACTCACTCTTTAAACTCTATTGGAAACTCAAGTTTGATGTTAAAGGGACTAGTTATAGTTGTTTCTTGTGCAAATTCTAAAAAAAAAAATCGAAAATACAAAGAAAAAGAAACAAAATAGTTTTATTGTGCTTGTTGTGTGGAAAGAGCTACCACCTATGAAGTATGAAGCTACTCTCATAAGTCGGATACTAGCAATGCCCTAATGAGAGAAAGAGCTATCTCATAGGATGAGTGAAAGCTACCACTCCGGTAGAAAGAGCTACCACCTCGAAAGTGTGAAAGCCACCTTAGCGGCCGCTTTGGAAAGGGCTACCTTAGAGGATGTGTGAATCTACTACCATCTTTGAAATTGTTGTCACTTTTGTAGATAAATAAGTCCTTTGTACATAGAATTTTGAGGAGTATACCTTGGGTTGTTTTGAGTGAGTTCACACACGTACACGATTTCAGGTTTGTTGTCCTTTTTTATTCAAGTTTTTAGCTAGAGCTTTGATTTTTTGTTTGTAATGTTGAAATTTCCCTTACTTGTAGAATGCTCTCCTTGTATACTTTGGTGAACCTAAGGCCAAGTACTTTCAATATTTTCTTCATTGATGCACAGAATGTTTAATTTTTGCTTGAGGGCAAGCAAAAGCTTAAGTGTGGGGGAGTTTGATAAGTGCTTGTGTGATATGAATGCGAAGCATTATTTCCTTATGATGAGCATTACCTTTCTCGGGGTTTTACATTAATATGTGTGTTTTTATGATACTTTTATACAGGTAGGGTTGTGAGGCCGAGTATGAAGGAAATAGGCCAATGTGGATCACAATCCACCAATTTTGGAGGAAATATTGCTAAGGTTCAAACGCGAAGACATAGGTCGATTTGAGATGCTAGAGTGTGTGCCAACCTCGTCGTATTCGAGTTAGCACATCCATTTGGAGGGGCACATAGGTAGTCACACTCGAGCATTCCGACTTATGCACATAGAACAAGAGTTTCACCAACGCGTACACCATTGAAGAAGCAAGTGACCCACGACGTGAACGTGTGCCCTTTTGCGTTACTCCGATGAAAGTATGGAATTGGAAAGCTATTCAGGTCGAATACTACAGCAGAGCACTGTAGAAACATTGTAGTATGCACTGTAGCAGCACTGTTCACAGCCGGCCGAGAAACCAGAGAAACAGAGAATCCACATGGGCGTGTGGAAATTATCCACGCCCGTGTGGAAATTCAGCGCGGGCGCGTGGAGCATCCACGCTCGTGTAGTAGCCCGATTCCAGCCCTATTTAAAGCCGATTCAGCCCCGATTTTGGTATTCTTTTCTCCATCTTTTCCCCAACTTGAGAGAGGGCTTCGGCTAACGTTTCGAGGAGTATTAGCCAAGGTTTTGGAGAAGTTCTATGGCTCCTACATCGCACGTCGTTTGGAAGAAGGTTATTGGGAGAGCTTTCATCGGCACCGATCCGGCGAGGTGTATCCTTGGCCGGACAAAGGATCCCTTGCGACGAGTAGAGGACTCTCCACAAGACCATTGACACGACCATCGAGGGGGTTTCTTTATGGATTCATTTCTTTTACATTCTATTTCTTTGATTGTAATTAGCTCCATGGAGAGCTAAACCACTAGTGGGTACTCGACTATTGTAAACCCTAGGATGTATTTGTTTCTTTGAACCTCTTTATTATGCTTTCAATAAATTGATGTTTATTGTGAGTTCCAACCTTAAATGCTTTATTGTATGAACATTTCCCCTAGAGTGACACTAGGGTTGAGAGTTCTTATTGGTAACCTTGTGAGTGAGTGACACACCACAAGCGTTAGACAAAGCTAGGTTGGAGAGGGTTGAGAGGGTGAGTCGAGAGGTACAGGAGCGTCCCCTTTCTCCTCCGGCGTGATAGATTCTACCTCCGTTCCTCGAGTTCTTTGAGGCCATAATAGAGTGAATGGTCTAAGGTATGAACTTCCGCTGGGGCTTAGTTGCGCGTGCAACGGAGTGAAGTGTTGAGGTGATCTTAGTATCTATGGCTCAATTGTGGTTAGGGACCTTCAACCTGGACCAAAGGGTTAGGTCTATAATTAGGAAGAGATTTATCACTTGGAATCCCTAGAGCTCATTGTAACTCTATGCGAGTGCGAGGTGTTGAGATTGTTCGATTTCTCCTCCGGGACATGTATAGAGTTAGGCATAGTTGACCTTAGATTCGGGACTATGTAATTAAGGATTTCCATGACTCACAATTGCATTGATTAGGAAGCATAATAGAGGGTTCTTGCACTTGAAACAATTATCCTAGCTGGAGCATTATCCGGGTACCCCATCTTTATCGATTGCCTTACCCCCTTCTTTACTTTTGCTCTCTTACTTGTTGCTTTTACTGTTGAGAATTGAATCATTGTCACACTCATTATCATTGATCTTTTACATAGCTAAGAATCGCATTAAGTATTTTTATTCCCTACTCCCTATGGATTCGATACCCGCTCACCCGGGATTATTACTTCGACAAGCCCGTGCACTTGCGGGATAAACGCAAGGGGACCTTGTCAGCATTTTACAAGCACTTTGCACTTTGCTATTTTAGCTATTTATCATTCATTCTATTTCATGCATTCTTATTCTTCCATCATTCTTATTTGTTTTCTTTTGTCATTTCTTACTCTTTCTTGCAAGGAGCTTAAATGATGATTGATTCGCTCATTATTCTGGATTTTTAAGTGAAGCTCTTAGTAAAAAAGTTGATAGAATTGTTACTTCACAACAACAGAGCAATCCATATTACATCACATATCATCCAATTGAAGTGGGGTACCCAAACCCATTATGGAATAATGATGAACGACATTGGGAAGCACCTCAAGGTGAATGTTAAAAGGGTGAGCTACTTGGAGAGTGTGCGCTTCAGTTGCAAAAAGTCTTAGCTAATTTTTTTTAAAGCGACTGATGTCCATGTCCAAAATATCGAGACCACATTTAGATGTCATGAAGCTTCCTTTAACAACCATGAGCATCAATTAGGAGAGATACTTGACACACTCTTTAAGGAACAACAAGTATTTGAGCAAGCAATTCAAGTTCCTTATGGAAATGATGTGGTAGTGAATGACAATGAAGAAGTAGGATAGAATAGGTATGATGTTGTAGAGAGTGAGATGATGCAAAAAGAACCTTTCTTTCAAAGTGGGCATTGCTTCAATGGACAGTGTGTTTATGAGCAAGGAATGATGCAAGAAGGCTTGGTGAAGACATATTGCTTTCAAGTTGAAATGGAAGAAGAAGCAAACCCTAAGGTAATGGAACAAGCATCTCTCTTTGGGATTGATCAACTCATAAATTGCAAGAAAGAAATTTTGGGTTTGGAAAAAGATGTGGGTAGGAGATTGAAGCCATCAAATGACCCACCTGTGCTAAGCTTGGCTAATTCCCAACCCAAATTATTTTCTTGGAGGTCAAAGGTAAAATGGTTCGACTCTCTAACAAATATTCCTTCCCGGAAAGTAGATTTTTGGTTTAAAGGACCTTGTGAACCACGCACAGGCGTGGGTAATTTCCGCACGCCCGTGCGAAACTCTGCAGGTTGCCCCCTCCATCCCGAGAAAACACAGGGGCGTGCGGCCGGCCCTGTGAGTTGAGGCATGTGAATGCCCACGCCCGTGTGGATATTCCGCATGGGCGTGCGGGCAACTTGATATTTTTCTCGGATAACCAGGGAAGCCACAGGGGCGTACGTCTTCCCCTCTAGGTCTGGCGCACGGGCGTGGGTATTTTCCGCACCCCCGTGTGAGATTAGTCTAAGTCAGTGAGAGTTTTTCCCGAGAGTGCACAGGGGCGTGCATATGCCCCTGTGTAGCTTTGAAGTGAGGAACACAGGCGTGGGGAATTTCCACACGCCCGTGTGGATACACAGAACGTCAAAAGTCGCGAGTTCTGTTTAAAAAAGGGATGATTTCTATCCTTCTTCATGACTCTGTTTCCCTCGAAAGCACTCTCACAACATTCTCCGACTCCATTGCGCAGTTTGGTGGGATTTTAGCAAGTTTTCCGGCCGACTCTCTATTTTATCATTTCTCCTAGTCGGTAACTTCATTTTCTTCATCTTCTTCATCAATTCATGATTTCAATTGATTAATCTAGTCGACAATGCTTCGTTTCTTCAATTGGAACAATGATTTACGTTTAGAACGAAGTTAGAGATATTATTGATGTGTATTTTTAGATTGTTGATACCTGGCCGTGCGTTTCTCACTCCCCGTGAATCTACATGGGCGTGCGGAAATTCCACACGACCGTGTGGATTTCTGCAGTATTGTTTTATCAACTTGTTTGACTAATTTGGTTTAAATTTGGCAGATCATGGCACCTAGGACAAAGAAGCAAACTGATAAGAGGCCACGTGAGTCATCCTCTGAGCCCGAGGGCATGCGATTTTCTATTCCCAAACATCAGGCCCGTTATGAGGGCTGATGAGTGCGATCCGCAAGTGCACGGAGTCATCAAGTAATACCTCTCGTGCGAGCACGAGAGGGTCGTATTCCCTGTTCCCAAGGATCTACCCTTACTTCCTCTTCGCTTATTGTCTATCCGACAGATTCGAAAGGTTTCTCTAATCTATTAATTTAAATAAGATAACTACAAGTGGAGACTAAAAATACGGAGAGGGGTATAAAATCAGGGGAAAGGAACGGTCACGGATGCGGATTCCCTAGGGGCTACTAAAGTGCATAGGATGCTAAGAATGTCTGCAATTGAAGATTTGGACCTAGAGATTTCCTAGATTAGGTCAACCCGATGGTCACGGCCATTGACCCCTAATCCGGTATAAGTTTTGACACAGAATTTCTTCCGATCAAATCCTCATACGATTGCATTAACAAGTGGGGAAATCCCTAATTAGAGCTGGAACGCAACTTGGTCTAGCCCTAATGGTGGAGGGGTACAGAATACCCGATGGTCACGGCGTATTCGTACATGAATCCCTTCCAAACTTGGTGTGTCTAGTACAAGGGCGATGGTCACGCTACCAAGTACAACCTAGCAGCTTGGTTTACTGAGTTCTCATGTAAGCAACACATCAAATGCACCAAGAATGAATCTCAAAACACAACAATTGCAATAAACAAACTTAAATCATCCAAATACACAAGTTCACCCCTAAGGTTCACCGGCATCCGGTGACCTTGGGGTCTACTCATCCATACAAACAAATCCAAGCAACAAATCCATGCAAACAACTACAAATGGCATAATAAAAAAACTCCCTCAAACAATGGAAGAAGGAAGACAAGCCAAGCTAGGTGGAAAGGCTTTCCCACGGACGCCCAGAATGAGGGGCGGCTTCCCTCGCCGCTCTACAAACTCCCAAAGAAGAGATCGGTGAAGATCTAGCCAAATCCGAGCTTCCCTTAGAGTTCCCTTCTCCAAAAACATGTAACCTTGCCTCTCAAAGACCGGTGAAAAATCGGCTTGAAGAACTCTCCCAAAAACTCCTCCCCTTGCCCTAGAAGAAATCAGTTTCTTATATACAACGTCAGTCCATGCGGGCTCCATGCGGGCGCATGGAGCCATTGCTACAGTGTTTTTGCTACAGTATCGAGACTTGAGAATTCCCAGCAAACCTCACGGGCATCCATGCGGGCGCATGGAGCCCGTGAAACTCCCAGCCAAATGCCGCAGCAAGAACAATGACCTGCTACAGCCCGCTACAGTGCCGGGACCCAAAAAATGCCGTTTTTGATGTCAAATTCATCCGATTTGCATTTTTGAGCATTGTTTGACTCATTTAAGACCTGCAACACCGAAATAACCAATTTAGACATAAAACGGGCATCAATTCGTTAACATGTTCACAAATAATACACGGTTAATACATATAAAATACATACATTTAGGCGCTTTATCAAATATCCCCATCACCTAAGCGCTTTGCTTGTCCCCAAGCAAACACACATGAAAGAATAAGGGCAAAATGATAAACAGACTAAATGTACGACCTCAAGCTCAAATAGTGAAGAACCCCACGAGCACAGCTTGAAATGAATTCAAGAAAATGAGTTGTACAACAACCGACTCAGAGAGAGATAGTCATGATTCCTTTAGAGTGCTTTCCCGGTGAGTGTGTGTATGCTTCATCCCTCGCTCTCCCCATTCACACCACGCTCAATGACTACCGTGTTAGAAATGTTAAAGACACCCTCAATAGTAGGTCAAGAGTTCCTTCCGGGTCCACATTCGACACTTTTAATATCTCGGTGAATGCATGATTGAGTCCGTGAGAACAAATACTTCTCTTTGTTTGTTTTTTTCATTTTCATCGAGTCCGGCTAACGTAGACTCGCACAAAAATATTTTATAATCTTTTCGTAAGGATGCACATGCTCGATTAGGGAACAAGAGCCACCCAACTTACTTGATTACAGCTCTACATAGACGCATTCGTGCTAAATTAGCAGAGGAATACTGACATAGACTCATAAGATAACAAATATATACATGTCTCCTGAGCACCTTCATGCAAAACTTCACTTAGGGATAAAGCAAAATGAACAAAAGGACCAAAAGCTCTTAAAAGACCATTGAGGGATGAATTTACCATTCTAACACTTTAAATCAAAGCAGTGGGTTAGCAAGGTCAAACGAGGTAGAAACACTGTGTCAAAGCTGTGAAGAAAGCACTAGAAAGAAAAACACGACTTCCTTATAGCACAAATAACCTTACAACTCATTACTATCATTCATTCAAGCCAGGAGGTTCCTAACAATATATCATAGCTATCACTGGTGAAGTAAGCATGCAAATAACCCATCCCCACACCTAGAATCGTACATTGCCCTCAATGTACACTAATCAGCAGAACATGGTGGAGAATCCATAATAAGTAAATGATAAAGAGACTGCCCCAATTGTTTGATGAAGAGTGTTCAGTAAAAGTGCAGTCATTGCCAGCAAAGGGTAAAGGAGAAGAGGCAACAATCCGTGAGAAGTCACAATGTTGTGGTAAGGCAAAGGATGGCACTCCACTTGATGCCGTATCGTGTCGTGACCGTTTTGATAAAACTCGCTTGATCGGCATA
>NC_052471.1:23980709-24032534 GCF_009730915.1 Dioscorea cayenensis subsp. rotundata | reverse complement strand
CCTATGTTTCTTTTAAGAACGCCCTATACTTTTTAAATTAAAAGCCAACTAGTGCACGCTTTCTTTCATAATGCTCTCCTATTTTTCACCAATCAAAACTATAATCCTAAGTGTAAGGAATGTTTCCTATTTTCAGTAGAAAACATTAATTCCATATTCTCTTGCTCCTGATGGCTCCTGATCTTTCGAATCAAAATCCAGTTCCTCATATTTTCTCTTTCAGGAATGGCTATAATGTTTTTGATACAAAATAGACAATGCTATAAGGTTTTCTTTCTCAGCATGCCTTGTATAGTACAAGCTCTATTCCTATGTTTTCTTTTCGGAATGCCTCATATTTTCGAATCAAAACCCTAATCCTATGTTTTCTATTTATAATGCATCCAGTTTTTTAATCAAAATACTAATTATGTGTTCTCTTATCGTGATTTGATCTTCCTATTTTAATCAAAATCCAAATCCTCAGTTTTCTGGGTCTCTCCTATTTGTCAAACAAAACTAACACGCATTTTCTACGTCTCCAACAATGAGTAATCAGCCAATAATCCTATGTTTCTCTGTCGATGTATCACAATTTTCAGTTTTCAATGAAAATCCTAATTCTATGTTTTTCTTTTGCGAGATGTCTCCTATTTTTAATCAAAAATACTAATCCTATGTTTTCTTTTGGGAATGTGACAAATGTATAATCAAAAACTAATCATGTACTCTTTTTAAAAAGAAACCTCCCATTTTCAGTAATCAAAACACACACGTTATCTCGAGATGTTGACTACTTTTTAAACTCGAAAACTAAAGCCCTATGTCAGCGAATGCCTACGAAATCATAATCTACATTATTTTTGGAATGTGTCCTATTTTTTAATCAAAATCTAATCCTGTGTTTTCTTTTGAAAATGACTACAATTCTTGAACAAAAACAATCTATGTTTTTTTCAATACCTTCTTTCAATCAAACTCTATTACAAATTTTCAATTTAGTCAAAACATTAATATTATATTTTCTTTTTGGAATACCTCCTATTTTTTAATCAAAACCTTATTATTTTCCTTTTTTTACGCAATGGCTAACATTTTTTATAGAATAAAATAATGTTGTTTCTTTTAGAATGCCTCTAATTTTTTAATCAAAACTATATCACTATGTTTTTTTTCGGAATGCCTCCTATTTTAGAATCAAAACCCTAATCCGATGTTTTCTTTTAAGAATGCCTCCTATTTTTTAATTAAAATCATAATCTTATGTTTTCTTATCCGAATGTCTATTATTTTTCAATCAAAACCCAAATCCTTGTTTTCTTTTCAGAATATCTCCTATTTTTCAAACAAAAACCTAATCAAATATTTTCATTTCGAAATGACAACAATTTTTTAGTTTTAAATCAAAACCCTAATCCTATGTTCCTATTTTTGAATCTAAACAATAATCCTATGTTTTCTTTTAGGAATGTCTCTAATTTTTTAATCAAAACAGTAATCCTATGTTTTGTTTTCATAATGTCTCCTATTTTTAATCAAAAGCATAATCCTATGTTTTCTTTTGAGAACGTCTCCTACTTTTTAATGAAAAGCCTAATCCGCATATTTCTAAATCAAAATACTATCCCTTTATTTTCTTTTTGGAATGGCTAATATTTTTGAAACAAAACCGTAATGTTATGTTTTCTTTTAAAAATGTCTCCTATTTTTGAACCAAGACCTAATACTATGTTTTCTTTTGAAAATGTCTACAATTTTTGAATCAAACACTAATCCTATTTTTTCTTTTCCTAATGCCCCATATTTTTTAATGAAAACCCTAATACTATGTTTTCTTTTCAGGATGTCTTTTATTTTTTTTAATGAATACCCTAATCCAATATTTTCTTTTTGGAATGTCACCTATTTTTGAATTCAAACCTTAATCCTATGTTTTCTTTAAATAATTTCTCATATTTTTCAATCAAACCCCTAATCCTATGTTTTCATTTCATAATGGCTCCTATTTTTGAAGCAAAAACCGATTCCTATATTTTCATTTTGGAATGCCTCTTATTTTTGAAACAAAACCCTAATCCTATGTTTTCTTTGTAAAAGGCTTGCAATTTTTGAGCCAAAACCTAATCTCATGTTTTCTTCTCTTAATGCCTCCTATTTCTTAATCAAAACACTAATACTATGCTTTTTTTTCTGAATGTCTACTATTTTTGTATCAAAACCCTAATCCTATTTTCTTTTTGAAATATCTCCTATTTTTGAATTAAAACCCTAATCCTATGTTTTCTTTTCATAATGTCTCTTATTGATCAATTGAAAGCCTAATCCTATGTTTTCTTTTCTGAATATCTCCTATTTTTCAGCAAAACCCTAATTCTATATTTTCTTTTCGGAATGGCTACTATTTTCGAATCCAAATATTATTCCTATGTTTCTTTTTAGAGCGTCTCATATTTTTAAATTAAAAGCTAATATTACGGTTTCCTTTCATAATGTCTCATATTTTTCAATCAAAACTATAATCCTATGTTTTTTTTAAGAATGTTTCCTATTTTTCAGTAATAAACATTAATTCCATATTCTCTTTTCTGAATGGCTCCTATTTTTGAATCAAAATCCAATTCCTATATTTTCTTTTCGGAATGGCTAATGTTTTTGATACAAAATAGTAATGCTATGTTTTCTTTTCAGAATGCCTCATATTTTTTAGTACAAGCTCTATTCCTATGTTTTCTTTTCGGAATACCTCATATTTTCAAATCAAAACCCTAATTCTATGTTTTCCATTTATAATGCATCCAATTTTTTAATCAAAATACTAATTATGTGTTCTCTTATCGTATTGTCTTCTATTTTTCAATCAAAACCCAAATCCTATGTTTCATTTTCCTAATATCTCATATTTTTCAAACAAAAACCTAATCTTATGTTTTCTTACTTGAGCAGATATAAAAGCTAATTCTAGGGCTTTTCAAAAGGGGCTTCATCACCACTAACCTCCAAGCACTCTTAGGTCAAGGATCCATTGGAGGAGGTCATTTTGAAGGGTAAATTAAGGAGAGAAGAAGGGGAAACTCAAGTAGATCATCAACGTGCTCAACAACTCGGATCTGAAGAGCTCTCATCACCACCTTCTAGTCGACATTCCAAGGGAGTTTGTCTTTGATTCTTGTCATATTTTCTATGTATTTTGAGCTCTCTATCTTATGTTCAACTAGACTCCCAAGGCCATCAAGCATCATGTAAACCTTTGGAGAAGAATTTGTATGGATGATTATTTTTATATATAATTGAATGGTTGGCTAGTATGTTTGGTTTTAGTCTATCATCTCTTTGTTCAACCAACAATTGATGGATTTTGATGTTTGATTATAAATAATACTTGTATGGTGGGATGCTTGAATGTATTAGGTCACGTGATAATTGAAGGGGGATTCATTGTGCCAGTAAGCCGGAGGTTCCGGCTACATGTACCCCCCTATAGGCATTAGGGTAAGTTCTAGCCTATAGAGCATTTGAACTTCCCTAGCCAAGGGTCCTTGTGCCCAATCACACGTATTAGATTAGGGATACACAATTGAGGTTTTGGGGTAGTTGACACCAAAGTCTAGCGGAACAAACTAAGCCAACTTTATATACGAGCTCTTGTTTCATCTATATTTGTCCTTCTCCCAGGGGATCCTCGCCCGAGGCCTTTATTTATATTTGGCTTCTTCACTATTTCAATTTTTTGGGGTTGCTTTTTTTTAACTCTTTGTGTTAATTTCCATATTTTACATATTGTCACATTTTTTGCTTTCAACCAATAATATCTCTTTAATCGATTAGACAGTAATACCTAGAAGGGAGTAATAGAAAATTTCATAACCTTGGGGAATTTGACCCTCTCATGTTCTTGAGGGAGGTTTATTACTTGACAGCCCATGTACTTACTGCCGCGGTGTCCCGTGCACACTTTTTAGTGTCACGCGCGCTCACCATCAGTGGACGGTTGGCCAAGTAGTGTCCAAAAGGTCCTCTTAAAAGATCTAACTTCGGGCTTTTATAACAAGTTCTGTGAAGTCATGTGGACTTCATGCAGGAGCATGGGGGCTGCACGGCCTTCTATACATGCTATGGGGATACTATACAAGACGCATGTTGTATTGTATACTACTATAGTAAATTACTATAGTGCTATTACATTGCTTCTCCTCTGAATTTGTTTTTTTTCTATATTGGGACCGGTGATGTCACACCCTGACCCAGGACCTCAAGATGTGACAACCACCACAACAACCTGAGGAGAGATACCCTACCACTCTATCCTCGAGTTTCTGCAAGGCTAAAATAATACATTTGCCTCAAATCATAGTTTACACTTCAAAAATCATCGTTAAGAATGATACGACTTTACAACCATGAAACTATGAACTTGTAATAAAATTCATTCTTTGGAATATTGCTCCAGAATTAAACATAAGAATCATGAAGTCTCAATTAATATAATACATCTCAGTAAATCAATTAATGATCTAGAAACCCTCCAAACTATAGCCGTGGTCACGGCTAAGTTCAGAGCCATCATGGTCCTCATATCCTTGATATTGATCCACCGGTTTCATATGGTGACTCCAGATTCCTGAAGTATCATTCAGTTAGGACTCTATGCAGTCCTCTATACCACCTCTAAATGCTGGCTTGTGGTGACCCTTACTACAGAAGGCGGTTACAACCCTATCACCATCAACCACCTATAGGTGTAACAAGAATATAATCACAATAGTAAATCAAATAGTACAAATCCAGGACGATGTCCACATGCCAGGAATGAGAATCATTACACATAAATGTAAATCTCAAGCATCATATGCATATAAGTGTCATACCTTATTTCAAACTTGAAATCTCAATACAACCATAAAAATTTATGTCTAAAAACAAGATTCTTGCTCAATAATCAACAATATAGAATTTTATGGAAACATCATTCCACGTTGATAAAACCATGAAAATCTTGTAATTGAAAATAATGAAAAGCCACAATTAACATTCTAAAAGAATTATGCAATATAAAACCCCATTAACAACTTAGGCTAGAAAGCCTTGGGTGTGCTACTCCTCTGCCAACTCTTTACATCTGGATGAGCCTTCTCCCCCTAACCAATCAAACACACACAAACAACAAGAATTACACAAATAAAGCAAGCAAGAAACCCTAGGTTATCAATGCCACGAAACCCTAATTCTATCCTAGGGTTGACTCAAAACTAGCTACCACGATTTCAATGAATTTCTAAGGGTTTCAACTTCACTCTAAACTAAAGAATTCAAAGAAACATCTATGTTTAATTGGTGCTACAGTAATACTACAGTGTTTAAGAACCCTAGTAAGCAATGGTTCATGGATACCATCAATCAAAGAAGCTATAATAATGCAAAATATATACACAAGTTCTCAAAGCAATAACCAAAAAGAAAAACATGGATTAAGCCAATAATCCAACCCCTTGGTCATTCATCCATCAACAACAAGGAAAAGCAAGGAGATGGAAGCTTACCTCAAGATTTCAGATGTAAGATGGATGAATCTTCAGCTCCAAAGTTAGAAGAACAAGGAATTGACTAAACCTAATTTCTTCTCCAAGAGAACCACATGGAATTGAGATGAAGAAGAGTGCAGAAGGGGTAAAGGGTTAGGGTTTACAAAAGACTCAGAGTGTCTTCAAATCGAGGCTATAAAAGAAAAAGCACTAGCGTGCTTCACAAAAGCATGGCTATGCTTCACCCCGTGCACTACTATAGTAACGTTGCTACAGTAAAGAACACGTCAAGACTTTGCTAGCAAAAACACAGGCGCACTTTTGGCTGTGTAAATTATAGAAATTTGAGAAATGTTGTCAGCACGAGCAGGGGTCTCAGAGTACTGTCATGCTCTCTTATGCACAAGATTGCTTTAGGTCATGCACATTACATATTGGCTAATTTTGTACCAAAACAAGCCAAAAACCCTCCTAAAAAGTGTATAGGTATAAGCATTGCTTAAACACAGGCATGGTTATGCTTTTTATACTAAAATACATAAAAAAACTACTTTACAACCACGAACTCCGCCAATTGAACCAAACACTTGTGAACATGATCGGTTATAAACACCCGCAAGTCCACAGGGTTGCCAAGTAATACCTCTTGTGAAAGGACGAGAGGGTCATATTCCCAAGCCCCAAGGAGCAACCCTTACTTCCTCTTTGCGTGTTGCTTAACCTACACATTCAATTGAGTGCTCTAAAATACAAAAGAAATACAAAGAACTCAAGGACGCAGTCTACAGTTGAGATAAAAAAGGGTGAAAATGAAGGGGTGAAAATGGTCACGGATTTGGATTCACCTAGGGCTACTGCAATGAGAAGGATGCTAAGACTAATAAGTAAATGGTGGTTTGGACCAAGAGAATCTTGGGAAAGGTTAACCAGATGGCCATGGCAATTGACTCCTAATCCAATATGGGTATTGATTGCTTCCCCGCAAGTGTACGGGATCGCCAAGTAATACCTCGTGTGAAGACACGAGGATCGTATTCCACGGGGCTAAGGATCTCCTATTACTTCTTCTCGTACTATTATCTAACCTAAGATCTTAAGTGATGGATTTAACTCTACTAGATGCAATTAAAACTAAAACAAGACTTCCAACAAATTAGAGAGGGCAAGCAATGAGTAAGCAAGAGAATCAATGTAATGCAAAAGCCTAACGATGTGGATGCCCTTTCGGGGGTTATCATGAAACATGGATGATGATCAAAAGATGCAAGGGTAAATTGGGCCAAGAGATTTCTAGATTAGAAGAACCCCTATTTCTAGGCGATTGAACCCTAATCCCATACGAACATTGATAGGAATTTCTTCTAAATCTACGTTCCTACAATTGCATTAAGTATAAGGAAATCTCAAATAGGAGTAAACCTACTCTTCTTCGGCTTGAACTTAACATGGAGGGCTACCAACACCCAATTTCTCGGCGTGATGATACAAGTATCTTCTTCTAATCCATTCAAGATCTAATACATGCGAGCAAGTCATATCTACATGCATCACTCATAAAAGAGCTACGGATTTCTCCGTAGAGTAGCCCTAGGGATGAAAAACAATGTATTAAACCTTAAAAATAACCCAAGCGAGAATTATCCACAATACATGATAACCCTCCAAGGTTCACCAACACCCGGTGGCCTTGGGGGTCTAGTGGATCATCATTCCACAACAAACAACACAATCAAGCAAAACATAAAGCAAAAGCATAGATGGCACTCCCTAGATGAAATGGTGGAGGAGGGATAGAGAATGTGCCGAATGATGCTTCCCCAGCCAAAGGAATACCGGATGACGCTTCCCTTAGCCACGGGTCTCCTTCCTTCAAATCGTGGTTGATCTCCCCTTTGAATGATGTTGCCTTCTTGCCTTGAGAGCCTTAGACCTTGGCCTTGAATGATCTCCTAGCTTCCTTGCCCTTCTTCTCCTTCCTAAGGTCGCCCAAAGTCTCTCAAGTGGTCTCTCAAAACATGTCCAGAAAAAGTCCCTTGTTCTGCCCTAAAAGTCAACTTTTATACCCCTCATGGCATATGGTTCGTATAGGGGGTTGTATGGGGGTTGTATAGCACTCAAATAATCTAGATTCACGCTCCATACAGGGTGCATACAGGATCCATACGGCCTCCATACGGCCCCCATACTGGGTGGTATGAAAATCTGGGCAGACAGCTTCAATTTCATCCCACTGCTACAGTGCATACGTCCCCCATGCCTCTGACATCAAGCAAATATAAGACTCCATAAGCAATGAACAATGATACATAGATGTTGAGTTATAGTCAATAAGCATAATAAGAAATACCCTGTCTCACCCCTATATGTCTGTGCCGTGTAAGTGAATTTTATATCTCATTTGCCCTGATCTGGTCTAGCCTAAGGACTTCAATCAGTACAGCTCTAGATGCTAACCACTCCATATACAAAGAATTCTAAGGCTTAAACTATTAAGTGCTACTTCAATGGCCAAGTAAGATCCCTCTAAATCTTTATCTTGAAACTGAATCCTCTTTCTTCTCAAAACCTTAGGTAGGTACTCAAAAAGATCACCACGGTTTTTATTTTCATTTCATCATTCATTTCTTTTCTTTTTTTGTTTTGAGTCCGACTAACGTAGATTGCACCAACATCATTTTGAAATCTTTATGGAGGGTGCACATGCCGGTTACGCACAAGAGCCACCGAACTACTCGATATAGTCTACATAGACACATTCATGCTTCAGTAGTAGAGGAATACTGACATAGACTCATTTTTTTTCTTTATCTCTCTTTTTTTCATTCATTTCATTATTTTTTTCCACATTCTTTAGAGTACTCTACATGACACAAAACTAGGATTAGCTCAACAAGACTTAGAAGTTCTTAAGAGTCCATTGAAGAATAGAACTTAGTGTTCTAAGGACAAGTACTCAAAGAAGTGTGTTAAGCATACAAAAGAGTTAGAGTAGTCAGATTGGCTATTCCCAGGGCATCGACAAAAAATTCAGTGCACATGGCAATACTAGGGATAAAACAACATTCACTAAAGCATAAAAAACAAGTAACCCACATCAATCATTAGTCCAAGATAAAAGAATCTTACAAGAATTAACAAAGCCATCATAGGTAGCACTAGCATGTAACAAATGGTCCTAATACATGAAAGACGCCCATCCCCATACTTAGTGTTGTACATTGCCCTCAATGTACACTAATCATGAAAAACATGCAAGATCAAGCAATGAAAATAAAATAGGAGGGTGAAAATGAACTTCCCCGGTTCAACTTGTGCTCATCGTGAGGTATGACTCGACAAAAGGTGTGGTGAGCAATACATGTCTCGTCCGACCTCCATTAAAAATTAGGAAAGCTCACCAAATTCCCTCAATGCCCTGTGAGGCAAAAAGGGGACATCATCATTCCACAAAAATTTACCAATGTAAACACAAGGGAGAAACTAGGGAGAAGTCAACAAAACACATAGATGAATAAAAAAATAAAGTTCGAAAACACAAGTCGGTAGGGTAAGAATGATGCCAACTCAACAAAATACAAAAATACAAAACAAAGCAAACTAAAGTAGATAATGAGTGTCCATGCTCAAATGGGCTGCTACTCACCACAATCTGGTGTCGGTGGTGGTGGCATGGTGGCAGAAGAAGTGGTCACGTGTAGCGTAGAATGAACCATAGTAGCGAGGTGATGAAACGGTGAAAAATCCTCCTCAAGTCGACACTCGTCCCCTCAATGATCGCGTGAAGCTAGCCACTAGATCTCGCACTGCTCCCGACACACACCGAATCTCTCCCTCAATCCCACTCGAGCCTCATATCAAAATCAGGTAATGATGTAGTGCCGCGAGGGGACGAGGAGTGTCCTCAGGGGCTCGACTACGGTGCTCTGCTCTTGTTGACTACACTCGCCAGCTGGCCTGTGGAGGTGTGGGTCTCGCCACTGCACGCCCGGGTCAACACCAAGCCTATCGCCCAGACATGTGGCCTTCCTGTTGTGCCGCACCTCCTACAATGGTCATACCTCGAGTGCGCTTTCGAGATAAACCCATGCCACGGATCAATCTAGTCACATAGGGGCACAACAAATATAGCTCCTAATCGCAGCATACCATCCCTGGTGAAGAAATTCATCGGCAATAAGGTGGCTAAGATGAGTAGGGTACTGCTCAAAGATACCATACATCATGTAAAGATCAGACTATGTGACCACCCCCTTTGCTATCAGCCCCGCCCATATAGAACGAGCAATCAAAGCATGAATGTACTTGTGTGTCAGGTCTGTCATGCGTGAGGCTTTTCGTGTCCGGGTCACTACCTCGCAAGGTCGCCCAATAGCGGCTTCTCGCTCACAACACTTGGGAAATCAAGCTTAAGACCGTCTACCAAGCACTCGAATTGATAAACTCATCATCATAGATTCCCCAAATACTCTGGCAAAGTCCAAGTGGTTCATAGTACTGAGTTTTTTTCCAAAAAGCATGAAAAGGATGGTAACACATTTCCTATCCCACATGATTGTGCATCTTGTCGTGCCTCAAAAAGTACTCAAAAACCTCCAAGGTTAATTGGCGAAAGATTGGCTCTTATTAATGGTAAAAAGCTTATCCAAACAATTAGTGTGATAGCCACTCCTTGACTTGATTTTTCTATCCCAAGGCTCTCCACAAGCCCCCCAAATGGATCTAACACAACGTCCAAAATAGTTTTGTCTTCAAGGTATCGTATCTCTCTCGATGATGGGCTAACTTGAAGATGGGTTCATCCGGTGTAGTTGAGGGTTCGGTGGTTCTTGGGCATTTGGAGATGAGTCTTTTAGTGTGAGCTATCCCTACAATGAAGATAAACCTTGTTCAAGCTTATAGGGATACAGGATAAATCAAAATAAAATACAAGAGATAGAAAAAACCAATTAAAAATCAAATTTTTGTGGTCATATGGCCGTATGGGGACCGTATGGTCACTATTCATGCGGCAAGAGTTTCCCCTATATTCCTGGAATCGAAATATTTTTACATAAATTTGTATGAAACTTCATCCATGACATTCACATCATCCAATCTAAGAAAAATTCTTGAGAAATTCCACACAAAAGCTCCAAGAATGCACAAGAAATGAAAAAGAGAAAACTAGGGCATTAAAAAAGCATATCGATGAAATCTTAAGAAAACAAGCTTTAAACTCGACGAAAACCACTAGATCGAAGTCTCCAATGAATGGGGAGAAGTTTTAGGAGAAAAAATGAGGATATTTGGCCAAGAAATGAGTGAGAAAGAAGAGAGAAAATCGGTGGAAAGAAGATAGAAATGAGAGAATGGAAGAGAGAGAAGAGAGAATATATTTAGTCATGAAGAGTGCCCCTATACGGCCCCATAAGGCCCCTGTATGTGGGCGATGAGGCCGAGAGACACTCTCGGCCGAGGCTCTTTGACAAGGTCCCCTTGCGTATATCCCGTAAGTGCACGGGTTTGTCGAAGTAATAATCCCGAGTGAGCGGTGCATCGAATCCACGGGGAGTAGGGGAATGAAAAATACTTAATTCGATTCTTAGCTATGTAAAAGATCAATGATAATGAGTGTGACATTGATTCAATTCTCAAGATAAAAAAGCAACAAGTAAGAGAGCAAAAGTAAAGAAGGGGGTAAGGCAATCGA
Organism: Dioscorea cayenensis subsp. rotundata; assembly: GCF_009730915.1. Taxonomy (NCBI): domain Eukaryota; kingdom Viridiplantae; phylum Streptophyta; class Magnoliopsida; order Dioscoreales; family Dioscoreaceae; genus Dioscorea; species Dioscorea cayenensis. The sequence continues at coordinate 24,021,347 of NC_052471.1, read as the reverse complement.
TAAAGATGGGGTACCCGGATAATGCTCCACCTAGGATAATTGCTTCCAGTGCAAGAACCCTCTATTATGCTTCCTAATCAATGCAATGATGAGTCGTGGAAATCCTTAATTACATAGTCCCAAATCTAAGGTCAACTATGCCCTAACTCTATGCATGTCCCGGAGGAGAAATCGAACAATCTCAACACCGTACTCTCAGCATAGAGTTGCAATGAGTTCTAGGAATTCCAAGTGATAAATCTTTTTCCTAATTATAGACCTAACCCTTTGGTCCGAGTGGAAGGTCCCTAACCACAATTGAGCCCTAGATACTAAGATCACTAACGCTTCACTCACGATGCAGCAACTAAGCTCCCGACTGAAGTTCATCCCTTAGACCATTCATCTATGTATGGCCGCAAAGAAGTCGAGGAACGGAGGTAGAATCTATCACGCGAGGAGAAAGGGACGCTATTGATCGTCCCCGACTCACCCTCTCAACCCTCTCCAACCCTAGCTTTGTCTAACGCCGTGGTGTGACACTCACTAACAAGGTTACCAACAAGAACTCTCAACCCCTAGTGTCACCTAGGGAAATGTTCATACAATCAAGCATTCATAGTTGGAACTCACAATAAACATCAATTTATTGAAAAGCATAATAAAGAGGTTCAAAAGAAACAAATACATCCTATGGGTTCACAATACCCGAGTACCCACTAGAGTTTAGCTCTCCATGGAGCTAAGTACAATCAAAGAAATAGAATGTAAAAGCAATGAATCCATAAATAAACCCCTCGATAGTCATGTCAATGGTCTTATGGAAAGTCCTCTACTCATTGTCCAAAGGATTCCCTCATCCGATATGGGATGCGCCTCATGAAGCCCCCTACCAACCTTCTTCCCAAGGAATGAGCGATGTTGGAGCCATAGAACCTCTCCAAAACCTTGGCACAATACCCCTCAAAACCCTAGCCGAAGTCCTCTCCAGTTGGGAAAAAGATGGAGAAAGAATACCAAAAATCGGGCTAAATCGGCTTTAAATAGAGCCGAACTGGGTGACTCACAGGCGTGGGTGCTCCACGCTACGTCTGGACCTTTTCCACACGGCGTGATAATTTCCTGCACGCGCATGGATTCTCTCGTTTCTACGGTTTCTCGGCCCGATTTCGTGAGCAGTCTGTCGCTACAGCTACAATGTTGCTTTCTGATATGCTCTTCAGCTTAACACGAATAGCTGATTCCATACTTTCATTGGGGTAACGCATAGCGGGCACACGTTCACATCTGTGAATCACTTGCTTCTGTCAATGGTGCACGCTGGTGGAGCTCTTATTCTATGTGCATAAGTCGGAATGCTCGAATGTGACTACCTTTGTGCCCCTCCAAAATGGATGTGCCCACTCGAATACGAGGAGGTTGGCACACACCCTAGCATCTCACACCCGACCCATGTCTTCGCGTTTGAACCTTAGCAAGATTTCCTCCAAAATTGCTGCATTATGATCCACATTGGCTCTATTTCCTTCATACTCGGCCTCACAGACCCTACATGCATAAAAAGTAACATAAAACACACATATTAGTGTAAAAACCGAGAAAAAGTAATGCTCAACATAAGGGAATGAACTCTTCGCGTCGTGATCGCACAAGCACTTTTTCACTCCTGCGCGTCTCAAATGGCCCGCGTATGAGGGCCGTCTCAGGGGTAATCTCAGATGTGCAGGCAGCCACCTGATTGGCCTGCAGTGTCCATCTCAAACGGCCTCCATACACCCTAGGATGGTCATATGACTTTTAAACTCACTTAAAACTTTGAAATCCTGCATCAAATGATGTAAAAATGATATGGAAAGCTCGAAGACTACTCCAAAAATGAATGAAATGAGTAAAACGACTATCTAGCACATGAAATGACATCAAAATATGAGTTTCTCAAGAAGTTGCACAAATAAACCATAATTAAATCGATGAGAACAATGTGCTAAGTGTGTTAGCATGAACTTATTCAAAAACAGACAAGTCTAAGAAATACAAAAAGTGAAATGAACTAAGACCTAAAATACAAAAAACGCAATAAAACACCCCCGGATGCTTTGGTTGCCTCCCAAGAAGCGATTGTTTAACGTTACGAGGCTGACGTACCTCATCATTTACTTCATGGGGGTTCAAAAAGTTTGAAGCCACCCCCAATTTCCTTTTCAGTGTTGTTTCTTCCTGGCAAATTCAGTGATAACATTGAAAAGACCTCGAATTATTCATGAGTAGAGAAGGGTGAAAACCTTCCCTCCTTGAGATGTGGGGTGATGAAGCTTGGCACCTTTGTTTTTTCTCCCATGAATCTCCCTCCACATTTTCTTCACAAATGATTGTTTTTTCTCTTTTTCCTTAGCATTGGTATAGGATACCTTCTCTTTTGGTTGGTTCAAGTTGTGAATTTTAGGATGGTAGTGAGGTTCTTCTTGTTGTTCATTCCCCAACTCTCCCAAATACTCATCCAAAGGGTTTATCGAGAGCACCTCCTGCACACAATCAAGAATTAACCTATCGGGTCTCATCAATGAAGTAAAAGCATGTCATTATGATCTAAAGAATGTTTCATAGCAGCCATAGATAGCGTATACCACTTCCTCTTCTCTCGACTCTTAACATTAATTTCCCTCCTTTCAAATCAATTAGGGCACCCGAGGTGCTAAGGAATAGCTAGCCAAGAATCAATGTTGTCTTTTACATCCTCATCGATGTCCATGATGACAAAATACACAGGGAAGACAAATTTGTCCACTCGGACAATCACATCTTCAACAATCCGATGAGGTTTCCTTGTTGATTGATCCGTCATCCTCGTGGGCCTTAACTCATCCAAGCCAAGTTTCAAATACATGGTGTAGGGCATGACATTTATCCTAGCCCCCGAGTCTGCTAGAGCATTTTCTTGGACTCCTCCTTCAAGCATGCACGGGATAATGAAACTTCTTGGATCTTTCAACTTTTGTAGGAACTTCTTTTCTAAAATGGCCGAGCAATTTCTTATAAGTGCAACCGTGCCTTCTTCCTCCAACTTTCTCTTGTTCGTATGGAGCTCTTTTAAAAACTTGGCAGATTTAGGCATTTGGGTCAATGCTTCAACTATTGGGATGTTCAAACGGAGTTGTTTCAAAATGTTGATGAACTTTCTGAAGTGAACATCTTCCTTATCATGCCTCAATTTGGTTAGATAAGGGATTGGAGGCTTGTACTCGGATGATTTTGACGGTCCTTGTTGTTGGGGCTTATCATTTCTTCCCCGATTTTTGTCTTCAACGCTCAACTAGCTTAGGGTCTTCCCGTAGGCTACCCCACTTTCCATGACACTTGGTTCAACTTCGACCCTTGTCTTCACTTACCTCCCTTCTAAGGGCAATGGCCTTCAAGTGCTCCCTTGGATTGTCTTCCATGTTACTAGGAAGACAACCTAAAAGGACGCTTAGAATTTGCCTTGGCAAGTTCCCCGACATGTCCATATATGCGTGTAAACCGCTAAGTGCACGAGGTGTCAAAGTAATAACCCTGATGAGTGGGTATCAGTATCCATAGAGAGTAGGGAATAAAGACACTTAAGTTGTTTCTTAACTAATGTGGAAGATAAATAGTGATAAGTGTGACAAAATATGAAATAAAAAAAATAAAAACAATAAGATAGAAGGCACAAGTAAAGGAAAAGGTAAGGCAATCGATAAAGATGGGGTGCCCGGATATTGATCCGCCTAGCACAATCGCTTTCAAGTGTAAGAACCCTCTATTATACTTCCTAATTGTGCTAACAATGAGTCATGGAAATCCTTATTTACATGATCCCAAATCTATGGTCCCACCATGCCCTAACTCTATACATGTCCCGGGAGGAGAGATTGAATAACCTCTCAACCTCGCACTCGATAGAATTAGCAATGAGCTCTAGGGATTCCAAATGATAAACCCTATTCCTATGTATAGACCCTAACTCTTTGGTCCGGGTGGAAGATCCCTAGCCAAAATAAAGCCCTAGGGTGCTAAAAATCACTTGGCTTCACTCCGTTGCACTTCGCAACTAAGCCTGTACGGAAGGTCATCCTTTAGCCACTCACTCTACTATAGCCGCAAAGAACTCTTGGTACATGGAGGTAGGATAGATCCTGCTATGGAGGGAAAGGGGACTCACGCTACCTCTCGACTCACCCTCTCAACCATCTCCAATCTAGCTTTTGTCTAACTCTCATGGTGTGTCACTCACTCCCAAGAGTTACCAAGAAGAACTCTCAACACTAGTGTCACTCTAGGGGAGTATTTATACAATTAAGTCTCCAAGATTGGAACTCACAATAAACATCAATTAATTGAAAGCATAATAAAGAGATTCAATGAAACTAATACATCCTAGGTTCACAAATACCCAAGTACCCACTAGGGGTTTAGCTCTCCATGGAGAAAGATACAATTAATGAAATCGAATGTAAAAACAAAACATCCATAGAAAACCCCCTTGTTAGTCGTGGCAATGGTCTTATGGAGAGTCCTCTACTCGTCGCAAGGATCCCCTTGTCCAGCCTAGGATACACCTCACCGAATCGGTGCCGATGAAAGCTCTCCCACTAACCTTCTTCCAAACGGTGTGCAATATAGTAGCCATAGAACCTCTCCAAAGCCCTAGCCAATACCTCTCAAAACCCTAGCCACCGCCCTCTCTCAAGTTGGGGAAAAGATGGAGAAAAGAATGCTTTGAAATCGGGCTGAAATCGACTTTTAAAGGGCTGGAATCGGGAATCCACACGCCCTTGTGGGCGCCCATGTGGACTTTTCATACGGGCGTGTGGAATTTCCACACGCTCGTGTGGATTCTCTGTTTTCTTGTTTTTTCTCGACTGTACGTAAGATCTTTGTTGCGAGTATTTTTGCTACATCATTTTTCTACATCGCCATTGATCGCCTTGTTTCTTTAATAACGAACATGTTGGTGGAGATCTTGTTCTATATGCACAAGTCAGAATGCTTGAATATGACTGCCCTTGTACCCCTCCATATAGTTATGCTAACTCGAGTACGAGGAGGTTGGCACACATTCCTGCATCTGAAACCTGACCTATGTCTTCGCGTTTGAACCTTAGCAAGATTTCTTCCAAATTAGTGCATTACGACCCACATTGGCTTCTTTATCTCATAATCGGCCTCACTACCCTACCTGCATCAAAGTAATATAAATACACCCATATTAGCGTTAAAACCCGAGAAAATTAATACTCAACACAAATAAAGAACACTTCAAATTCTTATCGCACAAGCACTTATCAAACTCCCCCACACTTAAGGTTTTGCTTGTACTCAAGCAAAGATTAAAACATTATATGCATGGATGAAGGAAATATTGGAAGTGCTTGGCCTTAGGTTCACTAAAGCATACAAAGAGAGCATTTTACAAGTAAAGGAAATTTCCACACTAAATACGAAAAATCTATGCTCTAGCTAAAAACTTGAATAAAAAAAAGACAACAAACCTGAAATAGCGTAATTGTTTGAACTCACTCAAAACAACCCAAAGTATACTCCTCATTGTTCTAAGTACAAGGGACTTATTTATCTACAAAATGTAACAAAAATTTCAAAAATGGTAGTAGCTTCACACGTCCTCTAAGGTAGCCCTTTCCAAAGAGGCCGCTAAGGTGGCTTTCACACTTTTGAAGTGGTAGCTCTTTCTACCGGAGTGGTAGCTTTCACTCATCCTATGGGATAGCTCTTTCTCTCATTAGGGCATAACTAGTATCCGACTTATGAGAGTAGCTTCATACTTCATAGGTGGTAGCTCTTTTCCACCCAACAAGCACAAATAAACAATAAAACTATTTTTGTTTCTTCTTTTCATTTTTCCATTTTTCAAAAATTAACACAAGAAACAACTATAAAATAGTCCCTTATACATCAAACATGAGTTTCCAAAAGAGTTCAAAGAGTGAGTAGTGCAACAAGTGTCAATCGGGTAAAAATTTCTAGAAATTCAAGCACAAACTAGAGCATGAAAACATTCAATGTTAAAAAATCTCATAAACTCAAGAATACAATCAATGCAACTAAGGTGAACCACCATTAGCTATATGAGCATTTATATCAATCAAAACTACTATAAAAAGGGATGCGTGCACTATGAAACCCCCACACCTCCCACCCCACCACACACACACACACACACACACTTAAGTTGTACATTGTCCCCAATGTACACATGCAAGCTCATTCATAATGTAAATCAATAAAATTCAAATGTGGGAGAAGCAATCAAAACAATACTCCCGTGACTCCTAGTGTTGCATTTGATGGAGCTAAGTCCTTGGGAGTGTTATTCCAACGGGTTGTGAAGCTCACACGGCCAAGTGACGAAACACCTTGACCGTGCCCATGACAAAGTCTCAATTCCCATGATGACAAGACCATCTCGCACGCATACGAGGGGTTTAGTGAAGCTCAATAAAACAAACATAACTTTCGAGTATATAAAAAGATAAGACAATGAATACAACTCGAGATACAAAATGAAAATAAACTCGGAAGGAAAGTCCTACGAGTATACAAGTCCAAAAATAAAAATGCGTAGTAAAAGGCGAGGAAAATAAAAATCAAGTGTCGATGTCGTCCTCTGGCTCTGCTGCTGGTGGTGGTGGTGATGAAGTACATGGTGGGTCAACTGGTGCTGGAATAGGGAATGGAGGTACTGGAGATGCCGGGGAGTTCTGCCTCATAGGACAAATGACGAGCCGATGTCTCGCTCTAAGATCTGGCTGTAATGTGTCAAAATGTGCCATGAACTCGTATCATATCGTGCGCTGTGCAGCCCTAATATCGGCAATCTCTACTCGGGGCCTCTGCTACCTCATGCATATCACCCCCACGGTGCTCTCGAGCCTCTCAAAGCGATCCTAGGCTCGAGATGGTGAAAACATGCGCACGGGGGGTGGGTTCTCGGTCACCGGAGGTGCCTCGGTCTCCATAGGTGCTGACTAAGGCTCGGTGGCAAGATGGAAAGCCTCAGCATCATCACCCTCCTCCTCGGCTATCTATGGGGCTGGTAGAACCAGAGCATAAGCCCCCGTTTGAACCCTACGAACCATGCCCATCAATCTCATCGTCTACATGCTCGGGCGCGAGTAAACTCGTCTTCTCGGCCCTCAGATCGCGCCTAAGAGACCAATACCAAGAGATAATCTCGTAATGTATGGACAGAAGATCGCTCCCAATCGGCATCATGTCACGATGTTGAATGTACTTAGCGACGATGTGGCCTAGATGGATCGGTATGCACTGCATCATCGAATAATAGTACAGAAGCTCATGCCGGCTCAGAATGCCAGTGCTATCACCACAGACGTTCACTGACCTGCTCATGATGGCATGTAAATATCTGTGTGCGGGTCGGGAAAGGCACGTGGCCTTGGACACCCCCGGCTCATACTGGCCCTGACCACACAATGCTCTGTAAGCTCTCTGCATGGTCAAAGCTCCAGGATAATCATTCGGTAACTGAGAATACTCCTCAGTATTTATGAATGCCTCATCGTATATGCCAAGCCGGACTAAAAACTGCGTGATATTCATGCTCTGGTGATGTCCAAGTGCTCTAAAGCCCGAGCAGCGTGCCGAGGTCGCCGAATCTCGAATAGGATCTGTCGAACTCGAATTACGACAAGACCTCCAGTGTAATCTCACGGATGGCTAGCTCTCTAATTTAGAACAACTGCCTCCAAGTACCCACCAACAGGAGATCCTCAATCTCATTGGTGAACTCGTTTCCTCTGTAAATCTCTCGAGTATGCTCGTTTCTAGGAATCGAGTCGCATCCCAAATTGAAAGTCTCAACAAACTCTCAAAAATGTGCTAATGCTCGGGGTATAGTGAATCTCATACCCTCGGGACTCGATGAGATGACTCAGCGACCACTTATCGACTTGCTTCTTTGACCGGGTGCCATAATCTTCAAAAATTTGTAAGAAAACCGATCAAACAAGTCAATTAAGCAATCTTTGCAGAAATCCACAGCAGCTGTGGATCCAGCGAAAGCATGAAAAGAACACGGTCACGCCTCAAAAATAAAAAAATACACCGTTAAATCACTTTTAACTCCATTCTAAACATGCGTACCCATTCTAATTATAGAAACGAAGCATTATTCACCAGTTTCATCGATTAAAATCAAGAATTTGTGAAGAGAACAAAAGATAGGGCTTACCGACCAGTTGAAGTGGAAAACCTTTAAGCGGCCAGAAAACCACACAAAAATCCCTCCAAATACAGCAGTGTGAAGTTGGGAAGAAGTGTGAGGGTGCTCTCAGGCAAAGAGGGAGTGTGGGAATAAGAAGAAACGATAATCCTTTAAAAGGACTCGCGCCACTTGGCGTTCTGTACATCCACACGGGTATGCGGAAATTACCCATGGTTGGTGCGTCCCTAGAGGAAAGCCTCACAGGGGCAGATGCATGCCCCTGTGCTATCTCAGGAAAACACGCACTACCTCTGAATGCTCTTGCACGAGCGTCCGAAAAATACCCACGCCTGTACGCTCGACCCACAGGGGCAGCCGCACGCACCTGTGGCTGCTCTGGACATCCAAGAAAAATTGCTAAGTGTTTCGCACGGCTGTGGCTGCTCTGGACATCCGAGAAAAATTGCTAAACATTCCGCACGCCTGTGGCTACTCTGGACATCCAAGAAAAATTTCTAAGTGTTCCGCATGCCCGTGCGGAAATTCCACACGGACGTGGACATTCATAGGCACAACTCATAGGGACAAGCACACGCTCTTGTGTCTTCTTGGGATGGAGAGAGCTCCTCTACAGAGATTCACACGGGTGCGCGGAAATTACCCACGCCCGTGCAATTTTCACAAGGTCGCCCATAGGGTAGAAACCACGTCCCTATGTGCTCTCGGGATAATCTGCAATTTCCACTGGCCCGTGTGTTTTCTTTGGATGCGTTAGAAAATTCTCCAGGCTCTGTAGAAAAGTTTTGAACATGTTTACACACTCATAGCCTGCCCTAATATGTAAATTTTACGAGTGAAAACATGAGAAATAGCTCAAGCTACCCAACTTCGCCAAATCAACATGAAAACACACGATGACAATTAAAAACCCACAATAAAAATCGCCCGACACAAGTATATAAAAAAATCAAGACACTATCACTCAACACTTTATTCATGTACACACTAAACTACAAAACTACAGACTAGATAAACACTTGGGTTGCCTACGAAGAAGTGCTTGTTTAACGTCACTTAGCTTGTCGTACCTTGTCTTACCTCACGGGGTTCATAGATCAAAGTTGACCTCTTACCCATGGCTTGGAAGCACGATGAGCAAAATCTCTTGAGTGTAGAGGGTGAATTATCGGGCTTGGGACCACCTAACAATATTTCATCCAACTTCCTTAGTTCACACACATCTCCAATAGCCTTGGAGCATTTCCAGAGGTGTCTCCTAGCCCTCTTCATCTTCCAGAGTACCTTCTTCAAGATCCCTGCGGTAGATAGTACTTCTTCCATCGAACCAAGCTTCATTGCTTGCTCCCTCCTCGACCTCTATAACCTCAGGTGCGTGTTCATTGGGCTTCTCACTCGGAAACTTACCCTCAACCTCACGACCACTTCTCAAAGTGATCGCCTTCACATGTTGTCTAGGGTTGGTTTCGGTATTACTCGGCAAGCTTCCTTGTGGCCTTTCCGATAAGGGCTTCACAATCTGTCCTGCTTGATTTTCAAGATTTTGTAAAGAGGTGGTGTGGTTGCGAAGTGTATCCTCAACAGATTGGAACCTTGTATTAAATGATTGCACAAACCTAGTTAAGCCTTCTCCAATTCGTTCATTCGGGTCTCCAAGCCTGAAACTTGGTTCTCCATGTTTGGGTCTTGTTGTTGGAAACCCGGTGGCCCTATGGCCTTTTGTGGGCCTTGGTTGCTCCATGAGAAATTGGGATGACTCTTCCAACCCGGATTGTAGGTATTACTGTATGGGTTTCCTTGATTCCTCATGCCATTACCCACAAAATCGACATTCTCAACTGAAGATGCATAACCAATAGAGATCGGGCAATCGGAGGGAGCATATCCTCCACCACAGTCGGTGAAAGTAGACACGGCCACCACTCTATTCAAAGTTAGGAGATCCAACTTTTTACTTAATGATTCCACTTGAGCCATCAATGAGGTTAGTGGATCTATCTCATGAAGGCCGGCCACCTTTTTCTTCTCCCTGGCATTCCACTGGTAGCTGTTTAACCCCATTTCTTTAATTAATTGATGGGCCTCATAGGGGGTCTTGCTAACTAAGGTACCTCCTGCTACCGCATCCAAGAGTTGCCCTGTACTCAGATTCAGACCGTTGTAAAGGGACTGAACAATCATCCACTCCGAGAATCTGTGTTGCAGGCACTTTCTCAAGAGCTCCTTGAACCTTTCCCATGTCTCAAATAGAGACTCCAATTCTAACTGTACAAAGGACGAGATCTCATTCCTAAGCTTTACGGATTTTCCGAGAGGGAAATATCGGGCAAGAAAAGCTTCTACCATCTCCTTCCATGTAGTAATCGAGGCTCTAGGTAATGAGTATAGCCACTGCTTCGCTCACCCCTTTAAGGAAAATGGGAAGGCTCTCAGCTTGATGACATCATCCGTCACCCTGTTTATTTTCAGCATATCACACACCTCGAGAAAGTTCTCTATATGACTGTTTGTATCCTCATCGGCCAAACCACTTAACTGTGCGGATTGCTGCAACATGTGGATGAATGCAAGCTTCAACTCGAAGTTCTGAGCTGTAATCAGGGGACGCACAATGCTCGCTTGTGTCCCCAACACTGAAGGTCTAGCATAATCGGATAATGTCCGCTGTTGTTCATTCTGTTCTGCCATGTTTTCAGACTCTTCCACTCCCAAATCAACCAGATTAGACTATTCTTACATAGGTTCTTTCCCTTTTCTTCTCAGTGTACGGGATCTCCTTCAATCAATATTGAGGGGTTTCCTCGAGTCATAACCTGGAGCTGCACCCAAAAAAAAAGAAAAAGAAATCAGAACGATGATAGAATAAGAAAAATATGAAATAAAATAAATAAATGAATAGCTAGAAACTTGACACGTCCGTATATGCGTGTAAACCGCAAGTGCACGGGTGTCGAAGTAATAATCCCAGATGAGTGGGTATCGTATCCACAGAGAGTTGGGAATAAAGACACTTAAGTTGTTACATAACTAATGTGGAAGATGAATAGTGATAAGTGTGACAAAATATGAAATAACGAAAATAAAAACTATAATATAGAGGGCACAAGTAAAGGAGAAGGTAAGGCAATCGATAAAGATGGGTTACCCGGATATTGATCCGCCTAGGCCAATCGTTTCAAGTGCAAGAACCCTCTATTCTACTTCCTAATTGATGCAACAATGAGTCATGGAAATCCTTAATTACATGATCCCAAATCTAAGGTCAACCATGTCTAACTCTATACATGTCCCGGAGGAGAGATTGAATAACCTCTCAACCTCGCACTCACATAGAATTGCAATGAGCTCTAGGGATTCCAAGTGATAAACCCTATTCCTATGTATAGATCTAACCCTTTGGTCCTGGTGGAAGATCCCTAGCAACAATTAAGACCTATGTGATAAAATTACTTCAGCGCTTCACTCCGTTGCACTCGCAACTAAGCCCCAGCAGAAGGGCATCCCTTAGCCTATTCACTCTACTATGCTACAAATAACTTTTGGAACATGGAGGTACGATAGATCACACCGGAGGGGAAAGGGGACGCTCCGCTACCTCTCGACTCACCCTTTCAACCCTCTCCAATCAAGTTTTTTCTAACTCTCATGGTGTGTCACTCACTCACAAAAGTTACCAAGAATAACTCTCAAACCTAGTGTCACTCTAGGGGAGTAATCATACAATTAAGTCTCCAAGATTGGAACTCACAATAAACATCAATTAATTGAAAGCATAATAAAGAGATTCAATGAAACGAATACATCCTAGGGTTCACAAATACCTAAGTACCCATTAGGGGTTTAGCTCTCCATGTTGCTAGATACAATCAATGAAATTGAATGTAAAAACAAAGCATCCATAGAAAACCCCCTCGTTAGTCATGGTGATGGTCTTGTGTAGAGTCCTCTACTCATTGCAAGGGTCCCTTTGTCAGCCCTAAGATACACCTTTTCGGATCGGCGCTAACGAAAGCTCTCCCACTAACCTTCTTCCAAATGGCGCGCGATGTCAGAGCCATAGAACCTCTCCGAAGCCCTAGGCAATACCTCTCAAAACCCTAGCAGCTGCCCTCTCTCAGTTGTGGAAAAGATAGAGAAAAGAATATTGAAAACAGGGGCTGAAATCGGCATTTAAAGGGCTGGAATCGGGAATCCACACGCCCATGTGGATTTTTCACACGGACATGTGGAATTTCCACACGGCCGTGTGGATTCTCTGTTTTCCTGTTTTCTCGGCCGGCTGTAAATAGTGCTACAGTGTTTTCTACAATATCCTGCTGCAGTACCATCCTGAAATACGCCCGAATCCATACTTTCATCGAGGTAACGCAAACGGGTAGACATTTACGTCGTCGATCACCTTGCTTCTTTAATAACAGACATATTGGTGGAGATCTTGTTCTATATGCACAAGTCAGAATGCTTGAATGTGACTGCCCTTGTGCCCCTCCAAATAGTTGTGCTAACTCGAGTACGAGGAGGTTGGTACATATTCCTGCATCTGGAACCCGACCTATGTCTTTGCGTTTGAACCTTAGTAAGATTTCCTCCAAATTAGTCCATTATGACACACATTGGCTTCTTTCTCTCATAATCACCCTCATAACCCTACCTGCATAAAAGTAACATAAATACACCCATATTAGCGTTAAAACCTGTGAAAAGTAATGCTCAACACAAGGAAAATCACTTCGTATTCTTATCGCACAAACACTTATCAGTTCCCCTACTCGATGCTCAAGTGATTTTATAGAAGCTTGGAGGTTTCTCAAAACAGAACCTATATCACTGAACTGTTCGGCGTGCTGAGCGAGCTGAGCATTCACCTTGCCAAATTGTGCATCCATGCTACTAGTTAGGCTATTGAACCTGGCATCAGTACTGAGCATGAACTTGGCAAGAACCTCTTTAGTGGTAAATTTCTTCTCAAAAGCCGGTTGTTGAAATTGAGATCCTTCGGGTGGTGCAATTCTTTGATGTTGGCCTTGGTTCCATGCAAAATTTGGGTTGTTCTTTGACCGGGGATTGTAAGTTGAACTATTTGGGTTACCTTAATTTTATTTGCCCACAATGTAGTCGACATTCTCAATGGAAGCAATAGAGGAGCTAGCAATAGGACATTGGGCTACACCATGCCCACCACCGCAAGTGCTACAACTCATCACTTATTCTTACCTCGGATTACTGCCCATAAGAAGATCAAGCTTTCGAGTTTACACATCAACCTTTGCCGCCAAGGCATCATTGCTACTCACTTCATAAAGCCCAGCAGACTTTTGTGAAGATCCTCTTTAGGCCCAATGTGATTCATTGCTTACCATAGACTCAAGTAATTGTTCAACCTCATCGGAATACTTGTTGTTAAGGGATCCACCAGCTGCGGCATCAATGAGTTGCGAGTAGCATAGTTTAACGTATTGTAGATGATTTGTGCTGGCATCAATGAAGCATAACCATGATGAGGACACCTTCTAAGAAGATCCTCAAATCTTTCATAAGCTTCAAACAATGTTTCGGATTCCCCTTGTTTAAAGGCTGAAATTTCTTGTTTTAACTTGGCCGCTTTGCTTCGCGGAAAATACCTCCCAATGAACTTCTCAACCATATATGATAAGTGCTTGACTAGACATATTTTTAAATATGGTTTACATGCACTGGGCATCATTTTTACTATGGTTTATGTCTCATATTGTGTATTTGGTGTTCTTTTATGCATATAGGTTGTGAATGCCTTGAAGAGTAAAAAGGAAGCAAAGATAGGCTATAAAGACACAATGTTGGGAGTCCTTGTTCAATTCAAGGACAAAGACACGAGAGGAGTTCATAAACGTGGAGATGTGTGCCAACTTCCAAGAAGATTTAAGTCAATTCACTAGTTGGAAGGGCACAAAGGCAGCCACATCTTCATATTCCTTCTCTTTGTGAAGATTGCAAGACCTCTTAAAGATACGTCGATGAAGAAAAGTTTTATAGCCTACCACATAGATGTGTGCCCGGACATGTGGCCTCAAGAGAAGAGTGTTTGGACTGCGTTTTGTGAAAAGTACTGTTGCGGTACTGTTCACATGCCCATGTGGAAATTCCCGCAGCCCACGCGGACGCGTGGAAAATCCACATGGGCGCGTCGGGGCACGTGAGAGATGCGGTCTAAGGCCTATAAATAGCCGTTTTGCCCTATTCTTTCTCATCTTTTGTGCGGCTCTTGAGGGGTGAGACGGCTAGGGTTTGGAGAGTAGGTCTTTGCGGCTTTGGAGGTGCTTCGTCAGCAACTTTGATCGATTCCTCCTTTGTCATAGCGTCAAGGAATCCACCGGTAAACCTAACTTCGGAGTGGGTCCTTCAAGACGTCGAAGCTCTCCATCAAGGCCATAAGTTCATATATAAGGGGGTTTATTTCTATGGTTTTAATATACTTTCATTCATTGATGGTGTGTTTTTTATGTTGATCCATGGATAGCTAAAACCCTAGAGGGTATTTGGGCTTGTGATCCCTAGGATTCTCATCTTTAATGCTTGCTTACCTTATTGATCTTTTGGTTAATTGGTTTGCTTGATTTGTTACCTTTGTGAGATGGAGGTCTCCATTAGGGTTAGAATCTCAAGATTGAAGAAGGTTGAGAGGGCGAGTCATGAGATAGTGAGCATCCCCTTTCCCCTCTGATTGGTGTATTCTATCTCCGTTCCCTAAGCTCTATGCAACCTTATTTGGTGTGAGGCGTGAGATCGAGAGATTTCTACTCCGGGATTTTGTAGGGGGTTAGGATCTTTTGCCGGGAATAAGGGTTGGATCAATCTTTAGGAATTGGATACACCTCATGGATCCCTAGAGTGCTTTGCGGTCATATGTGGTGTGAGGTGTTGAGATTGAGCGATTTGTCCACCGGAACCTCGTAGGGGACTAGTATCGGTGATCTGGAGGCCGGATCCGATTATATTTGGATTTCCACGACTTAACTTACTCGTCATAGAAACACTTTGCTCATTCAGTACCTAATACCTGAATCCTAGGGGAGCATTGCCCGAATACCCCACTTTTACTGATTGAGATCTCCCACCATTTCACCCTTGCATATTCGTCTCTAATATTCATTTCTTCGCACATTAGATCACCACACCTTTCCATTTATCATTAGGGTAGAAAGCAAAGAAGAAGTTAGTACTAGTAGCCCTGTTCCCTGTGGATTCGACTAGCCGACTCACCAGGTATTTTATTACTTCGACACTTGTGCACTTGCGATTTACACGCATATTCAGATGTGTCAATATCCTTCCATGTTTTTATTGATCCTGGAGATAATGATGTAAGCCAACGATATGCCCCTTCTCTCAAACTAAATAGAAATCGCCTCAAATGGATAGCATCGTCTGACACACAATTAATCTTGAATGTAGAGCAAATTTGGAGGAACCGGGAAAAGTGGTGATGTGCATCTTCATTTGCAAGACCATTGAATTGAACCGATTTCTGGAGCATGCCGATAGTACTTGCTTTAATTTCAAAATTGTTGGATGCCACGGATGGTGTTTGCACACTAAACTCATCACCCGTGAATTGAGGTCTTTCATATTCAGATAAAGTGCGTCGCTCTTCGGCCATGATTGAAGGCTCTCTATCCTCAATTTCAATGTTCTGTGTACCCGACCCTTTACCAACTTCTCTCAATCTCCGATGTGAAGTTCTTTCAATTTCACTATCCGATGTAATTAAGGTAATGGATTTGAACATATCATGCACAATACCTTGCAAAACCAGGAAAAATGGTAGAAAGTTATGATCAAAGGAAAAAAAAAATGACAATAAAAAAATGAGTAAATAATGAAATGGCTAGAGTAATAAACTAAAAGTTTCCTAGAATTCCTTAAAGTGTCCCCGGCAACGGCGCCAAAAACTTGATTGCTTTCCTACAAGTGTACGGGATCGCCAAGTAATACCTCATGTGAAGACACGAGGATTGTATTCCACGGGGCTAATGATCTCCTATTACTCCTTCTCATACTATTATCTAACCTAGGATCTTAAGTGATGGAATTAACTCTACTAAATGCAATTTCAACTAAAACAAGATTTCCAACAAATTAGAGAGAGCAAGCAATGAGCAAGCAAGAGAATCAATGTAATGCAAAGGCCTATGGATGTCGATCCCCTTTGGGGGGGTTATCATGAAACATGGATGATGATCAAAAGATGCAAGGGTAAATTGGGCCAAGAGATTTCTAGATTAAAACAACCCCAATTTTCAGCGATTGAACCCTAATCCCATACCAACATTGATAGGGATTTCTTCCAAATCTACGTTCCTACGATTGCATTAAGTACAAGGAAATCTCAAATAGGATTAAACCTACTCTTCTTCGGCTTGAACTTAACATGGAGGGCTACCAACACCCAATTTCTCGGCGTGATAATACAAGTATCCCCTTCTAATCCATTCAACATCTAATACATGCGAGCAAGTCACATCGACATGCATCACTCATAAAAGAGCTATGGATTTTTCCTTAGTGTAGCACTTAGCATGAATACAATGGATTAAACCTCAAAATAACCCACGCATAGAATTAACAAGTAATCATCCAAAATACATGATAACCCCCCCTCCCCACACAAGGTTCACCAACACCCAGTGGCCTTTGTGGTCTCGTGTGTCATCATCCCACAACAAACAACACAATCAAGCAAAACATAAAGCAAAAGCATAGATGACAATCCCTATATGAAATGGTGGAGGAGTAGGTAGACAATGTGCCGAATGATGCTTCCCCCGCCAAAGGAATACCGAATGACGCGTCCCCTAGCCGCGGGTCTCCTTCCTTCAAATCGTGGTTGATCTCCCGTTTGAATGATGTTGTCTTCTTTCCTTGAGAGCCTTGGACCTTGGCCTTGAATGATCTCCTAGATTCCTTGCCCTTTTTCTCCTTCCCAAGCTCACCCAAAGTCTCTCAAGTGGTCTCTCAAAACATGTCCAGAAAAAGTCCCTTGTCCTTCCCTAAAAGTCAACTTTTATACCCCTCATAGCAGTAAAATAATCTAGATTCACGCTCCATACGGGGTGTATACCAGTCCATAAAGCCTCTATACGGCCCCCATACTGGGTGGTATGGGGGTGGTATAAAAATCTAGGCGGACAGCTTCAATTTCATCCCGCTGCTACAGTGCATATGGCGCCCATACTGGGTGGTATGGGGGTGGTATGAAATTATTCTTTTCTTCTTTTTTGGCTAAATGATATCTTCTTGTTCTCCATGGCTTTCTTATGCCCTACAAAGTAAATAGTAGATGATTAAGTGCAAAACGGGCATTGAACCTCACAAAATACATGTAAAGTGAATACGATATATATATGAAAACACCTACATTTAAACACCTATCAGGTATTGATACAGAATTTCTTCCAACCAAATCCTCCTATGATTGCATTAAAAGTGAAAAATTCTCTAATTAGGGCCGAAACTTAAACTAGGTCCAACCCTAATGTTGGAGGGGAATAAAATACCCGATAGTCACGGTGTATTTGTACATGAATCCCATCCATGCTAAGTGTGTTTAGTACAAGGCCGTTGGTCACATCACCAACTTAAACCTAGAAATTGGTATACAAATTTCTTATGTATGCCAATACATCAAAATATACTAAGCTTGAATTTCAAAAACACCAATTGCAAAAACAATATATCAAAACATCTAACTACATAAGTTCACCCCAAGGTTCACCAACATCCAGTGCCCTTGGGGCTTAGTTGTTCATGCTAATAAAATACATGCTCAAATCTATAAAAACAACCAAACAAAGCAACATGAAACTCCCTCAAGTGATGAACACCGAGTGATAAGCCGTGGAAAGCTTCCACCAATGCCACAAAAGAGGTGGCTTCCTTGTCCTCTACAAGCCTCTACACTAGGAGATGAGGGGAGATGTCACGCCCGACCCATGGGCCCACGGGACGCGACAATCACTGCAGTAATCCCGAGGAGAGATACCCCGCCACTGAACCCTCAGGATGCCTCAAGGTTGATCAATACATCTGGAATTCAACAATAGTAACAACAACAACAACAACAACAACAACAACAACAACAACAACAACCACAACGACGACGACGACAATAACGGTAGCAACGACTGTAGGATATAGAAAATATAGATGTTCACAAATACACAAAGAAATAACACTAACAACAGTAAGAAATGCTAGTACATGAAAGTTTAAGAGTTATTTAGATACTAAACCATGCAACAAAGTTTTCCACACACTAGTGAATCCATAGGTCTTATAATATGTTCCATAACAACAACAACATACATGAACTGAAGGAAATATAACAGAAGATAGAACAGTAGCAAATGCCCAGTACGCTGCCACACAGTCACACCTACTACCTGCAACAGACTGGGAGAAAGAAAGAGGGATGAGTAACTCAAGTTACTCAGTGAGGGGAGGTTAGCACAACTTTAGCAGAAAATACACCAACAGTAATAACAATAATAAAACATCAAAATAAAAGCTTTACTAAAACAATACTAGTTTAGAAACATTAACACGTATAATAGAAGACTTCAAAAGGATTAAAATAACACAATAATACCAAGGAAACCATTTTTACCCCAACTAGGGTTTATAACACCAAGACCACAAAACATGGTTTTAATAAATCAGCACAATACCCAACCCTCACCGAGCATAACGTGGTCTAGAAAACTCTCTAAACCTTCGCCGTGGCCATGACTAGGTTCAGAGCCATCAAGGTACTCATTCCCTTGACGTTGACCCATCAGTTCACTGGTTGGTGACCTCGGCTACCCGATAAATATCCAGTCATGGCTCTACACTCCCACCTGAACTGGCCCTCGTAGTAATTAGCCGGTCATCACGGCACCTCAACAGGCTGGCTGTGGAGACCGCCTACTATAGTAGGATATCACCATACAATCACCACAATAAACACAACTCCACTCGGAGTATAAAAGTCATCCATATTCATCAATCAACAACACCTCGACCATTGTATGAGGACAAGATAAAACACAACGAAAGCTCAAGCTTTTAACACAATTTAATTTACAAATCCCACACAAGAAACAACATGGTGACCATTTCCTTTGAACCATTTAAAATGAGTTTCAAGCCTTAGATTTCACAAAATCAATGATTTCCACAACAAATCTCAAGTTTCATACAAAATAAGGATTTCACAAACTCATGGATATATATATATATCAATCACAAATCCAATAGTAACAAATCAAAAGCCAAATGTGTCATCCAAGATTTTCTCAATAATAACTATCATTCACCAAAATACCAAACAAGTATAAATCAATAAAACTTACTTAAAACATGATATGTATATATATATGTGTGTATATTCATCTCTAACTATTGGCATTCTTCTAATTAAAGCAATGCTCAACAATTCCACTCACCGAATTGGTGATTTGTCTTTCTCACTAGCTACTCCTCTGTTGAATCTTTGCCTCGAGCCAAGACTTCTCCTTGCCAAAGTATAACAAAACATAACAATAATTAGAAAATAAAACAAAACACACAAGAAAAACACTAAGTTTTTTAACAAAGAACACTAATTCGATCCTAGGGTTAGCTCAAAGCTATTTCTAAAGGTTACCAATGAATTCCCGAGGGTTTTAGCTTCACTCTAGTACAAAGAAATCAAAGAAACAACTAAAAATTGGCGGCTCTACAGTAACCTCGAATTTGCTACAGTAAAACCGGCCCTTGTATTATGATTTTCTCCCAATATACAACACCAATTCAAGAAATTTCTTCACAAACATTCTCATACGTGAACAACAAGTCAATGGCTTCAATTTGAGCAATTAAACAACTAAATCCATGGAGAAATCTAGGTTTTAAAAAAAAATCTAAAAAACAAGGAAATACAAGAAGAAAATATGGTATAAAACATTAAATCCAAGCTTACTAAGTTTAGGAGTGAGGGAGGAAGGGAAAGGACACTTGGTTCGCCGAAAAACCTCGCCGGGAAAATTTTAGGATGAGAGAAGGGTTCGGCCAAACTAGGGAATAAGAAGAACAAAGGAAGAAAGGCTTTTAGAGAAAAAAAAATTCGTGCTACTACAGTAACAAAATGCTACAGTAACATACCACTACAGGACCGGGCTGCTACATAATCATACAACTATGAAACCAGACTGCTACAGAACCAAATCGCTACAGAACCAGACCACTATAGTATTGGGCTGAAAAATCTATAGAAATGGGCTAGTTCAATCTACAGTAAATAACTGGTTGGCCAGATCTAATCTCCAATGAAGCTCTAGCACAAGGCTCTTTTCTCCCTCACTGAGAAAACACTAAGCCAAACTTGTAAACCCCTTAACAAAATGACTTAAAAAGAGTGAAATCGGGCAACTCCATGGGCGTGGGTTGCTTCCCACAGCTATGGTGCTCTCTGTCTTTTTTGCCTTGACTAACTATAATAACATAATATAGTAATATGCTGCAATAAACCTATTGTAGTAATCCACCATAGTACTATACACTAATACGACTATGAATCATGCCGTATGAACTCCAATAAATGTGTGGTTAGTGATGTAATCATCTGTTGTCCGCAATGGGCCGATTTTTTGTTCAAATGGCCTAAATTTGATTCACATCGCCAACTCTGCCGTTGTGCTGCCCACACACACCCTAGCGGCACAAATGAAAGTAAAAACACAAAGTGAGCACATATAACTAATAAAAGTAACGCTAAATCTATGTATAGTATTAACTTATAATATGTACAAACATGCACGTATCAATTTGTGTTATTAAAAGACATAATTGAGTGGATTTGAATGATAACCAATAAGGGTATTTACATTTGTGCATGTCTTTGGAATGTGATTCTCATCTCGAGGTTAAATAACTCTATTTGTTTGATATATTTTGATCCTTATTGTTCTTTGTGAAAGGAAAGGTTATATCATTGAAAATGTTGTATTTTTTGTGAAGGAAAAGTATTGTGCTCTATCATGCCAATGTTGTGAAAATGCTTTTATGTGATTTGATGGTGACATACTTTGTGCGATTCACTACAGTGGTGATCTCCACCACTAGCATGCAGAGATAGCATGGTTGACTATTACTTTACCCATATCAAGAGGCGTATAGAGAGCTTGAATGAAACAAATAGTAATTGAGCCACTCGAGGTCACCACATGAGACTCTCAGAGGACAATGTCACGAAGGCTATCTAATAGATTTTGTTATATTTAAAATTAACCTTGGCAAGTTCAAACCCTAATTGCTGCCGCTTTAAACAATAATTACGGCCGCAGTTAGGATGAAAATTATTTGAGGCTAGCATATGAGTTTTCAAAAGAATGATTTGGTGGTGTAATCATGACTTTACTTTATTTTAAGCTAAATGTGTATTGGTTATTATTGCTATGACTCTAATCATACTCATTGGTTTCATTTTGATTCTATTAGAATTATGTGGCTTATTCACTCACTGAGTAATAGCATTACTCATCACTCTTCTTTTTCCCTCCTCAGGTTTAGTAGTAGATGTGGTCTTTCATTATTCTGGGCAGCAGCTTGTATGTCTTGTTTTAAGTTGGGTTTGTGCATCTTTTGTAACGTATTGTATATTAAACATCCTTGTATAGATTGGATCCACTAGGTTGTATATTTGAGTTGTATATCACATGGGGTACTCGCATTTGTTTTTGTTATATATATATTTAACTATCTATTGTGTTCTTTCTAGTTTAATTTAGTGTTTTTTCTAGCTGTAATCCAATACAAGTTTGCTTAGGTTTTTGGTCAGCTTTGCTAATTCAATGGAGGTGTTTTTCACTCCACTTGGATTAACGCATCAACTGTCCTGTGCCTAACTATAATTCGGGGCTTGATATGACATGGGTAGGGGTGTCAGACAAGGTGTTAGGAGGAGAAGATATGATTTCTAGAAAACTGCCATAGATCTGAACCTAGAAGTACATGTTGTAGAAGCTTGCCAGAGATAAAAAAAAACCACCAATGGCTACAAATGCTCCAATACCATACAAGAACAAATATATGAAATTCTCCATGCATTAATCTCCAAGGAATTACAAGTATATAAATATATATGTACAATTACATAAAAATAACGACCATTATATAAAGAAATTATCAATTTCATGGGATCATATGCCAATTGTAAAACATTATTTATATATTTGACACATAGAGTTAATCATGAATATTTTCTAATTCCATTATATATTTGGGAGATATGGAAAATGTTACAGATATTCTCTATAACATCTAAATTCATTTCATTGAAAAAATTTAAAAAATAAAATATGTCATTATTTATATAAGTGCAAAATAGCCATGTGCGTTTATTCCCCTTAGCATTGGAATAGAGTATTATGCTAAGGTGTGTAATAGTTATTGATACGGATAAGGTGATTTATTCTTAAAGCCCCAAGTGGAATAACTTATTTTGTTTGACCTTATTCTATGTTGTTTGGTAGTCTTTTCCTAATCAGTATTCCTAGTGTTCCTAGTGTCATTCCTAATCAGTATTCCTAGTGTTCCTTGTGTCAAACACGAACATAGATAGTGTTTAGCAGCATGAGAAAAGATAATAACAAACAAAAAAAATAAATAGACAGAATTGAACAACTAAATAGGATAAATAAAGAAGATCAAGTGTAATTCTTCATCCCAAGTTTGACTGAAGAAAAAATAGTCTCAATAATAAGCTAATAGCTTTTTTATTTTCCCTATTCTTTGATTGTTTTACCAATATTTAAAAAAAAATGATTTATTCTTCCTTGAGTGATGTTTTTAAACACTACTATATATAATTGGGAAACATCCAAAATTAGGGTTAGGGTATGTGGCTGCAAACAAAAGTTGGCCCTCTGAACATTGTCGTGCAATGCCATGATGCCAATTTTATGGACACTAACATGGTGGTTATAAGAAGATTATTAACTTAAGAATGAAGAAAATTAAAAATAATGATAATAATAAAAACAAAAACTGTCCATAAAATTCTAGCAAATTAGTAATCTTGAAGCACAATGTTTACCATATAGCTTATCAGCAATAGGAAAATTTTACCTGTCCTTAGAAATACTAATCACAGTATTATGAAAGAAACCACCAAAACTAATCATAATATTAAAAACCCTTCTTCTTTTTATTTTGTCTCATATCTCTTCTTTCAATAAAATTTATTCTTAATTATAAACATTCATTCAACCAATACTTTAAATTTTGTCTTCAAAATTTTATCTTTTTATTTGAATTTAGTGGAATATATGGATTTAATTTAATTTAATTGTGATCTATATGTCTAAGTATAATCTTAATTTAATTTAATAAACACATCCATAAATCATTTCGGAGATTTAGAGAGGGGAAAAAAAACTATGTTGCATTTATTTTAAATAATTTTAATAATTTAAAATTTTATTTTATATTGTAAAGAAATATGAGAAGAAGTGTGTATCCTCATTAGGGCAAACAACCCTTATAAATATACATGAGTGATGTATACATAGAGAATGTACATAGACAACATATACAAGGTACATCAGAGTACATATACACATATAGTGTCACTCTAACATATATAATGATAAGTATAATTTTATTGAAATTTTTTATTTTTTTTTATAATGTATATCCTGGTTTATATTCAAGTATGTGGATACGACTTTTTTTTAAAAAAAAATTATTCATAAATAAATATCGTAATTTTGTTTATTTCATATTTTTTTATTAATAATTAATAAAGAAATATTTTTAAATGTTTGTGTTAGTGGTGTTAAATAAATGTCGTGATCATCTTCATGCACTTACGGCTGAATTATGCCTAACGAGGGATATAACTTTCACCAGATATGCCTGTCGTGCTTGTCCCGCTATAACCACAAGCATATTATAACAACGGGCTAGAATTCGACGACCACTTCTTGAATCCGGTATTTTAAAAAGGAAATAAGTATCTCTGGAAAACGGGATAAACATCACTCTCTTTATTATGAGATATCCGAAACTCTTTCTACTTTATTATAATTTACAAAAAGACTTTCAAAACTTTATTTATTTATTTATTTATTGTTTTCATTTCAAGTAAGGACACACACAGAAGAGAAATGGGAATTAGTACACACTAGGAATTAATCATTGGCACGTGACGCTTGAGCCGGCTTTAGGAAATGTTCTGCAACCATGCGCCTCTGGATCTCGCCGGTCGTTGTGTTCGGTAAGCTGTGTTAGAAATAAGATATGGTTGTTATAGATAAGATATGCTTCTCAAGATAGACTCATAGCAATGTATTAAAGATAGAAGTAGTATATAGATAAGAATTAAGATCCCCTCACAATCGTAACTTTCTTGTAACTAACGCTGCATTTTGCCACCTATATAACAAAGCTACGTGGCCTCCGTGTGAGGTTAGAGAACGCTTCTACGAAAGTTTTCATGGTACCAGAGCCTTCCTCCTCATAGATACATCTACTAGCTGCCATGAGCACATCTTCCTCCTCAGCTCCGGCAGGCACCTCGCCGTTTGGTGTTCCGGTGACAGAGAAGCTAGGCAAGAACAACTTTTTGCTATGGAAGGCACAAGTCCTTCCCGCTGTGAGGGGAGCACAAATGTTTGGCTACCTTGACGGCACTGTCATCGCGCCATCATAGGAGATCAACATCAAAGATGGTGACAAGACTGCAAAGGGACCAAATCTAGCGTACACTCAATGGATCGCCGCCGATCAGCAAGTCCTCGGATACCCGATGTCGTCCCTGTCGCGCGACGTCCTGACACAAGTTGTGTCAGTGTCCACGGCTACACAGCTATGGACGGTTCTCGAGAAGATGTTCTCTTCGAAGACTCGAGCCTGGGCGATCAACACCCGGATTGCTCTTTCCATTACAAAAAAGGTAATATGACAATTAATGAATATTTTACCAAAATGAAAGCTCTAGGTAATGATGTTCGGGCTGCTAGAAAACCACTCGACAACGAAGATATGGTGTTGTACATACTCGCCAGGCTTGACGCTTACTTTGAGCCGGTTGTGTCAGCTTTGGTAGCTCGTGTAGAGCCGGTCAGTGTGGCTGAGATTTAGTCACAAATGCTGGGGTTTGAAGGTAGAGCAGATCCGCGACCAGGTGCATATCAAGCAAACTCTGCCTAGTTTGGATGAGGCAGAAACTAGCGTGGCCATGGTCAGAAACTAGCGTGTACATACTAGTTTGAACGTCCTATCTGCTAACTCTGTCGCAAGATGGGGCATATGGTCAGCATCTGCTGGCATCGCTATGATCCCGATTTCGTTCCACAGAAGAAGACCGCATCAGCTGTCACGCAGCCCTACGGGGTTGACACAAACTGGTATGTTGATACCGGTGCCACGGATCACGTCACGGGCGAACTAGACAAGCTGAGCATTAGGGAGAGATACAATGGTGGAGATCAGATTCACACAGCCAATGGGACAGGTATGCGCATTAGTTATACTGGTCACACTCATATTAACACTCCTGATCGTCCCTTTATCTTAATAATGTTTTGTTTACTCCCGATGCCAAGAAAAATTTGATATCTGCTGCACGCCTTGCTGCTGATAACCATGCCTTTTTTAAAATTCACTCAAAATTCTTTTTGATCAAGGATCAGGACATGAGGAGAGTTCTACTTCAAGGCAAGCGTAGAGGTGGCCTATATCCTTTGCCCTCGTCATCATCGTCCCAGTCACAGAAGCAAGCTTTCAGTGTCTCCAAACATTCCTTGACTAGGTGGCATGATAGGCTAGGTTATCCATCTAGTGCCAGTGTTCGGCAAGTTATCTCTAGAAATAAACTTTCATTTTCTAAAGAGTCCAATAAAGTGTCAGTGTGTGATGCCTGTCAACAGGCCAAGAGCCATCAGCTCCCATATCCTAAGTCTTCAAGTGTCTCGGTTGCTCCATTAGAACTCGTGTTTTCCGATGTTTGGGGTCCTACTCCTGATTCTGTGGGCAGAAAGAAATATTATGTGAGTTTTATTGATAATTTTAGCAAAAGTTTCAAGAATTTCAAGTTATTGTAGAAAGACTCCTCAATCGGAAAATTATCACCATACAATCAGATTGGGGAGGAGAGTATGAGAAATTGAACTCCTACTTCTCAAAAATAGGTATCACACACCATGTCTCTTGCCCACATGCCCATCAACAAAATGGGTTTGCCGAACGAAAACACCGACATATTGTTGAAGTTGGCCTGTGTCTCCTAGCTCATTCTTCCATGCCCCTTAAATTTTGTGACGAAGCTTTTACCACAACCACATATCTCATTAATCGTACACCTAGCAAGCTCCTTCAGTTTTCCACACCCTTGGAACGATTACTTGGCCATAAACCAAATTACTCACTCCTTCGTGTGTTTGGGTGTGCATGTTGGCCAAAGCTCCGTCATTATAATACTCATAAACTCAAATTTTGATACCAACAATGTGTGTTCCTTGGCTACAGTCTGCTACATAAAGGTTTTAAGTTCCTGCATGTCTCCACGGGTCGTGTATACATTTCCCATGATGTCATCTTCGATGAAAATATCTTCCCTTTCACCAAACTTCATTCAAATGTCGGCACTCTCCTTCGCTCCGAAATCCTTCTCTTCCCACATCTTCTTCCTAGTCCCAATCAAGGGGGACCAGTGTCAAGTGATTAGTTAACTAATGTGCATACTAACCCTCCTGATGTTGATAATAATTCTGACCCTCTTGATGTTGATAATAATTATGGTGAACATGTGACAGATTTTGAGCAAGAAACACATGAACTTATAGAGAAGATAGCAGCAGGAGGGTCTTCCTCGGGTTCAGTCCAGCAACCATCGAGATCGGTGTCACCAGGCGTCGACCAGTCGGATGGAGGTGCCTCTCCCGCATCAACGTGGCAAGACCAGACTGGCGAGCAAGATCACCCTGACACGACTATTGTGGGGATGGGTGCTGCCACGGGATCCTCTGATGCGCCGAAAACATCCGAACCAACTGCTCGGCCACACACAAGGTCCCAAAGTGGAATTATCAAGCCTAAAATCTATACAGATGGGCACATCAGGTATAGTTATTTAACAACTACAGGTGAACCCCAAAGTTTAGATGAAGCACTAGTGGATCATAAATGGAGGCAAGCCATGGACTGTGAATTTGATGCATTAATCAAACACAAGACTTGCCATCTTGAACCAGTCAAACAAGGGAGAAACATAATTGATTGCAAGTGGGTCTACAAGGTTAAGAGGAAAGCCGACGGGTTACTAGACAGGTACAAGGCACCTTTAGTTGCCAAGGGATTTAAACAAAGGTATGGAATAGACTATGAGGACACTTTTAGTCCTGTAGTCAAAGCTGCAACCATTCGAACTATTTTGTCTATTGTAGTAAGCAGAGGATGGTGCCTACGACAACTAGATGTATAGAATGCATTTCTTCATGGCATTCTTGAGGAGGAGGTCTATATGAGGCAACCACCAGGATATGAGGATCAGCAGAAGCCACATTATGTATGCAAGTTGGATAAGGCACTCTATGGTCTTAAACAAGCTCCTAGAGCTTGGTTTGCTAGATTGAGTCAGAAACTGCACCAACTTGGGTTTAATTCTGACAAGTACCCCTTGCTTATATCCCGCAAGTACACGGGTTTGTCGAAGTAATAATCCCGGGTGAGTGGGGTTGAATCCACAGTGAGTAGGGAATGAAAATACTTAATTTGGTTTTTAGCTATGTGGAAGATCAATAATGATTGGTGTGAAATTGATTCAATTCTCAATAATAAAAGAAACAAGTGAGAGAGCAAGAATAAAGAAAAGGGTAAGGCAATCGATAAAGATGGGGTACTCGGATGATGCTTCACCTTGGATAATCGCTTCAAGTGCAAGAACTCTCTATTATGCTTCCTAATCAATGCAATGGTGAGTCATGGAAATCCTTACATACATAGTACCAAATCTAAGGTCAACTATGCCTATCTCTATTCATGTCCCGGAGGAGAGATTAAATAACCTCTCAACCTTCCACTCGAATAAAGTTGCAATGGGCTCTAGGGATTCCAAGTGATAAATCGCTTCCTAATTTTGACCTAACCCTTTGGTCCAGCCCGAAGGTCCCTACCCACAATTAAGCCCTAGATACTAAGATCCCCTCAACGCTTCACTCCAATGCACGCGCAACTAGGCCCCAGCGGAGGTTCATCCCTTAGACCATTCACTCTATTATGACCGCAAAGAACTCAAGAAACGGTGGTAGAATCTATCACATCGGAGGGGAAAAGGACACTCCTGTACCTCTCAACTCACCCACTCAACCCTCTCTAACCTAGCTTTGTCTAACGCTCGTGGTGTGTCACTCACTCACAAGGTTACAAATAAGAACTCTCAACCCTAGTATCACTCTAGGGGAAATGTTCATACAATCAAGCATTCAAGGTTGGAACTCACAATAAACATCAATTTATTGAAAGCATAATAAAAGAAGTTCAATGAAACGAGTACATCATAGGGTTCACAATCACCAAGTACCCACTAGGGGTTTAGCTCTCCATGGAGCTAAGTACAATCATAGAAATTGAATGTAAAAGCAATAAATCCATAATGAAACCCCCTCGATGATCGTGTCGATGGTCTTGTGGAAAGTCCTCTACTCGTCGTCCAAGGATTCCTTCGTCCGGTATAGGATACACCTCGATCGAAGCTCCCATACCAGCTTTCTTCCTAATGGAATCACGATGTCAGAGCCGTAGAACCTCTCCAAAACCTTGGCCAATACCCCTCGAAACCGTAGCTAAAACCCTCTCACAAGTTGGGGAAAAGATGGAGAAAAGAATGCTGAAATCGGGGCTGAATTCGGCTTTAAATAGGGATGGAATCGGGCGACTGCACGGGCGTGTATGATCTCACACGCCCCTGTGGAATTTCCACACGGGCGTGGATAATTTCCACACGCCCGTGTGGATTCTGTGTTTCTCTGATTTCTCGGCCGGGCTGCTACAGTACTTGCTACAACATTTTGCAACAGTAACCTACTACAGTACTCTACCCGAAATACTCCCGAATTCCATACTTTCATTGGGTTAACGCAAACGGACACACGTTTACGTCGTGAATCACTTGCTTCTTCAATGATGTACATGTTGGTGGATCTCTTGTTCTTATATGCATAAGTCGGAATGCTCGAGTGTGACTGCCTTTGTACCACTCCAAATGAATGTGCTCACTCGAATACGAGGAGGTTGGCACACACTCTAGCATCTCACACCGACCTATGTCTTCGGGGTTTGAACCTTAGCAAGATCTTCTCCAAAAAATAGGTGCATTATGATCCACATTGGCCTATTTCCTTTCATACTCGACCTCACAACCCTACCTGCATAAAAAGTAACATAAAAAAACACATATTAATGTAAAAACCTGAGAAAAGTAATGCTCAACATAAGGAATGAACGCTTCGCATTCATATCGCACAAGCACTTATCAAATTCCTCTAAGGCAGATACCTCACTATTCTTCTATAGCAAAGATTCAGTCACAATATTTTTATTAGTATATGTTGATGATATTATTGTGACAAGTTCATCACAAAGTGCAGTTACAGCTTTACTTAAAGATCTTGTAGTTGTTTTTGCACTTAAGGATCTTGGTGATCTACATTATTTTTTGGGAATCAAGGTATCTTAAATGAAGGATGGTATTCTACTGTCACAAGACAAATATACTTCAAATTTGCTTAAGAAAGTTAGTATGTCAAATTGGAAACCGGCAGTCACACCATTGTGCACATCAGAAAAGATTTCTTTGCAACAAGGAGAAGCACTTGGAGCTTAGGATTTAACTCGATATAGAAGTATGGTTGGAGCACTTCAGTACTTGACCCTCACTAGAACAGATGTATCCTTCTCTGTGAACAAGGTGTGTCAGTTCCTTCACTCACCCACAACAGTTCATTGGACTACTGTAAAACAAATTCTCAGATATCTTAAACATACTCTTAGTACTGGTTTAAAGATTAAGAAAAAATCATCTATGCTTGTTAGTGCTTTCTCTGATGCTGATTGGGTTGGAAGTGTTGATGATCGACGCTCCACTAGTGGGTTTGCAGTCTTTTTAGGATGTAATCTAAAATCTTGGAGTGCACGTAAACAAGCTACAATATAAAGATCCAGTACAGAAGCAGAATACAAGTCATTGGCAAATGCAACAGCCGAAGTGATTTGGATACAAACCTTGCTACAAGAATTGAAGATTTCAAGTCCACCGGCAGCACAACTTTGGTGCGATAATATAGGCGCGACCTATTTATCTGCAAACCCGGTGTTCCACGCTCGAACAAAACACATTGAAGTTGA
The DNA here is from genome assembly GCF_009730915.1 of Dioscorea cayenensis subsp. rotundata. Classification (NCBI taxonomy): domain Eukaryota; kingdom Viridiplantae; phylum Streptophyta; class Magnoliopsida; order Dioscoreales; family Dioscoreaceae; genus Dioscorea; species Dioscorea cayenensis. Next base: position 23,990,746 of record NC_052471.1, on the reverse strand, counting down.
TTACCACTTTGTTCGTGAAAGAGTGGCGTAGAAGCTATTAGATGTGCGGTTCATTTCAACCAATGATCAAGTTGCTGATGGATTCACAAAGGCTCTATGTGCTAAGAAGTTAGACATGTTTAAATACAATCTCAACTTATGTAAGTAATGATTGAGGGGAGATGTTAGAAATCAGATATGGTTGTTATAGATAAGATATGCTTCTCAAGATAGAGTCATAGCAATGTATTAAAGATAGAAGTAGTATATAGACAAGAATTAAGATCCCCTTACAATCGTAACTTTCCTGTAACTAACGCTGCATTTTGCCAGCTATATAACAAAGCTACGCGGCCTCCGTGTGAGGTTAGAGAACGCTTCTACTAAAGTTTTCAAGCTGTCCGTCAGAAACACCTTCTTGTGCACTTTAGACGATGCCAGATTCTTCTTGCAGTGCCTCAACACCTCGGCTTCGTCTAGCTCCGCACCTTCTCTTGCTATCACCGCACAGTTAATCTACACCCAGATTCGCGCAAATTGCTTATAGGATTAGAAATAATATTCAATAACATTTCTTTCACCCATAAATAAACTATATACTTTTTTTAAAAAAAAATCAGTCACTTTGACAAGGTCCCTTTGCGTATATCCCGCAAGTGCACAGGTTTGTCGAAGTAATAATCCCGGGTGAGCGGGGTCGAATCCACAGGGAGTAGGGAGTAAAGACACTTAATTCGATTCTTAGCTATGTGGAGTATCAACAATGATAAGTGTGATAATGATTCAATTCTCAACAATTAAAAGCAACAAGTAAAAGAGCAAAAGTAAGGAGCAGGTAAGGCAATCGATAAAGATGGGGTACTCGGATGATGCTTCACCTAGAATAATCGCTTCAGGTGCAAGAACTCTCTATTATGCTTCCTAATCAATGCAATGGTGAGTCGTGGAAATCCTTACATACATAGTCCCAAATCTAAGGTCAACTATGCCTAACTCTATTCATGTCCCGGAGGAGAGATTAAATAACCTCTCAACCTTGCACTCAAATAAAGTTGCAATGAGCTCTAGGGATTCCAAGTGATAAATCGCTTCCTAATTATAGACCTAACCCTTTGGTCCAGGCGGAAGGTCCCTAGCCATAATTAAGACCTAGATACTAAGATCCCCTCATCGCTTCACTCCATTGCACGCATAACTAGGCCCCAGCGGAGGTTCATCCCGTAGACCATTCACTCTATTATGGCCGCAAAGAACTCAAGGAACGGAGGTAGAATCTATCATGTCGGAGGGGAAAGGGGACGCTCCTGTACCTATCGACTCACCCTCTCAACCCTCTCCAACCTAGCTTTGTCTAACGCTCGTGGTGTGTCACTCACTCACAAGGTTACCAACAAGAACTCTCAACCCTAGTGTCACTCTAGGGGAAATGTTCATACAATCAAGCATTCAAGGTTGGAACTCACAATAAACATCAATTTATTGAAAGCATAATAAAGAAGATCAATGAAACAAATACATCCTAGGGTTCACAATCACCCAAGTACCCACTAGGGGTTTAGCTCTCCATGGAGCTAAGTACAATCAAAGAAATCGAATGTAAAAGCAATGAATCCATAAAGAAACCCCCTCGATGGTCGTGTTGATGGTCTTGTGGAGAGTCCTCTATTCGTCGCAAGGGATCCTTTGTCCGGCCTAGGATACACCTCGCCGGATCGATGCCGACGAAAGCTCTCCCAATAACCTTCTTCCAAACGACGCTAGATGTCGAAGCCGTAGAACCTCTCCAAAACCCTAGCCAATACCCCTCATAACCCTAGCCAAAGCCCTCTCTCAAGTTGGGGAAAAGATGGAGAAAATAATACCAAAATTGGGGTTGAATCGGCTTTAAATAGGGCTGGAATCGGGCGACTCCATGAGCGTGGACGGTACACGCGCCCGTGCGGAATTTCCACACAGGCGTGAATAATTTCCACACACCCGTGTGGATTCTCTGTTTCTCTGATTTCTCGGCCGACTGTGAACAGTGCTGCTACAATACTTGCTACAGTGATCTGCTACAGCTTCGACCTGAATAACTTCCCAATTCCATACTTTCATCAGGGTAATGCAAATGGGCACACGTTCACATCGTGAATCACTTGCTTCTTCAATGGTGTACACATTGGTGCAGCTCTTGTTCTTATATGCATAAGTCGGAATGCTCGAGTGTGACTGCCTTTGTGCCCCTCCAAGTGGATGTGCCCACTCGAATGCGAGGAGGTTGGCACACACTCTAGCATCTCACACCTGTCCTATGTCTTCGCGTTTGAACTTTAGCAAGATCTACTCCAAAATAAGTCCATTATGATCCACATTGGCCTATTTCCTTCATACTCGGACTCACAACCCTACCTGCATAAAAGTAACATAAAAACACACATATTAATGTAAAAACCTGAGAAAAGTAATGCTCAACATAAGGAATGAACGCTTCGCATTCATATCACACAAGCACTTATCACACTTGCATCAACGAACATACCAGGTTATCCCCTTGCTTTGTTTATTTTATTTATTTATTACGATTATTATGTTATGAATATTAAATTTTTAGGCAAAAAACAAATTCTAAGCAAATGTATCAACAAAATATTGGATTTGGGAAATTATTTCTAAAAAATTCTAAAAAAAAATAATCTTCAGAATTTAAATGGACCAGCTCCCTAAACCTTATCAAGATGTGCTTTCCTAGTAATTACTAAATAGCAAAGTTTCTATGAGAAAGATCATAAAGATATAAATTTTTCAAAATAAACAGTTTTTTTTAAAAGAAGTTTAAAATATCACAAACATATTCATAAAATTGATTAAAAGTATAAATAAAAAAGCACATGGTTGTACATGAAAAGCAAAAGAAAAAGAAAACATAGTATCATATTCGATGGGAAGAGATGTTACCTCCTCAGCGTACTTCGGGTTTGGAACAACGAATGACACACCTTAGCGTTATGAGGATAGCTACCCATGTTGGACTTAAGTTATCTCCTTTTCCTTCTTCTCCAGCCCCTGCCCCAGTTCATATGGGTGTTCACACAGCCGATTTAGAGTTCGAGGGAACTAAGGCCTATTACTCTGAGGAGGCAGATGACTCTAGGAATGAGGGAGGATCTGCACTGAAAGTTGACCCTGCTGTTGTCACTGTTACCATTGATGATTTTATTTCTGATGACATGAATGCCATAGAGTGCTAAGTGCTTGTGTATTAGTAATACAAAGTATTCTTTTCTTACGATGAGCATTACTTTTATCAGGTTTTAGTGCTAATACATGTGTATTTGTGTTCTTTTATGCATGCAGGATTATTGATAAGTGCTTGAGTGAACATGTTTTTATGCATGTTTTACATACATTGAGCATCATATTTTATACGGTTTATGTCTCATTTCGTGTATTGGGTGTTCTTTTATGCATATAGGTTGTGAAGGCATTGGGAATTCAAAAGGGAGCGAAGATAGGCTATCATGGCGTAATATTGGGAGTTCTTGTACAAATCAAGTTGGAAGACACAAGAGGAGTTCGTGTATGAGGAGATGTGTGCCAACTTCCATAGTTTTGCAAGCCAATTTATTAATGGAAGGGCACAAAGGCAGCCATGTCTCCACATTCCTCCTCTTTGTAAAGATTTCAAGACCTTTCAAGACGCATTGATGAAGGAAAAGCCGTATAGCCTACCATATGATCGTGTGCCCGATTGTGTGGCCTTAAGAGGAGAATGTTTATCATCGCGTTGGTGAAAATCACTGTAGCAAAGTACTGTAGCAAGTTTACTATAGCGGGCGCGTGGGGGCACGTGACAGATGCGATGTGAGGCTATAAATACACCTTTTGGCCGATTCTAAACTGACTTTTTGCAGAGCTTTGAGCATAGACATTGAGAGAGAGGCGGCTAGGGTTTGAGGAGAAGGTCTTCGCCGATTGAGAGGGAGTTCTCCACCAACTTTGATAGATTCCTTCGACGTCATAGCATTTTGGGGAGCGATTGGCGACCTAGCTTCGGAGAGGAATCCTTCAAGACGTAGAACTACCAATCAAGGCCAATCCGCGCGAATTCGAGGGGGTTTTCTCTATGGGTTTTATTGCTTTTCATTGTATTCATTATTGTTTTGTAACTAGGCCCATGGAGGGCTAAACCCTAGTGGGTATTTGGGCATGTGAACCCTAAGATTTATATTTTTGGATTGATTCTCTTAATGCTTCTAGTTAATCCGAGTTGTCTTTAGTTTTAATCTTGTGATTTAATTGCTTGCTAGTGTTGTTAATTCTTGTGGTTGATTTACATTGCATGATTTAATACTTTGATGTGAGAGGTCTCCATTAGAGTTAGATTTCCAAGTTTAAAGAGGGTTGAGAGGGTGAGCCTTGAGATGGAGGAGTGTCCCCTTTCCCTTTCGATTGAGTGTTTCCTATCTCCGTATTCCATATTCTCTTTGCAACCATATTTGGTGTGAGGCGTGAGATTGCTCGATTTCTCCGCCGGGACCTTGTAGGGGGTTAGGATCCTTCGCCGGGAATTATGGTTGGATCTACATTTAGGAATCGGTTTCACTCTTAGGTTTCCTTAGAGCATATTGCGGTCATATGGGGTGTGAAGTGTTGAGATTGGTTGATTTCTCCACCGGGACCTTGTAGGGGAGTAGTGCCTTTTGCTTGGAGACAAGGATTGGTTATCGTTGGACTACCTCGACTCATTAGACTCGATTCTAGAGCATTTAGTGAATCTTGAGCTTCAAAGAAGATCTTAGGGGGATCATTGCCCGAATACCTCATCCTTAGTGATTGAGACTCTTCTACTTTATTTCTTGCATACTTGTTTGCTTTGCTTGCAATTAGTTCACTTCATTATATTCATTGATTCGGACTAGATAATTGAGAAGTGGTTATTACTAGTACTTCCGTTCCCTGTGGATTCGACTACCCGACTCACCGGGTAATTATTTCTTCGACACCCGTGCACTTGCGGTTTACACACGCATATTCGGACGTGTCAATTATGAAGCTATAACTAATCCCCAGTAGAGTTTGCCTCTTAGCACTTCACTCTATCATGACCGAAAAGAACTCTTGGAATGTGGAGTTAGGATAAATCACACAAAAAGGGAAAAGGGATGTTCTGCTACCTCTCAACTCACCTTCTCTACCCTCTCTAACCTTGCTTTGTCTAATCCTAATGAAGTGTCACTCATTCACAAGGATTACCAATATAGATTCTCAACCCTACTGTCACTCTAATGGAAAATTAATTCAACACGAATTCAAGGTTGGAACTCAATTAAAACATCAATTAAAGAAACATAATAAAGGTTAATGAAACAAAATCATCCTAGGGTTTACAAGCCCAAGCACCCACTAGGGGTTTAGTTCTCCATGGAGCAATATACAATCAACAATGAAATCAAGATTAAAAACATGCAATCCATAGATAAAACCCCCTTGTAGTCTATATAGATGGTCTTGTGGAGCTGCCTCGTCTTCTCCAAGGGTTTCCTAGTCAAGCCTAGGGCACACCTCACCGAATCGATGCCGACGAAAGGTCCCGAATAACTCTCTTCCAAAGGAACGAGATGTCGAAGATTGTAGAACTGCTCTAAAGACCTAGCCAAAGCCTCGCCAAACCCTACCCATGAGTGTCTCCAAAAGCGGGGGAAAGATAGGAAAAAGATAGGGGAAAGATCCTTTAAAACATCTCAAATCATGGTATTTATAGGGGCTAGAATCGAGCATCCACACGAGCGTGTGGAATTTCCACACGGTCGTGTGGATTTCCAAAAATCGGTTTCCTGGGAGCTATGAATAGCAATTGATACAGTGATTTCCTATAGTAGCTTCTACAGTGCTTCACCAAAATGCTCCCCAATCCACTATTTTCATCTATGCCACATGAATGGACACACATCCATGCTGTAGATCATGTCGCGTCTTCAACTAAACCACATTGACGAAGATCTTACTAATATTGCATAAGTCAGAACACATGAGTGTGTCAGCCTTTGTGCCCCTCTAATTTGTGTTCGCTCGAGCACAATGGAGGTTGGCACACACTCACATGTCTTTGAGCACAACTTGTGTCTTTACGTTTGTTTAATCTAAGAACTTCATCAACAAATGCATCCAAGATCTACTTTTATTTATTTTCTTTCACAATTGTCTCCACAACCCTAAATACACAAAAGAACACATATACATATGAATAAGCAATAAAATCTGAGAAAAGTAATGCTCAATGTAAGAAAATAAGACTTCATATTACTTATATGGAAGCACATATCAGCTCCCCCAGGATTCAAGCTTTATCTTTAAGACTAAGATTATGCTTCCCTAATTGATATTCAATGAGCCTCGGAAATCTAAAAACACGAGATTCCAAATCTAAGGTTAACCATGACTAGTCCCCTATGAGATCACGGTGGAGAAAAGACTCTCGACGACTCACACCACATATGACTATTTAAAGCTCTAGGCATTTCAAGTTATAAATCCTATTCCATAATGTAGATCAAACTCTTTGGTACAGGACGTTTCGCTACCCAAGTGGGAAACTCTGGATGCCTCAATCTGTATACAATTGTCATGAACTCTTGGAATATGGAGATAGGATAAATCACATCAGAGAGGAAATGATACATTCCGCTACCTCTCGGCGCACCCTCTCAAATCTTTTCAACCTTGGTAAATCTAATCCTAATGGTGATGGTTGATAAGTGTCTAATTGTATGTATTTTATTATATATATTTAATACACTTAGCATCTATTTTTTTAAGAATTGATACCCATTTTGTGCTTAATCGAGTCTTATTTGCTTTATAGGGCACGAAGAAGCCACAGAGAATATGAGGACATGATTAGGTCAGAAAAAGAAGAAAGTCAAATCTCGTAATAATGTAATGTATATACTATAGCATACAGTGTAGCTGAAATATTGTAGTTGGAGTACTGTAGTAATTTCGTTGTAGTAGTTACTGTATCACGTAGGTTTTTGGGGATAGAAAGTTTTGCCTAACTCATGCGACCTCCATACGAGGCCGCATGAAGGCCGTATGGACCATGGTATGCTGCGATTTATCAACATTTTGGGCGTAATACACTCTCCATAAGGCCCCCATATGGGCCTGTTTGCCAAAGGGTATAAAAACATGTTTCTATGGTTTTAAAGGGATCTTTGGCCACCATTTGGAGAGGAGAAGAGGAAGAATGAAGATATTTTTAAAGATGACATTCTAGGGCTAAAGAAGGTTTCAAGAGCTAGATCATTCAAGGGAGAGATTCATCACCAAGGAAGGAAGGTTCCTAGGGGAATCATTGATGAGTGCGATCCGCAAGTGCATGAAGTCGTCAAGTAATACCTCTCGTGCGAGCACGAGAGGGTCATATTCCCTGGGCCCAAGGATCTACCCTTACTTCCTCTTCGCTTATTGTCTAGCCGACAGATTCGAAAGGTTTCTCTAATCTATTAATTTAAATAAGATAACTACAAGTTGAGACTAAAATACGGAGAGGGGTATAAAATCAGGGGAAAGGAACGGTCACGGATGCGGATTCCCTAGGGGCTACTAAAGTGCACAGGATGCTAAGAATGTCATGCAATTGAAGGTTTGGACCTAGAGATTTCCTAGATTAGGTCAACCCGATGGTCACGGCCATTGACCCCTAATCCGGTGACCTTGGGGTCTACTCGTCCATACAAACAAATCCAAGCAACAAATCCATGCAAACAACTACAAATGGCATAATAAAAACTCCCTCAAACAATGGAAGAAGGAAAACAAGCCAAGCTAGGTGGAAAGGCTTCCACGGACGCCGCAATGGGGGCGGCTTCCCTCGTCGTCTACAAACTCCCAAAGAAGAGATCGATGAAGATCTAGCCAAATCCGAGCTTCTCCCTTAGATTTCCCTTCTCCAAAACATGTAATCTTGCCTCTCAAAGACTGGTAAAAATCGGCTTGAAGAACTCTCCCAAAAACTCCCCTCCTTGCCCTAGAAGAAATCAGCTTCTTATATACCCCGTCAGTCCATGCGGGCGCATGGAGCCCGTGAAGCTCACAGCCAAATGCCAAAAACCTGTCGGTGCTACAGTGCTCATCTACAGTGTTTTGCTACAGTTCTTTTGATACAGTGCTTTGCTACAGTACCGAGGCTTGAGAATTCCCAGCAAACCTCACGGGCATCCATGCGGGCGCATGGAGCCCGTGAAACTCCCAGCCAAATGACCGCAGCAAGAACAACGACCTGCTACAGTTCCGCTACAGTGCAGGGACCCCAAAAATGCCGTTTTTGATGTCGAATTCATCCGATTTACATTTTTGAGCATCGTTTGACTCATTTAAGACCTGCAACACCGAAATAACCAATTTAGACATAAAACGGGCATCAATTCATTAACATGTTCACAAATAATACACGATTAATACATATAAAATACATACATTTAGGCGTTTATCAAATATCCCCACAGCTAAGCGTTTGCTTGTCCCCAAGCAAACACACATGAAAGAATAAGGGCAAAATGATAAACGGCTAAATGTACGACCTCAAGCTCAAATAGTGAAGAACCCCACAGGCACAGTTGAAATGAGTTCAAGAAAATGAGTTGTACAATAACCGACTCGATAGAGATAGTCATGATTCCTTTAAAGTGCTTTCCCCGTGAGTGTGTGTATGCTTCATCCCTCGCTCTCCCCATTCACACCACATTCAATGACTACCGGTGTTAGAAATGTTAAAGACACCCTCAATAGTAGGTCAAGAGTCCTTCGGTCCACATTCAACACTTTAGTAACTAAGTGAATGCATGATTGAGTCCGAGGAGAACAAATACTTCTCTTTCTTTGTTTTTTCATCATTTCTTTTTTTCTCTCTCATTTCATTTTTTCGAGTCCGGCTAACGTAGACTGCACAAAATATTTTATAATCTTTCAGAAGGATGCACATGCTGATTAGGCACAAGAGCCACCCAACCTACTTGATTACAGTCTACATAGACGCATTCGTGCTAAATTAGCAGAGGAATACTGACATAGAATCATTTTTTTTTTTTTTATATATATACATGTCTCCTGAGCACCTTCATGCAAAACTTCACTTAGGGATAAAGCAAAATGAACAAAAAGAACCAAAAAGCTCTTAAAAAGACCATTGAGGGATGAATTTACCATTCTAACACTTTAAATCAAAGCGATGGGTTAGCGAGGACAAAGCGAGGTAGAAACACCGTGGTCAAAAGCTGTAAGAAAGCACTAGAAAGAAAAACACGACATCCTTATAGCACAAATAACCTTACAACTCATTACTATCATTCATTCAAGCCAGGAGGTTCCTAACAATATATCATAGCTATCATCTGGTGAAGTAAGCATGCAAAATAACCCATCCCCATACCTAGAATCGTACATTGCCCTCAATGTACACTAATCACGAGAACATGGTGGAGAAACCATAATAAGTAAGTGATAAAGAGATCGCCCCTAATTGTTTGATGAAGAGTGTTCAGGTGAAAGTGCGATCATTGCCGATAAAGGGTAAAGGAGAAGAGGCAACAATCCGTGAGAAGTCCCGCAAAAATAAATAAAGGCGATCATGACACTCAAGAGAAAACAAGGGGAAGGAAAACATGCATAATAGTCAAAGTAAAAGTGGTACAAGTTTAGCCGGGAAAGGACCCAAGCTAACAAAACAAGTTCAACTAACAAGCAACAAAATAAAACAAAAAAAAAACAAAACATAAGCTCAAGTCCGAGAAAAAAGTCGTGCTCCTATCGCGGGTGGTGCTGCGTCAAGAGGTGCAGTGGTGCTAAGGATGTGGTAGCCCCGGAGGTGGTGCCAGGAGGATGAAGAAGATGCATGCATACGAAAAGAAAGGACTTCGCGCATGTCCCTTGCCATACTGTCTCGATGTCTCAGGTAGTTTCTTGATGTCCTCGGCGAGAGGGAATGAAGCTCGCCTACAGATCTCTAAGGCGAAGCTCAACCGAGGGTGGCGTCTTCGAGACTCAGAATCGGACTGTGGTGGAGAAGTGGTGATCGC
>NC_052471.1:23925895-23979709 GCF_009730915.1 Dioscorea cayenensis subsp. rotundata | reverse complement strand
GAATAGGAATAAAAATGCTTAATTTGATTCTTAGCTATGTGAAAGATCAATGATGATAAGTGTGACAATAATTCAATTCTCAACAATAAAAGCAACAAGTAAAAGAGCAAAAGTAGAGAAGGGGGTAAGGCAATCGATAAAGATGGGGTACTCGGATAATGCTCCGCCTAGGATAATTGTTTCAACTGCAAAAACCATCTATTATGCTTCCTAATCAATGCAATGGTGAGTCGTGGAAATCTTTAATTACATAGTCCGAAATCTAAGGTCAACTATGGTTAACTCTATACATGTCCCGGAGGAGAAATCGAACAATTTCAACACCTCGTACTCGCATAGAGTTGCAATGAGCTCTAGGGATTCCAAGTGATAAATCTCTTCCTAATTATAGACCTAACCCTTTGGTCCAGATGGAAGGTCCCCTAACCACAATTGAGCCCTAGATACTAAGATCACCTCAACGCTTCACTCCGTTACAGCGCAACTAAGCCCCGGTGAAGTTCATCCCTTAGACCATTCACTCTATTATGGCCACAAAGAACTCGAGGCGGAGGTAGAATCTATCACGTCGGAGCGGAAGGGACGCTCACTGTCTCTCGACTCACCCTCTCAACCCTCTCCAACTTAGCTTTGTCTAATGCTCGTAGTGTGTCACTCACTCACAAGGATACCAACAAGAACTCTCAACCCTAGTGTCATTCTAGAGGAAATGTTCATACAATCAAGCATTCAAGGTTGGAACTCACAATAAACATCAATTTATTGAAAGCATAATAAAGAGATTCAATGAAACAAATACATCCTAGGGTTCACAAATACCCAAGTGCCCACTAGGGGTTTAGCTCTCCATAGAGCTAAGTACAATCAAAGAAATAGAATGTAAAAGCAATGAATCCATAAAGAAACCCCCTCGATAGTCGTGTCGATGGTCTTGTGGAGAGTCCTCTACTCGTCGCAAAGGATCCTTTGTCCAGCCTAGGATACACCTCGTCGGATCAGTGCCGATGAAAGCTCTCCCAATAACCTTCTTCCAAACGACGCTCGATGTCAGAGTTGTAGAACCTCTCCAAAATCCTATCCAATGCCCCTCAAAACCCTAGCCGAAGCCCTCTCTCAAGTTGGGGAAAAGATGGAGAAAAAAATACTAAAATCGTGGCTGATTCGGCTTTAAATAGGGCTTGAATCGGGCAACTACAAGGGCGTGGATGCTTCCACACGCCAGTGTGGATTTTTTGAACTCCTGTTATCTCGGGCGGCTGTGAACAGTGCTGCTACAGTACTTGCTACCATATTGCTGTATTTCTCTTCTACAGTATCCGGCCTGAATAGCTTCCTGAATTCATACTTTTATCCGAGTAACGCAAACGGGCACACGTTTACGTCGTGGATCACTTGCTTCTTCAATGATAGGCAAGTTGGTGGAGCTCTTGTTCTTTGTGCATAAGTCAGAATGCTCAAGTGTGATTGCCTTTGTGCGCCTTCAAATGGATGTGCCAAACTCGAATACGAGAAGGTTGGCACACACTCTAGCATCTCATATCGACCTATGTCTTCGCGTTTGAACCATAGCAAGATTTCCTCCAAAATCGGTGCATTGTAATCCACATTGGCTTCTTTCCTTCATAAACGGTGTCACAACTCTACCTGCATAAAAGTAACATAAAAACACACATATTAGTGTTAAAACACAAGAAAAGTAATGCTCAACATAAGAAATGAACGCTCCGCATTCATATCGTACAAGCACTTATCAAACTCCCCCACACTTAAGCTTTTGCTTGTCCTCAAGCAAAAATTAAACATTTGGTGCATCAATGAAGAACATATTGGAAGTGCTTGGCCTTAGGTTCACCAAACTATACAAAGAGAGCACTCTACAAGTAAGGGAAATTTCAACATTAAATAGAAAAAATCAAAGCTCTAGCTAAAAACTTGAATCAAAAAGGAAAACAAACCCGAAATCATGTATGTGTGTGAACTCACTCAAAACAACCCAAGGTATACTCCTCAAAGTTCTAAGCATAAGGGACTTATTTATCTACAAAGGTCACAGCAATTTCAAAGATGGTAGTAGCTTCACACATCCTCTAAGGTAGCCCTTTCCAAAGCGGCCGCTAAGGTAGCTTTCACAATTTCGAGGTGGCAGCTCTTTCTACCAGAGTGGTAGCTTTCACTCATCCTATGGGATAGCTCTTTCTCTCATTAGGGCATAGCTAGTATCCGAATTATGAGAGTAGCTTCATACTTCATAGGTGGTAGCTCTTTTCACCCAACAAGCACAAATAAACAATAAAACTTTTTTTTTTAGAATTTAACAAAAGAAACAACTATAACTAGTCCCTTTAACATCAAACTTGAGTTTCCAAAAGAGTTTAAAGAGTGAGTAGTGCACTAAGTGTAAATCCGGCAAAAATTCCTAGAAATTCAAGCAAGAACTAGAGCATTAAAACATTCAATGTTAGAAATTTTCCTAAACTCAAGAATACAATCATTGCAACTAAGATGAACCACCATTGGCTATGTGAGCATATATCAATCAAGAACAATAGAAAAGATGTGTGCACTATGAAACTCCCCCCCACACTTAAGTTGTACATTGTCCCCAATGTACACATGCAAGCTCACTCAAAATGTATATCATTCAAAAGAAAATGTGGGAGAAGCAATCAAAACAATACTCCCCTGGCTCCTAGTATTGCGTTTGATGAAGCTAATTCCATGGGAGTAGTGTTTCGACGGGTTGTGAAGCTGACACGGCCAAGTGCATCAGCACCTTGGCCGTGCCCATGACTAAGTCTCAATTCCCAAGAAGACAAGACCATCTGCACGCATACATGAGGGGATTCAGTGAAGCTCAATAAAAACAAAATATCTCGAGTATATATAAAAGATAGACATTGAATACAACTCGAGATGCAAAATGGAAATAAACTCAGAAAGAGAATCCTTTCTGAGTGAAAAAGTCTAAAATAAAATGCATAAAAGAAAAAGAACTAAAAGTCAAATGTCGGTGTCACTCTCGGGCTCCGGTGCTGTTGCTGCTACTGGTGAAGACGCACATGGTAGGTTCACCGGTGTCGCGGTAGCGGATGAGGGTGCCGTAGGAACTGAGGGTCTGGATCTCAATAGATCTCATAGAAAGTCGAACCGGGCCATAAGATCTGTATACTGAGCTAACTGTATAGCGTGGAGCTCCACCATCTCGGTCTGAATCTCTCTCACAATGCTCTCAAGCCTCTCAATACGGTCATAAGCTCGAGGACCCTGTGTTGCAGGAGGTCTAGGAATCTGTGGGGAACCCTCCGCAGTAACTCCTTCGCTCCTGGGGGTCTCTGGGGTAGCTGTAGCAAAAATATAGACCCCTGGCCCACATCTCCGTACCAACCCCATCATCCTGATAGTATCAAACGCGAGAGGGGTAGGCGCAACTATCCTCTCAGCACCACGTAAAGCATCCCCCAAACCCATTCCCAAAATGAGCCTGGTAATGTAGGGGCCAGCAAATAATAAACCCACTCTCAGACACTGACCCTGGTACCTTAGAATATCTGTTAATATGCACCCCAAGTGAATCAGCACATTGCGGGCCATGGAGTATAAAAACAGAAGATCCTGCTTGGTCAGAGCAGATGTGTTATCGGCTCGACCTAACACAGACCTGCTGATAACTGTGTGTAGAAATCCAAGTGTAGTGGCTCGGGTGGGGTGACTCTGACATGCTTTATTTTGTTCTTCTTCACACGAGGTGCCAAATCTGTCATACAAAAGAAGAAAATAATCAAAGAAGCTTAAAAGCAGTATGTTACAGAATTCCACACGGGCTTGTGGAAATTACCCACGCCCGTGTGGATCTGCAGGGCATGAAAGTCCCGCAAGGGTGCACAACAACTCTCAAAAATTCAACTTAGAACCGCGTCCAAATGGTTTCTAAACATATACCATGCATTGTAAAAATGAAAATTCTCAATTAAAGATATTTAATCTGTGAAAAACAAGAGTTGGCAAAGAAAGCAGGATAAAAAGGTTACCGAAGAAATAAATGTGAAAACTTTGAAAATCGGTGCGATATGTAAAGCACAATCCTCCAAAATGACGATGAGCGGTCGAAAAGATGATCAGAAGTAGTTTTCAGGTGACTGGAGATGAAGAATGAGACGGATCACAAGGTTTTTAAGGAAAAAATAGCGTCCTTTGAAAATACCCACGCCCGTGTGCCTAATTACAACAGAGCCACAGGGGCGCGCGCACGTCCCTGTGCTCTCTCGGGAAAACACTATTTTAACTCTGACTACACTAGCATGGGCGTGGGGAAAATACCCACGCCAGTGCGTCCGACCCACAGGGGCAGCTGCACGCCCCTGTGGCTTCTCTGGACATCCGACAAAAATACCAAGTGTTATACACGCCCGTACACAAATTCCTCACGAGCGTGGACATTCACAAAGATTGCCAATATTACATCCGAGTAGGCCTAGGCTTGCCCAAATCTAGCTTTTGAAAGAAAGTATATGGCATGACGTTGATACTAGCCCCTGAGTCTGCCAATGCCATTTCCTCACCAAGATTGCCAATATTACACGGAATGATGAATCTTCCCGGGTCTTTCTTCTTGTTCGGCATGTTCTTTTGCAATACCGCCGAGCATGAAGCATCTAAAATCATCGAAGCACTCTCCTCCAACTTCCTTTTTGTTGGTCAACAAGTCTTTCAAGAACTTCGCATACTTACGCATTTGGGCCAATGCCTCAACAAAAGGAATATTGATGTGGAGTTGCTTGAACAATCTCAGTAACTTCTTGTATTGTTAGTCCCCTTGGTCATTTTTCAATCTAGAGGGATAATGGATTCTTGGCTTGAAAGGTGGGGTTGCCGCCTCTTTATCTTTGCTTGTTCCCTCTTCAACCTCTATAGCCTCGGGTGCGTGTTCTTTTGACTTCTCACTCGGAAGCCTACCTTCAACCTCACGACCACTTCTCAAAGTGATTGCCTTCACGTGCTCTCTAGGATTAGTCTCTATATTGGTCGGCAAACTTCCTTGTGGCCTTTCAGAGTGAGACTTCGCAATTTTCCCCACTTAATTTTCAAGATTATGCAACGAGTCGGTGTGGTTGGAAGTGTAGACTCGAATGATTCGAACCTTGTATTTGTAGATTGTATAAATCTAGTCAAGTGCTTCTCTAGGTCACTCATTCGGGTTTCCAAACCTAAGACTCTGTTTTCCACCTGAGGGGCTTGTTGTTGTTGTTGGAAACCCGTTGGCCCCATGGCCTTTTGTGGACCTTGATTACTCCATGAGAAATTGGGATGATTCTTCCAACCCGAATTGTGGGTATTGCTATATGGGTTTCCTTGATGTCTCATGCCATTACCTACAAAATCAACGTTCTCCACCGAAGAACCATCACCAATAGAGATCGGGCAATCGGACGGAGCATGTCCTCCACTACACCCGTTGCAATTAGTCACCGCCGCCACTCTATTTGAAGTTAGAAGATCTAACTTCTTACTCAAATTCTCCACTTGAGCCGCCAATGAAGTTACCGCATCTATCCCATGGAGACCGGCCACTTTCTTCTTCTCCCTAGCATTGCATTGGTAGCTATTTAACCCAATTTCTTCAATCAATTAACGGGCCTCATCGGGGGTCTTTCTACCTAAGGTACCTCCTGCCGCCGCATCCAAGAGTTGCCTTATACTCGAGTTCAAACCATTGTAAAAGGTTTGAACAATCATCCACTCCGGGAATCCGTATTGCGGGCACTTTCTCAGAAGCTCCTTGAACCTTTCCTATGTCTCAAATAGAGACTCCAATTCCAACTGAACAAAGCATGAGATCTCGTTCCTAAGCTTTGCTGATTTTCCGGGAGGGAAATAACGGGCTAGAAAAGCTTCTACCATCTCCTCCCACGTGGTAATTGATGCTCTAGGTAACGAGTGTAGCCACTACTTCACTCTCCCATTTAGGGAAAATGGGAAGTCTATCAATTTGATGGCATCATCCGTCACACCATTTATCTTCAGCATATCACACCTCGAGAAAGCTCTCTATGTGACTGTTTGGATTCTCATCGACCAAACCATTGAATTGTGCGGATTGCTGCAACATGTGGATGAATGCTGACATCAACTCAAAGTTCTTAGCTGTAATCGGGGGAAGCACAATACTCGATTGTGTCCCCAACAATGAAGGTCTGGCAAAATCGGATAATGTTCACTGTTGCTCATTCTGTTCTGCCATGTTTTCAGATCCTTCCAGTTCCAAATCATCTAGATTAGACTATTCTTGTACAGGCTCTTTCCTTTTTCTTCTAAGTGTACGTTCAAGCTCAAGATCTCCTTCAATCAATGATGAAGGATTCTCTCGGGTCATAACCTGGAGCAGCACCCAAAAAGAAAGAAAAAGAAATCAGAACGATGATAGAATAAGAAGATATGAAATAGAATGTATGGTGAAATAGCTAAGAAAACAAAGTGTAAAGTATCTCTAAACGCCTATTCCCCGGCAACGGCGCCAAAAACTTGACAAGATCCCCTTGCGTATATCCCGCAAAGTTCACGGGTTTATCGAAGTAATAATCCCGGATGAGCGGGTATCGAATCCAGAGGGAATTGGGAATAAAAATACTTAATTCGATTCTTAGCTATGTGAAAGATCAATGATGATAAGTGTGACAATGATTCAATTCTCAACAATAAAAGCAACAAGTAAGAGAGCAAAATTAGAGAAGGGAGTAAGGCAATCGATAAAGATGGGGTTCTCGGATAATGCTCCGCCTAGGATAATTGTTTCAAGTGCAAGAACCCTCTATTATGCTTCTTAATCAATGCAATGGTGAGTCGTGGAAATCCTTAATTACATAGTCCCAAATCTAAGGTCAACTATGCCTAACTCTATACATGTCCCGGAGGAGAAATTGAACAATCTCAACACCTCGCACTCGCATAGAGTGGCAATGAGCTCTAGGGATTCCAAGTGATAAATCTCTTCCTAATTATAGACCTAACCCTTTGGTCCAGGTGGAAGGTCCCTAACCACAATTGAGCCCTAGATACTAAGATCACCTCAACGCTTCACTCCGTTGCACGCGCAACTAAGCCACAGCGGAAGTTCATCCCTTAGACCATTCATTTTATTATGGACGCAAAGAACTCGAGGAACGGAGATAGAATCTATCACGTCGGAGGGGAAAGGGGACGCTCCTGTACCTCTCGACTCATCCTCTCAACCCTCTCCAACCTAGCTTTGTCTAACGCTCGTGGTGTGTCACTCACTCACTAGGTTACCAACAAGAACTCTCAACCCTAGTGTTACTTTAGGGGAAATTTTCATACAATCAAGCATTCAAGGTTGGAACTCACAATAAACACCAATTTTTTGAAAGCATAATAAAGAGATTCAATGAAACAAATACATCCTAGGGTTCACAAATACCCAAGTACCCACTAGGGGCTTAGCTCTCCATGGAGCTAAGTACAATCAAAGAAATAGAATGTAAAAGCAATGAATCCATAAAGAAACCCCCTCGATAGTCATGTCGATGGTCTTGTGGAGTGTCCTCTACTCGTCGAAAAGGATCCTTTGTCCGGCCTAGGATACACCTTGCCGGATTGGTGCCTACGAAAGCTCTCCCAATAACCTTCTTCCAAACGATGCGCGATATCGGAGCCGTAGAAACTCTCCAAAAGCCCTAGCCAATACCCCTCAAAACGCTAGACGAAGCCCTCTCTCAAGTTGGGAAAAAGATGGAGAAAAAAATACTAAAATCGCGGCTGATTTGGCTTTAAATAGGGCTGGAATCGGGCGACTACACGGGCGTGGATGCTTCAGTATCCGGCCTGAATAGCTTCCCGAATCCATACTTTCATCGGAGTAATGCAAACGGGCACACGTTCACGTCGTGGATCACTTGCTTCTTCAATGATAGGCAAGTTGGTGAAGCTCTTGTTCTATGTGCATAAGTCGGAATGCTCGAGGGTGACTGTCTTTGTGCCCCTCCAAATGGGTGTGCCAAACTCGAATACGAGAAGGTTGGCACACACTCTAGCATCTCACATCGACCTATGTCTTCGTGTTTGAACCATAGCAAGATTTCCTCCAAAATCGGTGCATTGTAATCCACATTGGCTTCTTTCCTTCATAAACGGCCTCACAACCCTACCTGCATAAAAGTAACATAAAAACACACATATTAGTGTAAAAACACGAGAAAAGTAATGCTCAACATAAGGAATGAACGCTTGCAAATCGCATCAGAAGGGAAATGGGACGTTCCGCTACCTCTTGACTCACCCTCTCGACCCACCCTCTTGACCCTCTCCAATCTAGCATTGTCTAGCCCTCATGGTTTGTCACTCATCCACAAAGGCTAACAAGATGGACTCTCAACTCTTGTGTCACTCTAAGGGAGAAAACATTCAACAAGCATTCAAAATTGGAACTCAATAAAAACATTAATAAAGGAAAGCATAATAAAAGGTTAATGAAACAGGTACATCCTATGGTTCACAAATTCAAGTACCCACTAGGGATTTTGCTCTCCATAGAGCAGGATACAATCAATAGTAAAATTGAAAGTAAAAACAAGTAATCCGTAGGAAACCCCCCTCGGTAGTCATGCCGATGGTCATGTTGAGTAGTCTAGTCCTCTCCAAAGGTCCCCTCGTCAAGCCTAGGGCACACCTTGCTGGATTGGTGCTGACGAAAGCTCTCCCAATAGCTATCTTCCAAGAGAACCATGGTGTCAAAGTCGTAGAACCACTCCAAAAGCTTTGGCAATACCTCTCTAAACTCTAGGCGCAAGCCTCTCAAAAGTTGGAGATAAGATAGGGAAAAGGATCCTGAAATCGGGCTGAATCGCGGCTTTAAATAAGCTAGAATCGGGAATTCACATGCCCTTATGGATGTTCCACAGCCCCCCATGGAATTTCCACACGCCCCTGATAGAAATTCCACACGGGCATGTGGATTTTTTTCGAAAACATAAGATTAGGGTTTTGATTAAAAAAATTGGAGCGTTCAAAAAACTTAGGATTAGGGTTTTTGATTAAAAAAACATGAGACGTTACGAAAAGAAAACATACGATTATTGTTTTCATTCAAAAATGGTAGACTTTACCGAAAATAAAACCTTAATATTACGGGTTTTGATTCAAAAAAATATGTTGCATTCCCATAGAAAAACATAGGATTAATATTTTTTTATTCAAAAAAATAGGATTTATTAAGAAAAAGATTACTAGTGTTAAGGTTTTGATAAAAAAAATTAGCAAAGATTCCTCAAACAAAAGACATGAGATATTACTCTAAGGAAACATTGGATTATAATTTTTGATTAAAAAAACATATGTTAGTCTTTCATTTTATTTATTATTATTGTTATTTTTTTAAAGTAGTAAAATTATAAAAAAATAAACCACGTAACAAAATAAAGTAGATGGAGAGTGCAACAAGAGGACTTTTGGAGGAGGTCACTCATCATAGAACTACTCTCACCCAAGCTTGCTTAACTTTGAAATTGTGATGGGATCTATTGCTTTAGTATTGGTATGATCACACTTGATAGAAGTTCACCCGAGCTGAAGAAGGATTAGGGTTTTGTTTGAGAAATAGGAGACATTATTACAAGAAAATATAGGATTACGATTTTGATTCAAAAATAATTTACATTCAGAAAAGAGAGGAAAGGGTTATTGTTTTTATTTAAAAATAAGAGCCATTCCTATAAGAAAACAAAAAAATTAGAGTTTGATTCAAAACTGTAAAATAGGAAACATTGCTATAACAAACATATGATTAGGGTCTTGATTCAAAACTGATAAATAGGAGACATTATGAAAAGAAAACATAGTATTATGGTTTTGATTAAAAAAATGAGACATTAAAAAAGAAAACAAATAATTAGGGTTTTGATTAAAAAATTTGAGATATTTTAAAAAGAAACATAGGATAGGGTTTTGATTAAAAAAATATGACATTTCAAAAAGAAAAGAAAGTATTGGGGTTTTGATTCAAAACTGAAAAATAGGACGCCTTCCGAAAAGAAAAAAAGATAGGGTTAGAGTTCTGATTCGAAAATAACAGACATTCAGCAAAAGAAAGAAAGGAATAAGGTTTTCATTTAAAAATAAGAGACACTACAAAAAGAAAAAAACATAGGTTAGGGTTTTTGATTCAAAAACTAATAAATAGGAAACTTTAACAAAAAGAAAAATAGATTATTCGGGTTTTTGATTGAAAGATACGAGACACTCCACATAAGATTAGGGTTTTTGATTCAAATATAGTGGGCATTACGGAAAGAAAATAAGGATTAGGGTTTATGGTTTTGATTGAAAGATAGGAGACACTCCAAAAATAAAAAAAAAACCATAAGATTAGGGTTTTGATTCAAATATAGTAGGCATTCCAAAAAGAAAAAATAGTATTAGAGTTTTGCTTAAAAATGGTAGACATTTCTAATAGAAAACATCGCCAATGACGATTGGGCAATCGAAGGGAGCATGTCCTCCACCACAACCGGTGCAATTGGTCACGGTCAGCAACTCTATTCGAGCTATGAGATCTAGCTTCTTACTCAAACTCTCCACTTGGGCCGCCAATGAAGTTACCGCATCAATTTCATGGAGACCGGCCACTTTTTTCTTTTCCCTAGCATTCCACTGGTAGCTATTTAACCCCATTTCCTCAATCAATTGATGAGCCTCATTGGGGGTCTTGCTACCTAAGGTACCTCCTGCCGGCGCATCCAAGAGTTGCCATATACTCGGGTTCAAACCATTGTAGAAGGTTTGAACAATCATCCACTCCGGGAATCCGTGTTGCGGACACTTTCGCAGGAGTTCCTTGAACCTTTCCCATGTCTCAAATGGAGACTCCAATTCCAACTGCATAAAGGATGAGATCTCATTCCTAAGCTTTCCGGGAGGGAAATAACGGGCTAGAAAAGCTTCTACCATCTCCTCCCATGTAGTGATTGATGCTCTAGGTAATGAGTGTAGCCACTGCTTTGCTTTCCCCTTTAAGGAAAATGCGAAGGCTCTCAATTTGATGGCATCATCTGTCACACCATTTATCTTCGACATGTCACACACCTCGAGGAAGCTCTCTATGTGATCTGTTTGGATCCTCATCGACCAAACCGTTGAATTATCGGGATCTGCCGCAACATATGGATGAATGCCGGCTTTTAGCTCGAAGTTTTGAGTCAGTAATTGGGGGACCTGATAATACTCGATTATGTCCCCAACATCTGAAGGTCTGGCATAATCGGATAATGTTCGTTCTTGCTCATTTTGTTCTGCCATGTTTTCAGATCCTTCTATTTCCATATCATCTAGATTATACTGTTCTTGCACAGGTTCTTTCCCTTTTCTTCTAAGTGTACGTTCAAGCTCAGGGTCTCCTTCAATCAATATTGATGGATTCCCTCGGGTCATAACACTGAGCTGCACCAAAAATCAAGAAAAAAAGAAAAATCGAGCGATGATAGAATAAGAAGATATGAATTAGAATGTGTGGTAAAATAGCTAAGAAAACAAAGTGCAAAGTATCTCTACACGCCTAGCTCCCCGGCAACGGCGCCAAAAACTTGACAAGGTCCCCTTGTGTATATCCCGCAAGTGCACAGGTTTGTCGAAGTAATAATCCCGGGTGAGCGGGTATCGAATCCACATGGAGTAGGGAGTAAAGACACTTAATTCGATTCTTAGCTATGTGGAATATCAACAATGATAAGTGTGACAATGATTCAATTCTCAACAATTAAAAGCAACAAGTAAGAGAGCAAGAATAAGGAGGAAGTAAAGCAATCGATAAAGATGGGGTACTCGGATGATGCTTCACCTAGGATAATCGTTTCAACTGCAAGAACTCTCTATTATGCTTCCTAATCAATGCAATGGTGAGTCGTGGAAATCCTTACATACATAGTCCCAAATCTAAGGTCAACTATGCCTAACTCTATTCATGTCCCGGAGGAGAGATTAAATAACCTCTCAACCTCGCACTCGAATAAAGTTGCAATGAGCACTAGGGATTCCAAGTGATAAATCACTTCCTAATTATAGACCTAACCCTTTGGTCCAGGAGGAAGGTCCCTAGCCACAATTAAGACCTAGATACTAAGATCCCCTCAACGCTTCACTCACTCCCAAGGTTACCAACAAGAACTCTCAACCCTAGTGTCACTCTAGGGGAAATGTTCATACAATCAAGCATTCAAGGTTAGAACTTACAATAAAAATCAATTTATTGAGAGCATAACAAAGAAGTTTAAAGAAACAAATACATCTTAGGGTTCACAATCACCCAAGTACCCACTAGGGGTTTAGCTCTCCATGGAGCTAAGTACAATCAAAGAAATTGAATGTAAAAGCAATGAATTCATAAAGAAACCCCCTCGATGGTCGTTTCGATGGTCTTGCAGAGAGTCCTCTACTCGTCATCCAAGGATTCCCTCGTCCGGTATAGGATACGCCTCAACGGAAGCTCCCCTACCAACCTTCTTCCTCAGGAATGACAATGTTGGACCCATAGAACCTCTCCAAAACCTTGGCCAATACCCTTCAAAACCCTAGCCGAAGCCCTCTCTCAAGTTGGGGAAAAGATGGAGAAAAGAATACCAAAATCGGGGCTTAATCGGCTTTAAATATGGCTAGAATCGCGCAACTCCACAGGCGTGGATGCTACACGCGCCCGTGCGTAATTTCCACACGGGCGTGGATAATTTCCACACGCCCGTGTGGATTCTCTGTTTCTCTGATTTCTCGGCCACCGTGAGCAGTCTTTGCTCTCGATGCATCTTTCGTAGTGCTCTACTACGACCTTCGACTGAATAACTTCCCAATTTCATACTTTCATCGGGGAGTACGCAAAGCAGCGCACGTTCACGTCGTGAATCACTTGCTTCTTCAATGATATACATGTTGGTGGAGCTCCTGTTCATATATGCATAAGACGGAGTGCTCGAGTGTGACTGCCTTTGTTCCCCTCCAAATGGATGTGCTCATTCGAATGCGAGGAGGTTGGCGCACACTCTACCATCTCACACCTGATATATGTCTTCACGTTTGAACCTTAGCAAGATTTCCTCCAAAATAAGTGCATTATGATCCACATTGGCCTATTTCCTTCATACTCGGCCTCACAACCCCTATCTCGCATAAAAGTAACATAAAAACACACATATTAGTGTAAAAACATGAGAAAAGTAATGCTCAACATAAGGAATGAACACTTCGCATTCATATCGCACAAGCACTTATCAAAGGTCATCCCTTATCCCATTTACTCTATTATGACCACAAAGAACTCAAGGAATTGGAGGTAGGATAAATCACATTGGAGGGGAAAAGGGACGCTTTGCTACCTCTCGACTCACCCTCTTGACCCTCTACAATCTAGATTTGTCTAACCCTCGTGGTGTGTCACTCACTCACAAGGGTTGCCAATATGAACTCTCAATCCTAGTGTAACTCTAAGGGAGGATTTAATCAATCAAACATTCAAGATTGGAACTCAAACAAAACATCAATTAATGAAACATAATAGAAGGTTTAATGAAACAAATACATCCTAGGGTTCACAAATCCAAGTACCCACTAGGTGGTTTAGCTCTCCATGGAGCTAGTTACAATTAACAATGAAATCAAATGTAAAAACAAGTAATTCATAGAAAACCCCCTCGATAGTCGTGATGATGGTCTTGTGGAGAGGCTTCATCTCCTCCAAAGGTTGACTTGTCCTACCTAGGACACACCTTGTTGGATCAGTGCCGACGAAAGCTCTCCTAATAACCTTCTTCCAAATGGAGCGCGATGTCAAAGCCGAAAAATCTCTCTAAAAACCCTGCCAATACCTCTTAAAACCCTAGCTGCAGCCCCCTCTCAAATTTGGGAAAGAATGGAGAAAAGAATGCTGAAATCACGGCTGAATCGCTGCTTAAATAGGGCTTGAATCGGGCATCCACACGGCCCTATGGATTTGCCACAAGGGCCTGTGGAATTTCCACACTAGCATGGATAATTTCCACACACTCGTGTGGATTCTTTGGAATTCTCATTTTTTGCTAGTTGTGAACAATACCTGCTACAATAAAAATCTTGCTATCAATGTACATGCCGGGATACTCGAATGTGACTGCCTTTGTGCCCCTCCAAACCATTGTGCTAGCTTGAATACATGGAGGTTGGCACACATTCTCGCATCTTGTACCTGACTTATGCCTTCGCGTTTGACCCTTCTCAAGATTTTCTCCAAATTGTGCATTCACGATCTACATTGGCTTCTTTCTTTAACATTCGTATTCACAATCCTATATGCATGAAAGTAACACAAATGCACAACTATTAGTGCTAAAACCTGATAAAAGTAATCCTTGTCATAAGGAAAGAACACTTCGTATTCTTATCACATAAGCACTTATGAAACTCCCCCACACTTAAACTTTTGCTTATCCTCAAGCAAAAATTATAACATTGAAGAATAGACGATGGAAATATTGGAAGTGCTTGGTCTTAGGTTCACCAAAGCATACAAAGAGAGCATTCTACAAGTAAGGGAAATTTCAACATTAAATACGAAAAATCAATGCTCTAGCTAAACACTTGAATCAAAAAGGACAACAAACCAGAAATTGAGTAAGTGTGTGTACAAACACACTCAAGCCAACCCAAAGTATACTCCTCAAAGTTCTAAGTATAAAGGACTTATTTATCTACACAAAGTGACACAAACTAATAAGAAAAAGTGGTAGTAGCTTCACACATCCTCTAAGGTAGCCCTTTCCGAAGCGGCCGCTAAGGTGGCTTTCACACTTTTGAGGTGGTAGCTCTTTCTACATGGGTGGTAGCTTTTATTCATCCTATGAGATAGCTCTTTCTCTCATTAGGGCATAACTAGTATCCGACTTATGAGAGTAGCTTGATACTTCATAGGTGGTAGTTCTTTCCACCCAACATGCATAATTAAACAATAAAACTATTTTGTTCTTCTTTGTCCTTTTTCCCATTTGTTTTAATTAACAAAAAAAAAACAACTATACAACTAGTCCCTTTAACATCGAACTTGAGTTTTCAAAAGAGTTTAATGAGCGAATAGTGCAACAAGTGTCAATCCGCCAAAAATTCCTAGAAATTCAAGCAAGAACTAGAGCATGAGAGCATTCAATGTTAACAAGTCTCCTAAACTCAAGAATACAATCATTGCAACTATAGTGAACCTCCATTGGCTATTTGAGCTTGTATGTCAATCAAAACTAATATAAAAGACATGTGCACTACGAAACTCCCACCACACTTAAGTTGTACATTGTCCCTGATGTACACATGCAAGCTCACTCATAATATATGTCAATCGAGAGTATATGTGGCAGAAGCAATCAAAACAATACTCCCTTGACTCCTAGTGTTGCATTTGATGGAGCTAAATCATTGAGAGCGATGTTCCAACGGGTTGTGAAGCACACACGACCAAGTGCAAAAGCACTTCGGTCATGTCCATGACTAGTTCTCAATTCCCATACTAACAAGACCATCTGCATGCATTCACAAGGAGGTTCAGTGAATCTCAATAAAAAAAAACAACTCGAGTAAATAACAGGTAAAGCAATGAATACAACTCGATACCACAAAATGAAAAATAAACTTAGAAGGAAAGTCCTTTCTGAGTATACAAGTCTAAAATGAAATGCAAAAGTAATAAAGACAATGAAAAATAAAGTCAAGTGTCGTGTCATCAGCTGTCGGCTCTGCTGCAACTGCTGGATAATCGAATGGTGCCAGCAGATCAGGTGATGGTGATGCCGGAGGAACTAGGGGAGTCTGTGGTCACTGAACAAACGATGAGCAATGTTTTACTCAAGAATCTGATGTAGTGTGTCAAAACGTGCAATAAACTCTGTGCACTATGCGGCCTTTGTAGCTCAGACCTCCGCAATCTCTGTCCGTAACACCCCCACCCCACACTCGAGCCTCTCAAATCGATCATAATCTTGAGATGGTGAAAACATGCGTACTAGGGGTGGCTCCTCTACCACAGGAGGTGCCTCGGTCTCCATCTGTGTCGGCTAAGAACCCTCGTCCAGATCATCCTCTCCCTCTGCTACCTCTGGGTCTAGGAGTAATTAGAGCATATACACCGGACAGAACCCTGCGCACCATCCCCATCAACCTCAATGTCTCTATACCCAAGGTAAAATGTATACTCGCCTTCTTAGTCCCCTTAATCACAGTCAGAAGACCCATACCCATAACCAATCTCATGATGTAGGGGCCCGAGAAGATCACTCCTAATCTGGCATACTGCCCCTGATGTCGTAAATACTCAGTGATGATATGTCCCAGATGGATCGGTGTGCTCAGAACCATGGAATAAAGATATAGGAGTTCCTGCCGGGTCATACAACCTGATAAGTTGACAAGGTCCCCTTACGTATATCCCGCAAGTGCACGGGTTTGTCGAATTAATAAGACCGGGTGAGCGGGTATCGAATCCACAGGGAGTAGGGAGTAAAGACACTTAATTCGATTCTTAGCTATGTGGAATATCAACAATGATAAGTGTGACAATGATTCAATTCTCAACAATTAAAAAGCAACAAGTAAGAGAGCAAAAAGTAAAGAGGAGGTAAGGCAATCGATAAAGATGGGGTACTCGGATGATGCTTCACCTAGGATAATCGATTCAAGTGCAAGAACTCTCTATTATGCTTCCTAATCAATGCAATGGTGAGTCATGGAAATTCTTACATACATAGTCCCAAATCTAAGGTCAACTATGCCTAACTCTATTCATGTCCAGGAGGAGAGATTAAATAACTTCTCAACCTCGCACTCGAATAAAGTTGCAATGAGCTCTAGGGATTCCAGGTGATAAATCTCTTCCTAATTATAGACCTAACACTTTGCTCCAGACGGAAGGTCCCTAACCACAATTAAGCCCTAGATACTAAGATCCCCTCAACGGTTCATTCCGTTGCATGCGTAACAAAGCCCCAGCGGAGATTCATCCCATAGACCATTCACTCTATTATGATCGCAAAGAACTCGAGGAACGGAGGTAGAATCTATCATATCAGAGGGGAAAGGGGACACTCCTGTACCTCTCGACTCACCCTCTCAACCCTCTCCAACCTGGCTTTGTCTAACGCTCGTGGTGTGTCACTCACTCACAAGGTTACCAACAAGAACTCTCAACCCTAGTGTCACTCTAGGGGAAATGTTCATACGATCAAGCATTCAAGGTTGGAACTCACAATAAACATCAATTTATTGAAAGCATAATAAAGAAGTTCAATGAAATGAATACATCCTAGGGTTCACAATCACCCAAGTACCCACTAGGGGCTTAGCTCTCCATGGAGCTAAGTACAATCAAAGAAATCGAATGTAAAAGCAATGAATCCATAAAGAAACCCCCTTGATGGTCGTGTCGATGGTCTTGTGGAGAGTCCTCTACTTGTCGCAAGGGATCCTTTGTCCGGCCGAGGATACACCTCGCCTGATCTATACCGACGAAAGCTCTTCCAATAACCTTCTTCCAAATGATGCGCGATATCAGAGCCGTAGAACCTCTCCAAAAACCCTAGCCAATACCCCTCAAAACTCTAGCCGAAGCCCTCTCTCAAGTTGGGGAAAAGATGGAGAAAAAAATACCAAAATCGGGGCTGAATCGGCTTTAAATAGGGCTGGAATCGGGCAACTCCACGGGTGTGGGCGGTACACGCGCCCGTGCGGAATTTCTACACGGGCATGGATAATTTTCACACGCCCTTGTGGATTATCTGTTTCTCTGATTTCTCGGCCACTGTGAGCAGTCTTTGCTACAATGCATGCTTTCGCAGTTGCTCTACTACGACCTTCGACACGAATAACTTCCCAATTCCATATTTTTCATCGGGGTAAGCATAAGCGGGCACACGTTTACGTCATGAATCACTTGCTTCTTCATTGATATACATGTTGGTGGAGCTCTTGTTCTTATGTGCATAAGTCGGAATGCTCGAGTGTGACTCGCTTTTTGTGCCCCTCCAAATGGATGTGCTCACTCGAATGCGAGGAGGTTGGCACACACTCTAGCATCTCACACCTGACCTATGTCTTCGCGTTTGAACCTTAGCAAGATTTCCTCCAAAATAGGTGCATTATGATCCACATTGGCCTATTTCCTTCATACTCGGCCTCACAACCCTACCTGCATAAAAGTAACATAAAAACACACATATTAGTGTAAAAACCTGAAAAAGTAATGCTCAACATAAGGAATGAACACTTCGCATTCATATCGCACAAGCACTTATCAAACTCCCCCACACTTAAGCTTTTGCTTGTCCTTAAGCAAACATTAAAGCATTCTGTGCATCAATGAAGAAAATATTGAAAGTGCTTGGCCTTAGGTTCACCGAGGCATACAAAGAAAGTATTCTACAAGTATGGAAAATTTCAACACTAAATACGAAAATCAATGCTCTAGCTAAAAACTTGAATAAAAAAGAACAACAAAACCGAATTTCGTGTATGTGTGTGAACTCACTCAAAGCAACCCAAAGTATACTCCTCAATGCTTAAGTACAAGGGACTTATTTATCTACAAAAGTGACAAAAATTTTAAAAGATGGTACTAGCTTCACACATCCTCTAAAGTAGCCCTTTCCAAAGCGGCCTCTAAGGTGGCTTTCACACTTTCGAGGTGGTAGCTCTTTCTACCCGATTGACAACTTTCACTCATCCTATGAGATAGCTCTTTCTCTCATTAGGACATAACTAGTATCCGACTTGTGAGAGTAGCTTCATACTTCATAGGTGGTAGCTCTTTCCACCCAACAAATACAAATAAACAATAAAACTATTTTGTTCCTTCTTTTAATTTTCATTTTTTTTAATTTAGCAAAAGAAGTAAACCTAACTAGTCCCTTTAACATCGAACATGAGTTTCCAATAGAGTTCAGAGAGTGAGTAGTGCACTAAGTGTAAATCGGGCAAAAATTCCTAAAATTTCAAGCAAAAACTAGAGCATGAAAACATTCAATGTTAACAATTCTCCTAGACTTAAGAATACAATAATTGCAACTAAGGTGAACCGCCATTGGCTATGTGAGCATATATCAATCAAGAACAATAGAAAAGATGTGCGCATTATGAAACTCCCCCCCCATACTTAAGTTATACATTGTCCTCAATGTACACATGCAAGCTCACTCAAAATATACCATTCAAAAATAGATGTGGGAGAAGCAGTCAAAACAATACTCCCCTGACTCCTAGTGTTGCGTTTGATGAAGCTAATTCATTGGGAGTAGTGTCCAACGGGTTGTGAAGCTCACACGGCCAAGTGCCAAAGCACCTTGGCCGTGCCCATAACTAAGTCTCAATTCCAAAGATGACAAGACCATCTGCACGCATACACGAGGGGGTTCAGTGAAGCTCAAGAAAAACAAAAATAACTCGAGTGTATAAAAGATGAAGCAATGAATACAACTTGGTAAATGCAACATAACATAAACTCAGAAGGACAAAATCCTTTATGAGTGAACAAGTCTAAAAACAAGAAAATAGAATAAAGTAAAATGCACGAAAGGAAATAAAAAGTCAAGTGTCGGAGTCACTCTCTGGCTGCTGTGCTGCTGCTGCTGCTGAGGTGTCATATAGTGGGTCCTCCGGTGCTAGGGTCGAGGATGGAGGTGCTGGAGGAACTGAGGATCTGGGTCTCAGGAGATCTCGAAGGACTTCGAATCGGTTCATAACATATGTGTACTGAGCCGACTACACAGCCCTGAGCTCCACTATCTCAGTCCGCATCTCTCTAACATCGGTCTCCAGCCACTCAATACGGTCATAGGGCTCGAGTGCCGGTGCTACTGAGAAGATGGAGGAGTCTGCTGGACACCCCAGCAGTATCTCCTTCAGCTCCCTGCTGGTCTCGGTAGTCATGAGTGACAATATAAACCCCTGGCCCAAACCTTCGTACCAACCCCATCATCCTGATCGTATCGAACGCAAGAGGAGTGGGCACAACTGTCCTCTCAGCACTATGTTGAGCGTCGCCCAAACCCATTCCCAAAATGAATATGGTTATATAAGGGCCAGCAAATAGTAGACCCACTCTCGTCGAATGACCACAGTGCTTTGCAAAAACATACGCTAGAATGCACCCTAAGTAAAGTGGTACATTGCGGGCCATGGAGTATAAGAAAAGCAGATCCAGCCTTGTCATAGTGGCTGTGTTATCTGCTCAACCTGTCATGGACCTACTGATGACTGCGTGCACGTATCTGTAATTGAACCGGGATAAACTAGAGGCCTTCGACAATCCCGGTTCGTACTCCCCACGTCCACACAAAATCCTATACGCATTATATAGATTGACTGACACTGAAAAGTCTACTGGTAGTCGGCCATACTCCATTGTACCTGTATAAGCGACATCGTACGGGCCCGTCCCTAATCGAAAACTTCGATGATGCTCATGGAGAATGGATGTCCGAATGCCCAAAAGCTAGTATCGCCTCCGTAGTGTCAACTCTCCCATGCGAGCAATCGAAACTCAAAGGACGCTAAAACCTCTAGCGTCGGTCTGGCGATAAGCTGGCTCACTAATCGTCGCTGACCTCCTCCGACTTCCCCATCGCCCAGACATCTCATCAATCTCATTAATTACCTCGTCACCCTCTTTGAATATCTCGAAGCACTTGTACATCCGTGAAGCAAGTCCGACCAAACCCAAGTCTTGAAAGTCTCTGAGCGAGCCCCGATGCTCGGGGTTCGAGAATTCCACATGTATCGGCTCGGGTGAGGGTGAGTCCGAGGCGCTTCACTTCGTTCTTCTTCGGCGAGGTGCCATATCGTAGTGCAAAAGAAGAAAACAATCAAAAAAATCTCGAAGCAATATCTGCGAGAATTCCACAGGGCCTGTGGAAATTACCCACGCCGTGTGGATCTGCAGAGCGTGAAACTCCCGCACGGGTGCACAACAAATCTTAACAATTCAAATTAAGACCACTTCTAAAACCTTACTACACATCCATCATCCATGAAAATTCGCATTTAAAAGTATTCAATCCGTGAAAAACCATAATTGGCAAAGAAAAAGGATAAAAAGTTTACTGAAGAGATGAATATGAAAACTTCTGAAATTCGGTAAGATTTGGAAAGAAAATTCCTCCAAACAGCGATGAAGGGTCGAAAAGATGATCGGGAACCATTTTTCGGCGACTAGAGATGAAGAATGAGACAGATCACAAGGTTTTTAAGGAGAAAATCATATCTCTTGGAATTCTGTGTATCCCCACGGGCGTGTGGAAATTAGCCACGCCCGTGCGCCTCACTTCGAGAGCGCCACAGGGGCGTATACACGTCCCTGTGCTTTCTCCGGAAAACGCTCCTTTGACTCTGACTGCTCTCACACGGGTGTGCCGAAATTACCCACGCTCGTGCGCCCGACCCACAGGGACAGATGCACGCCCACAGCAGCTTCACTGGACATCCGAGAAAAAAATATCAAGTCTTACACACGCCCGTGCGGAAATTCTCCACGGGCGTGGATATTTACATGCTCAACTCACAGGGGTAGCAGCACACCCCTGTGTTTTCTCGGGATGGAGGGAACACCCTGCAGAGTTCTGCACGGGCCTGCGGAAATTACCCATGCCCGTGTGTGGTTCACAAGGTCAGCCACAGGGGCGAGTCCACGCCCCTGTGTGCTCTCGGGAAAAATCGCCCCAACTCTGCGGGGAGTTTACGCCCGTCGTGAGAATTACCCATGGGCGTGCGCCCGGTTACATGGTCGTTCGATAGGCAATCTCATGCCCTGTGCCTTCTCCGGATGAGCTCGCGAGTATACACCCGAGCGCGTGGAAATTCCACACGCCCTGGGTGTGTTTCTCTGGATGACTTAGAAAAACCTGCAGGCTCTGCAGAACTATTATGAACATGTGTACACACTTAGAGCCTGCTATATTATGCAAAATTTACCAGATAAAAACACGAAATAGAAGTCAAACGACCAAACTTCGCCAACTCTCAACAAAACACACAATGAGTTCTTTTAAAAACCCACAACAACATCGCAGCACAAGCACTTAAAAATTGAAACACCAACACTTAACAGTTTATTCATGAAAACAAACTAAACTAAAAGGTGCGAGAACAATAAACACTTGGGTTGCCTCCCAAGAAGCTCTTGTTTAACGTCACTAAGCTTGACGTATCTTTCTTACCTCACAGGGGTTCATAAATGAAGATTACCCTCTTACCCATGGCTTGAAAGCATGATGAGCAAAGTCTCTTGAGGGTAGAGGGTGTACTCTCGGGCTTCGGATCACCTAGCAATGGTTCGTCCAACTTCCTTGGCTCATGTACGTCTCCAACAATCTTGGAACGTTTTCGGTGCCGTCTCCGATCCCTCTTCATTTTCTGGAGCACCGTCTTCAAGGTCCCCGGGGTAGATGTTTCTTCTCCAGTTGAACCAAGCATCATTACTTCTTCATTGCTCTTATCTTGGTCGAATAAACCTTCATATGGATCCAGGTTAAACATTTCCTGCACATATTCATCAACAAGCTCATCAGTAGTGTCTAGAAAGTATAAAGTGTCATCGAAATCAAGAGAATGCCGCATGGCTTCAGCAAGGCGGTATGTGAGCTTGTCATCTCCAACTCTCAATGTGAGCTCTCCGTCGTCCATGTCAATCAATGCTTTGGAAGTCCGCAAGAACGGTCTCCCAATTATCAAGGGTACATCCGCATCCTCATCGACATCTAGCACTACAAAGTCAACCAGAAAATGTACTTGTCCACCTTGACAAGCACGTCTTCAATGATGCCTCTCGGATGTCGTACTGTTTGGTCCGCCAATTGTAAAGTCATCCGAGTAGGCCTAGGCTTTCCTAAGCTTAGCTTTTGGAAGAAAGTATATGGCATGATATTGATACTTGCCCCTGAATCCGCCAATGCCATTTCCTCACCTAAGTTGTCGATGTTACACGGAATGATGAAGCTTCCCGGGTCTTTCTTCTTGTTCGGCATGTTCTTTTACAACACCGCCGAGCATGAAGCATCTAGCACCACTGAAGCACTCTCCTCCAATTTCCTCTTGTTGGTCTATAGGTCTTTCAGGAACTTCACGTACTTAGGCATTTGAGCCAATGCCTCTACAAAAGGAATATTGATGTGGAGTTGCTTGAACAGACTCAGGAACTTCTTATACTGTTCATCCCCTTGGTCATTCTTCAATCAAGAGGGGTAAGGGATTCTTGGCTTGAATGGTGGGGGTGCACCTCTTTCGCATTGTTTATTCCCTCCTCAACCTCTACAACCTTGGGTGCATGATCTTTCGGCTTTTCACTCGGAAGCCTCCTTTCAACCTCACGACCACTTTTAAAGTGATCACCTTCATATGTTCTCTAGGATTGGTTTCTGTGTTGCTTGGTAAACTTCCATGTGGCCTTTCGGAGAGAGACTTAGCAATTTGCCCCACTGATTTTTCAAGGTTGTGCAAGGAGGCGGTGTGATTGCAGTGTAGCCTCGGCTGATTCAAACCTTGTATTTGTCGATTGAACAAATCTAGCCAAGTGCTTCTTCAAATCTATCATTCGGGTTTTCCAAGCACGAGAGTTCTATTTTTCCACTTGAGGGGCTTGTTGCTGTTGTTGGAAACCCGATGGCCCCATGGACATCTGTGGTCCTTGATTACTCCATGAAAAATTGGGATGATTCTTCCAACTTTGAATTGTAGTTGTTCTCTGTATGGATTCCCTTGAGGTCTCGTGCCATTACCTACAAATTCAGCGTTCTCAAGCGAAGAAACATCACCAATAACGATTGGGCAATCGGAGGGAGCATGCCCTTCACCACAACCGGTGCAATTGGGCACGGCCGCAACTCTATTCGAAGCTATAAGATCTAGCTTCTTACTCAAACTCTCCACTTGGGCCGCCAATGAAGTTACCGCATCAATTTCATGGAGACCCGGCCACTTTTTATTCTCCCTAGCATTCCATCTGGTAGCTATTTAACCCCATTTCCTTAATCAATTGACTGAGCCTCATCGGGGTCTTGCTACCCTAAGGTACCTCCTTGCCGCATCCAAGAGTTTCCTTGTACTCGGGGTTCAAACCATTGTAGAAGGTTTGAACAATCATCCACTTTGGAATCCATGTTGCGGACACTTTCGCAGGAGTTCCTTGAACCTTTCCCATGTCTCAAATAGAGACTCCAATTCCAATTGCACAAAGGATGAGATCTCATTCCTAAGATTTGCTGATTTTGCAGGAGGGAAATAACGGGCTAGAAAAGCTTCTACCATCTCTTCCCATGTAGTGATTGATGCTCTAGGTAATGAGTGTAGCCACTGCTTTGCTCTCCCCTTTAAAGAAAATGGGAAGGCTCTCAATTTGATGGCATCATACGTCACACCATTTATCTTTAGCATGTCGCACACCTCGAGAAAGATCTCTATGTGACTGTTTAGATCCTCATCGGCCAAACCGTTGAATTGTGCGGACTGCTGCAACATATGGATGAATGCCAGCTTTAGCTCAAAGTTCTGAGCTGTAATTTAGGGACGCACAATACTCGATCGTGTCCCCAACGCTGAAGGTCTGGCATAATTGGATAGTGTTCGTTGTTGTTCATTTTGTTCTGCCATGTTTTCAGATCCTTCTACTTCCATATCAGCTGGATTATGTTGTTCTTGCACGGGTTCTTTCCCTTTTTCTTCTAAAGTATGCGTTCAAGCTCAAGGTCTCCTTCAATCAATATTGATGGATTCCCTCGGGTCATAACCTGGAGCTGCACCAAAAAGAAAGAAAAAGACAATCGGATCGATGATAGAATAAGAAGATATGAATTAGAATGTGTGGTGAAATAGCTAAGAAAAACAAAGTGCAAAAGTATCACTAAGCCCGACTCCCGACAGCGGTGCCAAAAACTTGATAAGATCCCTTGCGTATATCCGCATAAGTGCATGGGTTTGTTGAAGTAATAATCCCGGGTGAGCCGGTATTGAATCCACGAGGGAGTAGGGAGTAAAGACACTTAGTCGATTCTTAGCTATGTGGAATGTCAACAATGATAAGTGTGATAATGATTCAATTCTCAACAATTAAAAGCAACAAGTAAGAGAGCAAAAGTAAGGAGGAGGTAAGGCAATCGATAAAGATGAGGTACTCGGATGATGCTTCACCTAGGATAATCGTTTCAAGTGCAAGAACTCTCTATTATGCTTTCTAATCAATGCAATGGTAAGTCGTGGAAATTCTTACATACATAGTCCCAAATCTAAGGTCAACTATGCCTAACTCTATTCATGTCCCGGAGGAGAGATTAAATAACCTCTCAACCTCCCACTCGAATAAATTTGCAATGAGCTCTAGGGATTCCAGGTGATAAATCTCTTCCTAATTATAGACCCTAACCCTTTGGTCGAGCGGATGGTCCTAACCACAATTAACCCCTAGATACGAAGATCCCTCAGCGCTTCACTCCGTTGCTGCCCTAACTAAGCCCCGGTGGAGGTTCACCCCTTAGACCATTCACTCTATTATGGCGCAAAGAACTCGAGGAGCGGAGGTAGAATCTATCACGTCGGAGGGGAAATGGGGACTCTGTACCTCTCGACTCACCCTCTCAACCCTCTCCAACCCTAGCTTTTGTCTAGCAGCTCGTGGTGTGTCACTCACTCACAAGGTTACCAACAAGAACTCTCAACTCTAGTGTCACTCTAGGGGAAATGTTCATACGATCAAGCATTCAAGGTTGGAACTCACAATAAACATCAATTTATTGAAAACATAACAAAGAAGTTCAATGAAACGAATACATCCTAGGGTTCACCATCACCCAAGTCCCACTAGGGGTTTAGCTCTCCATGGAGCTAAGTACAATCAAAGAAATCGAATGTAAAAGCAATTAATCCATAAAGAAACCCCCTCGATGATCGTGTCAATGGTCTTGTGGAGAGTTATCTACTCGTCGCAAGGGATCCTTTGTCCGGCCTAGGATACACCTCGCCGGATCGATGCCGACGAAAGCTCTCCCAATAACCTTCTTCCAAACGACACGCGATGTCAGAGCCTTATAACCTCTCCAAAAACCCTAGCCAATACCCCTCAAAACTCTAGCCGAAGTCCTCTCTCAAGTTAGGGAAAAGATGGAGAAAAGAATACCAAAATCGGTGCTGAATCGGCTTTAAATAGGGCTGGAATCGGGCGACTCCACGGGCGTGGGCGGTACACACACCCGTGAGGAATTTCCACACGGGTGTGGATAATTTCCACACGCCCGTGTGGATTCTCTGTTTCTCTGGTTTCTCGGCCAGCTGTGAACAGTGCTGCTACAGTGCATGCTGCAGCGTTGCTGTAGTGCTCTACTACAGCCTTCGACCTGAATAAATTCCCAATTACATATTTTTATCGGGGTAACACAAACGGGCACACGTTTACATCGTGAATCACTTGCTTCTTCATTGATATACATGTTGGTGGAGCTCTTGTTCTTATGTGCGTAAGTCGAAATGCTCGAGTGTGACTGCCTTTGTGCCCCTCCAAATTGATGTGCTCACTCGAATGCGACGAGGTTGGCACACACTCTAGCATCTCACACCTGACCTATGTCTTCGCGTTTGAACCTTAGCAAGATTTCCTCCAAAATAAGTGCATTATGATCCACATTGGCCTAATTCCTACATACTCGGCCTCACAACCCTACCTGCATAAAAGTAACATAAAAACACACATATTAGTGTAAAACCTGAGAAAAGTAATGCTCAACATAAGGAATGAACAATTCGCATTCATATCGCATAAGCACTTATCATAAGTGCTTGTGTGATAATAATGCGAAGTGTTCTTCACTTATAATGAGCATTAAGTTTATTAGGTTTTAGCGATAATACTTGTGCATTTGTGTTACTTTCATGCATATAGGATTGTGAAGTCGAATGTTAAAAAAGAAACCAATGTAGATCATGAACGCACTATTTGGAGGAAATCTTGAGAAGGGTGAAAAGCGAACATATAAGTCAGGTTCAAGATGCGAGAATGTGTACCAACCTCCATGTATTGAAGCTAGCATAATGGTTTGGAGTGGCACAAAGGCGAGACATTCGGCTATCCTGGCTTGTGCATTAATAGTAGGATTTTCTATAATGAGGCCAGTTATTGAAAAAAGCAAAGCGATCTACGACGTAAACATGTGCCCGTTGATGTTATCTCGATGAAAAAATGGATTCAGGAGTGTTTCGGGCTGGCATTGCAGAGTATTGTAGCAAACAATGTAGCAAATTATTGTAGTAGGTACTTTTTCATAGCGGCCGAAAAAGCAATTCCGAAATCCACACTAGCGTGTGGAAATTATCCACGCCCTGCGAGAAATTCCCTCTGCCGTCGCGGCAAATCCAAAGGCGTGTGGATGCCCGATTTCGGCCCCTATTTAAGCGCTGATTCAACCCCGATTTCAGCATTCTTTTCTTCATTCTTTCCCAAACTTGAGAGGAGGTTGCGGCTAGGGTTTTGAGAGGTATTGGTAGGGTTTTTTGAGAGGTTTTTTAGCTTCAACATTGCGCACCACTTGGAAGAAGGTTGTGGGAGAGCTTTCATCGGCACTAATCGGCGGTGTGTCCTAGGGCGGACAAAGAGACTTCTTTGGAGGAGATGAGGCTTCTCCACAAGACCATCATCATCACTATCAAGGGTGTTTTCTATGGATTACTTGCTTTTACATTCGATTGCATTGTTGATTGTAACTAGCTCCATGGAGTGCTAAACCCCTAGTGGAGTACTTGACTTTCAGTGAACCTTAGGGATGTATTTGTTTCATTAAACCTTCTATTATATTTTCATTAATTGATGTTTTATTTGAGTTCCAATCTTGAATGTTTGATTGAATGAATCCTCCCTTAGAGTGACACTATGGTTGAGAGTTCATATTAGTAAGTCTTGTGGTGAGTGACCACCCTGAGGGTTGAGACAAAAGCTAGATTGGAGAGGGTTAAAGGGTAGAGTGGAGAGGTAGCGGAGCGTCCCCTTTCCCCTCTGATGTGATTTATACTACCTCCTATTCCTTTAGTTATTTCCGGTTATAGTAGAGTGAATGGGCTGAGGATGACCTTCCGTTCGCGACTTAGTTGTAGAGAGCAACGAGAGTGAAGCGTTAGTGATTTTTAGCATCTACGGCTTAATTCTGACTATGGACCTCTCAACTGGACCAAAGGTTTAGGTCTATATCTAGGTAGAGGGTTTACCACTTGGAATCCGTAGAATTCCATGCGATTCTATCTGAGTTCGAGGTGTTGAAATTATCTGATTTCTCTTCCAGGACATGGTATAGAGTTAGTCACCGTCGACCTTAAATTTGGGACCGTGTATTGAAGGATTTCCACAGCTTATTAATGCATAAGTTAGGAGACATAATAGTTGGTTTTGCACTTGAAACGATTGTACTAGGCGGAACAATATCCTAGTACTCCATTTATATCGATTGCCTTATCTCTCCCTTTACTTTGTGCTTTTTCTTTCTTGTTTTTATTCTTGATTACATTTCATCTTATCAACATAATCATTATTCATCTTCACTTGGTTAGGAAATAATTTAAGTATTTCTTTCTTGCCTATTATGCGACAAACCCGTACACTTGCGGGACATGCACAAGGGGCGTTGCCAAGTTTTTGACGCCGTTGCCGGGGAGTAGGTGTTTAGAGATACTTTGCACCGTGTTTTCTAAGCTATTCGTTCATTCATTCTATTTCACATCTTCTTTTTCTATCATCATTCTGATTTGTTCTTCTTCTTTTGGTACAGCTCCAGGTTATGACTCGAGGGAATCCTTCAATATTAATTAAAAAAGATCTCGAACTCAAATGTACACTATGAAGAAAAGGGAAAGAACCTGTGCAAGAACCATCAAATCTAGCTGAAGTGGATGTTGGAGGATCTGGCAACATGTCTGAGCAAAAATGAGCAGCGAGACATTAGGGCGATTATGCTGGGACCATCGATCTTGGGGACATAATCTAACATTGTGTGACCCCTAATTATTGCTTTGAACTTTGAGTTGAAACCAACATTTATCCAGATGATTCATCAGTCAGCGCAGTTCAATGGTTTGACCGATGAGGATCCAAACGACCGCGACAGAAAACTTCTTGGAAGTTTGTGATATCTCGAAAGATTAACGGTGTATCGGATAATGCTATTAGATTGAGGGCTTTCCCATTTTCTCTAAATGGAAGAGCCAAGCGATGGCTTTATTCCTTGCCAAAAGCATCCATCACGACTTGGAATGAGATGGTGAGCTTTTCTTGCTAGATACTTCCCTCTGGGAAAGTTGGCCATACTTACGCAATGAGATATCCTTGTTAGATGCAGATGGAATTGGAATCATTGTTTGACACATGGGAGCATTTCAAGGACCTTTTGCATAGGTTCCCACAACAAAGATTTCCCGAATGGATGATCATTCAAACTTCCTATAATTGGTTAAATCCGAGTACAAGGAAATTACTAGATGCTGCCGTGGGAGGTATAATGCGGAGTAAAACCTCAGAAGAAGCCCAACAGTTAGTAGAAGACATGGCCATGAACAGTTATCAGTGGAATGCGTAGGAAAGGAAAAAGGTGGCCAGGCTCCATGAAATAGATGCAGTCACTTCTTTGGCAGCACAAATGGAATCATTGAGTAAGAAGTTAGACCTTCTAACTTTGAATAGAGTGGCGGCCGTGACTACTTGCACCGGGTGTGGCGGAGGACATGATTCCTCTAATTTCCTGATCTCTATTGGTGATGTATCTTTAGTGGAGAAAGTTGACTTTGTAGGTAATGCAATGAGGAACCAAGGTAATCCATATAGCAACACCCTCAATCGGGGTTGGAAGTATCATCCCAACTTTTCGTGGAGCAACCAAGGACAACCAAAGGCATGGCTCCACAGGGTTTCCAACAACAACAAGCCCCAAACATGGACAATAGAGTGTCCGGCTTTGAAACCTGAATAAACGACTTCGAGAAAGCCTTGACTAGATTTGTGCAATTATCGGATCTGGGGTTCCAATCGATTAGAAATACTTTTGCAACCACACCGCTTCATTAC
Organism: Dioscorea cayenensis subsp. rotundata; assembly: GCF_009730915.1. NCBI lineage: Eukaryota > Viridiplantae > Streptophyta > Magnoliopsida > Dioscoreales > Dioscoreaceae > Dioscorea > Dioscorea cayenensis. Next base: position 23,949,630 of record NC_052471.1, on the reverse strand, counting down.
ACAACCTAGAAAATCAAGTAGGTCAAATTGCGAAGCCCTTATCGGAAAGACCACAGGCAAGCTTGCCAAGCAATATTGATAAGTGCTCGGCGATAAGAATATGAAGTGTTCTTTCCTTTTTGTTGAGCATTACTTTTTCTTTGGTTTTAATGCTAATATGGGTATATTTATGTTACTTTCATCGCGGTAGGGTTGTGAGGGCCGATTATGATGAGAAGAAGCTAATGTGGGTCGTAATGCCCTAATTTGGAGAAAAAATTTTGCTAAGGTTCAAATCAGAAGACATAGGTCGGGGTTCCGGATGCAGAATGTGTGCCAACACTCCTCATACTCGAGGTTAGCACAACTATTTGGAGGCACAATTGCGGTCACATTCAAGCATTACGACTTGTGCATATAGAACAAGATGTCCACAAACATATACATTATTAAAAGAAGAAAAGAGATCCATGATGTAAATGTGTGCCCGTTTGCATTACCTCGATGAAAATATAAATGACAAGGTCCCCTTGCGTATATCGCGCAAAGTGTATGCGGGTTCAGTCGAGTAATAATCTCGGATGAGCGGGTATCGAATCCACGGGGAATAGGGAATAAAAATACTTAATCGATTCTTAGCTATGTGAAGGTCGAGTAGTGATAAGTGTGAAAATGATTCAATTCTCAAAAGTAAAAACAACAAGTAAGAGAGCACGAGAAAAGGAGGAGGTAAGGCAATCAATAAAGATGGGGTACTCGGATAGATGACTGCGCTAAGATAATTGTTTCAAGTGCAAGAACCCCTATTATGCTTCCTAATCGATGCAATGGTGAGTCGGTGGAAATCCTTAATCACATAGTCCCAAATCTAAGGTCAACTATGCCTAACTCTATACATGTCCCGGAGGAGAGATTAGATAACCTCTCAACCTCCTTTTCGAATAGAGTTGCAAAGAGCTCTAGGGATTCAAGTGATAAATCTCTTCCTAATTATAGACCTAACCCCTTTGGTCCAAGTGGAAGGTCCTTAACCACAATTAAGCCCTAGATACTAAGATCACCTCAACGCTTCACTCCGTTGTATGCAGCGCAACTAAGCCCCGGCGGAGGGTCATCCCTTAGACCATTCACCCTATCTATGGATGCAAGAACTTGAGGAGCAGTGAGAATCTATCATCGTCAGGGAGGAAGGGGACGCTCTATACCTCTCGACTCACACTCTCAACCCTCTCAACCTAGCTTTGTCTAGCGGCTCGGGGTGTGTCACTTACTCACAAGGGTTACCAACAAGAACTCTCAACCCTGAGTGTCACTCTGGGGAAATGTCCATACAATCAAGCATTCAAGGTTTGGAACTCACAATAAACATCAATTAATTGAAAGCATAATAAAGAGATTCAATGAAACAAATACATCCTAGGGTTCACAAATACCCAAGTACCCACTAGGGGTTTAGCTCTCCATGGAACTAAGTACAATCAAAGACATAGAATGTAAAAGCAATGAATCCATAAAGAAACCCAGTCGATGGTCGTATCGATGGTCTTATGGAAAGTCCTCTACTCATCGTCCAAGGATTCCCTCATCCGGTATAGGATACGCATCGACGGAAGCTCCCCTGCCAACCTTCTTCCTAAGGAATGACGATGTCGGAGCCGTAGAACCTCTCCAAAACCTTAGCCAATACCCCTCAAAATCCTAGCCGAAGCCCTCTCTCAAGTTGGGGAAAAGATGGAGAAACAAATACTGAAATCGGGGCTGAATCGGCTTAAATAGGGCTAGAATCGGGCGACTACATGGGCCTGTGGATTTTTCACACGCCCATGTGGAAATTCCACATGGGCGTGGATAATTTCCACACACCCGTGTGGATCCTCTAAATTCCTGATTTCTCGGCCGGCTGTGAACAATGCTGCTACAGTGTGATCATGTTCTTTAATGATAGACAAGTTGCTGGAGCTCTTGTTCTATGTGCATAAGTCGGAATGCTTGAGTGTTACTGCCCTTGTGTCCCTCCAAATGGATGTGCCAACTAGAATACGAGGAGGTTGGCACACACTCTAGCATCTCACACCCAATCTATGTCTTCGCGTTTGAACATTAGCAAGATCGGTGCATTACGATCCACATTGGCTTTTTTCCTTCATACTCGACCCTCCACAACCCTACGCTGCGAAAATAACATAAAAACACACATATTAGTGTAAAAACCGGAGAAAAGTAATGCTCATCATAAGGAATGAACGCTTCGCATTCATATCGCACAAGCACTTATCAATGGATTCGAGGTATTTCGGGGCCGGTATTGTAGCACGGAATTGTAGAAAATACTATAGCAAAAATAATGCAACAGCACTGCTTACACGGTGACCCGAGAAAAGCAGGGAAAGCGAGAATCCACGGGCGTGTGGAAATTCCACATGCCCGTGTGAAAAATCTACAAGGGCTCCCACATGGGCGTGTGAATGCCCGATTCCAGCCCTTTAAAAGCCGATTTCAGCCTTGATTTCAGCATTCATTTCTCGGTCTTTTTCCCAACTTTAGAGAGGACGGCCGCTAGGGTTTTTAGAGGTATTGGCTAGGGCTTTGGAGAGCTTCTACGACCTGAACATCGCGCACCGTTTGGAGGAAGGTTAGTGGGAGAGCTTTCATTGGCATCTATCTAGCGAGGTGTATCCTAGGCCAGACAAAGGGACCCTTGTGACGAGTAGAGGACTCTGCACAAGACCATTGCCATGACTAACGAGGGGGTTTTCTATGGATGATTTGTTTTTACATTTCATTTCTTTGATTATATCTAGCTCCATGGAGTGCTAAACCTCTAGTGGGTACTTGGGTATTTATGAATCCTAGGATGTATTCATTTCATTGAATCTCTTTATTATGCTTTCAATTAATTGATGTTTATTGCGAGTTCCAATCTTGGAGACTTGATTATATGAATACTCCCCTAGAGTAACACTAGTGTTGATAGTTTTTATCGGTAACTCTTGTGAGTGAGTGACACACCATGAGAGTTAGACAAAGCTAGATTGGTGAGGGTTGATAGGGTGAATCGAGAGGTAGCTGATCTTCCCCTTTCCCCTCCGGTGTGATCTATCCCACCTCCACATTCCAAGAGTTCTTTGCGGCCATAGTAGAGTGAATGGACTGAGGGATAACCTTCCAGTGGGCTTTTAGTTGCGAGTGCAGATGGAATGAATCGCTGAAGTGATTTTAGCACCTCGACTTTTATTGTGGCTAGGGATCTTCCACCTGGACCAAAGGGTTAGGTTGATACATAGGAATAGGGTTTATAACTTGGAATCCCTAGAGCTCATTGTAATTCTATACGAGTGGGAGGTTGAGAGGTTATTCAATCTCTCCTCGCGACATGTATAGAGTTAGGCATGGTTGACCTTAGATTTGGGATCCTGTAATTAAGGATTTCCACGACTCATTGTTGCATCAATTAGGAAGTATAATAGAGGGTTCTTGCACTAGAAACGGTTATCCTAGGCGGATCAATATCCTGGTACCCCATCTTTATCGATTACCTTACCTTCTCCATCTTGTTGCTCTCTATCTTGTTGCTTTTACTTTCATTATCTCATATTTTGTCACACTTGTCACTATTCATCTTCCACATTAGTTAAGAAACTACTTAAGTGTCTTTATTCCATACTCTCTGTGGGTACGATACCCACTCATTTGGGATTATTACTTCGATACCCGTACACTTGCTGTTTACATGCATTTACGGACGTGTCAAGTTTTTGGCGTTGCTGCTGAGAAGTAGGCGTTTAGAGATACTTTGCGCTTTGTTTTCTTAGCTATTCATTCATTCTATTTCATATCTTCTTTTCTATCATCGTTCTGATTTTGTTTTCTTTCTTTTGGTGCAGCTCCAGGTTATGACCCGAGGGAACCCTTCGATATTAATTGAAGGAGATCCCGAGCTTGAACGTACACTTAGAAGAACATGGAAAGAACCTGTGCAAGAATAGTCTAATCTAGCTGATTTGGAAGTAGAAGAATTTGAAAACATTACAAAATAGAATGAGCAGCAGTGGACCTTATCCGATTATGTCAGACCTTCAGTATTAGGGACACAATCGAGCATTGTGTGTCCCCCGATTACAGCTCATAACTTCGAGCTGGAGCAAGCATACATCCACATGTTGCAGCAATCCGCACAGTTTAATGATTTGGCCGATGAGTATCCGAACAGTCATATAGAGAACTTTCTTGAGGTATTTGACATGCTTAAGATAAACGGGGTAACGGATGATACCATCAAGTTGAGAGCCTTCCTATTTTCCTTGAAAGGGATAGCAAAGCAGTGGCTACACTCATTACCTAGAGCATCAATTACCACATGGGAGGAGATGGTAGAAGCTTTTCTTGCCCGTTATTTCCCTCCCAAAAAATCTGCAAAGTTTAGGAATGAGATCTCATCCTTTGTACAATTGGAATTGGAGTCTCTATTTGAGACGTGAGAAAGGTTCAAGGAGATCCTGAGAAAGTGCCCGCAACATGGATTCCCTGAGTGGACAATTGTTTAGACCTTTTATAAAGGTTTAAATCCGAGTACAAGGCAACTCTTGGATGTGGCAGCATAAGGTACCTTAGGTAGTAAGACCCCCGGTGAGGCCCGTCAACTAATTGAAGAAATGGGGTTAAACAGCTACCAATGGAATGCTAGGGAGAAGAAAAAGGTGGCTGACCTCCATAAGATAGATGCAGTAACCTCATTGGCGGGTCAAGTGGAATCATGGAGTAAGAAGTTAGATCTCCTAACTTCAAATAGAGTGGCGGCGGTGACTACTTGCACCAGGTGTGGTGGAGGACATGCTCCCTGCGATTACCCGATCTCTAATAGTGATGCATCTTCGGTTGAGAATGTCGATTTTGTAGGTAATGCTATGAGGAATCAAGCATAACCATACAGTAACACCTACAATCCTGGTTGGAAGAGTCATCTCAATTTCTCGTGGAGTAACCAAGGTCCACAAAAGGCCATGGGGCCACCGAGTTTCCAATAACAATAGCAAGCCCCAAACATGGAAAACAGAGTTTCAGGTTTCGAGACCCAAATGAAGGATTTGGAGAAGGCCTTAACTAGGTTTTTGCAATCATCTGATACAAGGTTCCAATCAGTTAACGCTACACTTTGCAACCACACCGCCTCTTTGCATAATCTTGAAAATCAAGTAGGGCAGATTGGGAAGTCCTTATCGGAAAGGCCACAAGGAAGCTTACCGACTAACACCGAGATCAACCCTAGAGAGCATGTGAAGGCGATCACTTTGAGAAATGGTCGTGAGGTTGAGGGTAAGCTTCCGAGTGAGAAGCCCAATGAACACGCACCTGAGGTTATAAAGGTTAAGAAGGGAGCAAGCAAAGAGAAGGAGGTCGCACCCCCACCTTTAAAGCCAAGAACCCCTTATCCCTCTAAATTGAAGAATGGCCAAGGGGATGAATAGTACAAGAAGTTTCTAAGTTTATTCAAACAATTCCAGATCAATATTCCTTTTGTTGAGGCATTGGCTCGAATGCTTAAGTCTTGGGAGGCAACCCAAGTGTTTACTGTTTTCTTAATTTGGTAGTTTAGTGTTTGCTTGAATAAATTGTTGAGTGTTGGTGTGTTGATTTGTACATGCTTTTGCTATGATTTTCTCGTGGACTTATAATTTCACAATGTGTTTTCATGTGAACTTGACGAAGTTTTGGTCCTTTGAGCTACCTATCATGTTTCTCACTGGTATAGTTTGCATATTAGGGCAGGCTCTGAGTGTGTAAACATGTTCAGAAATTTTCTGCAGAGGCTGCAGAGTTTACTAAGGCATCCAGAGAAAACACACGGGCATGTGGAATTAATACACGCCCATGGTTTTGTATATGCGAGCTCATCCATAGAAGGCACGGGGAGCGTGGACTCACCCACAGTGAGACGACCTTGTGATTCTCGCATCGCGTGGGAAATTTCCTCACGGGCGTGTGATTTCCTCTCGAGACTTGGCAAACTATCTCGAGAGCACAAAGGAGCGTGGACTCGCCCACGTAGGCGAACTATGAAATACTGCAGGCGTGGGAAATTTCCACGAGCTCGTGCGGATCTCTCGAGATGAGCTCTCTCCATCCACGAGAAGACACAAGCGCGTCGTGCTGCCCTGTGAGTTGGGCTTGTGAATTCCCACGCCCGTCCGGAATTTCCATACGGGCGTGTGAAACATTTAGCGATTTTTCTCAGGTGGACAGAGAAGCCACAGGGACGTGTGGCAGCCCCTGTGGGTTGGGCGCACAGGCGTGGGTATTTCCCACACGCCCGTGTATTTGTGATTAGAGGCAATGAGTGTTTTTCCCGAGGTTAATGAAATTCTAACAATAACATCATCTTATTCATATAAAGATTAGAATCATAAATATTTTTAAAAACCATTTGGAATTCAAACTATTTATTACACCCGCCATTTTTGGGGAATACCATTTTGTGGTAAGCTTTTTCCCATTGATTTGCTCTTGTTCTTGGATCTACTTTTGATTTCAATTCAGCAAGAGAACTTGATTTATGAAAATTATCAATAAACAATGTATGTTTGAATTCCCTTAAAAGCACTCCGAACTTGTTTAAGAACCCAAGATTTTCTAATTAGTTCTAAATTAAATTTGGACTGCAATTACAAAAATTATATAAGGCTTAAAAATATTTATATTTAAATAATTTACATATAAGAAGATGAATAAAAAAATTACCTTAACGACTCTCCATATTTCATCCTTAACATTTGTAGGTACTTTTCTCCAATCATCATATTCAAGAGGTGTCAAATCAGGATTTCTAGCCACAGTTCCACAAAAGTATTCGAGCTCACCATTATCAACACATTGATTGTATATGTTAAATTGATCCGGCAACTCTTGACTAGGGACCTAAGTTCCAAATATCTAGAAGTCTAGCTGGTCCTCGAGTTTTTTCTTGAGAAATCAAGATTCACTGCATAATATTATAATTTAGCAATTTAAAATATAATCATAATGATTAATTTTGAAAAGAACAATTATTATTTAAAAAAAAACTTACACTCATTATTCATCTCATTATCCATATCATCATTTGATTCATGAGAAGTTGAATCATTAGAACTGTTTCGTTCGATCTCAACTTGAGGTTACTGATTATTATGTGAATCATTGTTAAATTGAGATGATCCATGGTTGTGAAGAGGAATACTGTGGAAATCATTAGAACTCTCATCATTCACCGTCCTTTTCTTTTGTGGGAGTAAAGAAGAAATTGAGTTTTGTTTTTGTTTTTTAATGCGTTTCAACATTTTTGAATCCTGCATTATAAAAACAAAAATAATAATAAAAATAGTTCAAACACTCTCAAGAAGCTTCACAATTCATGTAATTAAGCTTCACAATTATAGTTTTTATATGTGAGAGAAATACCGAGATAATTAAAACAAACAACACATCACAAACACAAATCCTAGGTGGATACTTTTAATTTGTTTATTTTTGCTTCCTTAAGATCAAAAATGTAAAAGGTTATACTAATCAACTAAGTTCTTTATTATACTAAAATGATATTATGTACAAGTATTGAATAAAATTATAAAAACAATTATGTATATATATATAATAATAATAATAAACTGACACCATCAACTCAATTACGAATCTAAATATTTTCCAACTAAGTCAATACGTAGTTAAATATCACTTTTCCAACATCCGTTTAATATTACTAAATTAATATTAATTTTCCAATATCCGTTATATATTACTAAATTTGCTAAATATGCTAAATAGCAATTTCACTAGAAAAATACTCGATAATAAAACAAGTATGTTTTTAGATTTATTGAATTATAATGAAATTTAAGTATATAAATAAATTCTTAAATTAATAAGGACTTGTAAGTAAAAGTAATAAAATACAAGAAATTTAAACACCTAATGATTGAAAGCGGACCCGCTAACACCCTCTCTCTCTCTCTTAAACCATGTGAAATCCACTTACTCTCACACTAACACCCGATCATCACTTTGCAAGAGGAAAAAAAAGGGGAGTCAAGCCAAAAGTTTTTTAATTTGCAACAAAACAAAGGTTGTTTTGGAGATTTTACCCCTTTTTAAAGTATTCCAAAACTCTAAAATTAGATTAATTAAATTTTTATATTTTTTATAACAAAAACTAATTAAAACATTTATCATATATCAATTATGCACCAAAATAAACAACAAGTCAAATTATTTAGATAATATTTCAAGAAAAACAATGCTAAAAAATAATATGAAATAAACGATAATCGTGACACTTAAATAGAAGTAATAAAACACAAGAAAATCTAAAACCTATGAAATACCATTGATTTAAAAGAAATCTAAACATTATAAAAAATACATATATTAAAAATATACATCACTTCTCTATGGATTGAAATTGAACCTCACCAACACCCTCTCTTCTTATTCTCACCCGATCTTCACGTTTCAAGGACAAAAACCAAAGAGTTGCTAATTTCCAACAAAAACAAGGGTTGTGTTGATATCTCATCCCAATTTTAAAAATATTCTCAAAACATAAAATTAAATTAATTAAAATTCTCATATTTGTTATAGCAAAAACTAATTATAAAAACTAATTATCTAAGAATTTTCCAAAAAAAATAACAAATTAAATTATGTAGATAATATTACAAGAAAAGCAACATTAAAAAAAATATTATGGATTAAAAAAATTCATGATACTTAAATAGAAGAAATAAAACACAATAAAATCAAAACCTATGAGATACCATTGGTTGAAAAGAAATTCAAACAACATAAAAATTCAGATTGAAATTGAACCTCATCAACACCCCCCATCTTCACGTTGCAAGGATAAAAGTCAAAAAGTTTTTAATTTCCAACAAAAACAAGGGTTTTCTTGAATATCTCATCCCTATTTAAAAAGTATTTTCAAACCCTAAAATTAGATTAATTAAAATTCTCATATTTTTGATAGCAAAAACTAATTAAAAAAACTAATCATCTATGAATTATCCATGAATAATATAACATATTAAAATATTTAGATAATATTACAAGAAAAACAACATTAAAAAAATATTATGGAATAAAAACAATTCATGATTCTTAAATAGAAGTAATAAAAACACAAGAAAATCTAAAATATATGAGATACCATTGATCGAAACAAAATTTAAACACTATAAAAATTCATATATTAAAAATATATATGTGTCACTTCTCTTATGGATTGAAATTGAACCTCACCGACACCTTCACTTTTTAAAATTTTCACCCATCTTCATATTGCAAGGAGAAAGTTTTTAATTTCCAACAAAACAAGGGTTGTCTTGAGGATCACTCATCCAACAAAATCAACAAGAAGTTAAATATTTAGATGATACTACAAGAAAAGCAATACAAAAAAAGTATGGCAAAAATAAAAATCATGATACTTACCTTATCTCCTGGCAAGAATTTTTTTGGCATTATTAAGATTTTTTATTGACTCATTAATCCTTTATATAGGCGATCTTAAAATAAATTGCCACCTAATTTTGGCGCTCTTGCAAAAAAAAATAAAAATTGGCACCTTTTTCTTGTTTAATTCTAAAACATATCCATCTTTATCTTTATCAAAATACCGAGTTTTTTTTTCAATTTCAAATTATTATTCATATTTTTGAAAATTATATGTATTTATACATATTTTGAAGTTGCTGGTTGCATACTAATATTATTTACTTTTAAAAGATTTTAGAGGTCAATATAGAGGGGTTCAATTGTAGACAATATTTAATTTAATTTAATTAACCATTGACGATAACATACAGTATATGAATTACATAGTGCACCATTTTAAATTTTTTTTTTAATCTTTTGTTCAAGACTCTCGCCTTTTAGCAATGCTTTTTAACTTTATAATAATGAAATAATAAAACTAATGAAAACAAATTTAAAAATAGGAAAATGATCTTATAATTGTTATTATTGAAAATATTTCTCATATCCACTCTGATTCATTGGTTTTGCATAAATATGAGAGTTACATCTAACATTGGTATCCAATGGCAAAAAAAAACATTAATATGAAGTAATTGCAATGAAGTCCACAGTAATATTCGATTTTCTGGTTTTAGGTTGATTAAACATTAACAAGGTGGGCAAGAGTTAAAAAATCATTTTATTTTTTTGTAATTATAACCCTATAATTTATATGAATTATATATATATATATATTTAAATATATATATAGAGTTAAAATTAAATATTATTAAAAAATTTGTGGTGTATAAATAAACTTTCAAAAATTGAGTGTGGGAATTGCTCCCACTGTCCCTAAGCTAAATCCGTTCATGCCAAAAAGGCTTCTCATTCACAGATCAACTATCAAACAGAACTCTTTTACACTAGTCATGAATATTATATATATATATATATAATTATAATTATACATCAATGTACAAGAGGATGGTAATAAGTTACTAACAATTCAAAACAATGATACAAGAGTAAAATAAAAAAATAGCATTTCTTATAATTTATTGATATTAACTCAATATCATAAATAAAATCCAACTAACATGTCATAATAGTATAATATAATTTAAAATAGAAATGTAAGCAAACAATAATATGATAAATAAAAAATAATATAACACAAACTTTCAATAAAAATGATTATAAACATTAAAGTAGTAATTTGGATATACTAGATTAGTCTAGCTTTGAGTTAGTTGGAACACCTGGTAACAAGCTGAGTCATCCTAGTCAAATTCTAGTTTAGGTGTTGGAGTTTTAATTAAGATTCAACTTAGTGATATGGTTGGGTCTCAGCTGAACCATGTTGAACCAACCGAGTCAGCTCAAATTTTAAAGCATTCTTTAGAAATACAATGACAAACAGATCCATGTTCAGTGGCATAGCTTACCAAACAAATAAAAAATTCTTGAATGTTAATGTTTCAATAAATAATTCATGGATTTTCTATCTAGTTCAAATTTTAAAATAACAATCTGATATAAAAAAAAGTTAAAAATCTCATGTAAATTATGAGTACATATATAAATTATTTTTCTAATTTCCTTTTTGATTAATCTTCATAACATTTTAATAGTTTAGCACATAAAGACAAATTTGATATTATAGAAATCATTGGTGACTTAAAAAAAATAGAATTCATTATTTATTTTTATGAATCTTTAAATTGATGTGACAATTAAATGATGTTGAAAATAAATTGATGTTATTATTACCATCATATATAAGCTTTAATTCAAGTGAGTGAAGATGATGTGGGAATCCCTTGATTTTTTTCCTTAACTAATTAATTAATTAAGTTTTTATTGCTTTTTATTTAGTTTCAATTTTTTTTCAAATTTTAGTTTTATTGTCATGTATGTGATAAACCATGGAATTTATTGTTGTTGTTATTATTATTATTATTATTATCGTTAATAGTAGTTTAGGGATTTGAGAAATGCTTTTTTTCTAGTTATGACAATGACTTTATTTTAAGAAAAATTATTTACATTAATAAATATATTAGTTAATGTAATTTAAAAAATTATATTAATATTATCTTTAATGCCCAGCAAATAAAAAAATAACCGTAGCTCTCTCTAATTTTTCCAAAACATCAAACCTCTTGAAAGCATCTTGTGAGCGCCGCCTCTCTCCGTAATCTCATCGCCTTTTTCGCTTCCTCGCCATCTCTTGTGGGAGTTAACTCTCCTCTCTTTGGCTGCCACCCGTCCGGCCATCAAGCCCTCTTCTTCAAGTTACCATCTATCTCACCTTGCTCTCTTTGTCTCTATGTCTATCTCTTTCATTAAATTGATGAATCCTTTGAGTTTTGCCGAAATACAATTTGCTATCTCATCAATTTTGATTTTGATTTTAGTTTTTAGCATCTTGTTCCCAATACTTAACCCTAACTTCAATCTTCATGTTTCGCTTAGATTGTTATGGTTTCTTGGAGGTTTCTTGTCAAGTAAAAGGTTTTGGTATCTTTATGTAACCTCTCCAAGCATCAAGTGTGCCGCCTCTCTCTGCCATCTCATTACCTCTTCCACTGCCTTAAGGTCTCTTCTAGCCACCCGCCTCCCCTTCACATCCGGCCATCAAGCCTTCTTTTTCCGGTAACCATCTCTTTCACCTTGGTCTCTTTTGTGTCTATGTCTATGTCTATCTCTTTGTTGTCTCATAAATTTAAATTTTGATATTAGCTTTTAGCATCTTGTTCTCAATACCTAACCCTAGTTTCAATCTTGTTGTTTTCTTGATTATTATGGTTTCTTTCGGTTTTCTTGCTAAATAAAGACCTTTGGTGTTTATTTATTTGTATATGTCTTGTGATTATAATTTTTATTGTTTATTGGCTCGTAATTTTGTTGTGGTTATATATTCTTTTAGTTTCATTGTTTTTTATAAGAACTATGACTCATGAATCACTAGTATAATATGTTTCCTCTTATCAATATTTTTTTCTTTCTTGTTCTCTTTCAACAATCTAATTATCTTTTGCAATCTCTCTTTTATAAATCAAGCATGTCAAATTATAATATATTGTAATATATTATTAAATATAAATCATGTAGAAGTTGAAGTTAAATAACTAGGATCAATATTAATCAAATACATAGATTGCTACAATCAAGGTAAATCGGAATTTATAATCTCAGATTGTTTTGTGGAAAGGTAAGTTTGAAGAATGACTTCAATAATTTTTTCATCTTTAGGTTAAATTCATATAGAATTAGTCTTTAGTGTTAAACAAAAAGGAAGCACAGCAACTAATTTCTCCTTGAACATGAATAATGACAAGCATACTATATTTTGATTTCAAATACTTAGACATTGAATTTTTTCCCCTTCTATTGGAACCAACATTCACGCAGGAATCTTATCTTTATGTCCACTATTTGTTGACCTCGTTTTATGATAAATCAAATGTTTGATTAATTTTTATTAATAACTAGTTGATCTAAAGTTTGATATTAGCATGATTGCACATGTATGGATGTTTACCAAACATTATTTAGAAGCTGGAAGGTAAAAGGTGGGATATCCACATTAGCAAGTGAACATAGTGTGTTTTACATTTTCTTTGTATAATTAAAGTTCATGTTTTGTATTTCTCTCAAAGTACGAGCACTTTTCAACTTAAGGAGTTCAACAGTTGAAAAGCTTAAAGTAAATTATAATCAATCCATCATAATTCCCAAAAAAAAAACAAAAACAAAAACATATCAAAACAAAAAATGGTAACCTTACATTAATTCTAAATACGAACTTGAAAAGAACACTTTTTTTTGTTAGCTTATTTTATATTATTACACAACCTTTGCAATAGAATGAGGGTGACTCTTTTCCCTCCCACATGAGAAGTCGAGGGATTAAATCTCTCTCACAATTATTGAGGTGAATGGCTTGTCCATGTTATGAAAAAAAAATTATTATATCTTTAATATGAAAAGGCTCTTTGTTCATGTGTGTATATATATTATGCAATAGAACTACTAAAATTTTCATATATTTGAATTTATTTTTTTAGCATAATACTATGTTTTTATTAGTGTTATTATGTTGTTGGGAAATTTCTTATTATCTTGTGATGATGGAAGTATGTGGAGTATAGTCAAAGGTTGATTTGGAAAAAAAATAAATTGTTGTAGAAAATATCAATTCTTCTAAACCATCTTTCTTGTAATATTAATGGATTTTCCATATGCCAATTGGTCATGAAACAACCATCGGTCCTATCTAGTGTTTGTTACTATTTTAAAAAATTGTTTAATATAAGGCTCTAATCATTGTCCTTATAAGCTTATATTAACCATATAATTCTTGAATTATATAACACATATTTTCTAATATTTTAGTTGTTTGCTAATCTTTTCTAGATGGATAAAAGTTGGATTCATGAGGAAAATAGGGTTAGTGCAAGATATTTGCAAGGAGTTGCAAAGTTTCTTGACTTTGCTCTTAAATCTTCAAAAGATGGAAAGCTTGCTTGTCCTTGTGTCAAATGTGTCAATGGTCGTCGTAATACTCAAGACGTCGTTGTAGAGCATCTCTTGAATCACGGATTTTCTCCAAGCTATACACATTGGCATTTCCATGGTGAGTCATCTTTCACACCAATTGATTTTGACCGTTCTAGACCTACCGAATCAGACCATATATATGATGAGGCTCATAGACAACAAAATGTTAGACAATTTTTAGAAGAAATAGTTGTTGGTCATGCTCATAATAGAGAAGGGTTTAATCTTGGATTTGGTGAAACATTTAATACAATGTCACATTGTGAGGAGTTAAACAAAGAGACAAAAAAGTTTTATAGGCTATTAAGTGAAACTGACGAAGAACTTTTTGATGGATGTAAAAAACATAGCAAACTTTCATTTATTTTAGACTTGTTTCATAAAAACTATTTTAATGGATGGAGTAACAAATCTTTCACAGATTTGCTTGACATTTTGAGGGAAACATTCCCAGGAGCAGAAAAATTACTAAAGTCATCTTATGAATTAAAAAAACTTATTGGTGAACTAGGTCTTGGATATGAGAAAATTCATGTATGCCCAAATAATTTTATGTTTTTTTGGAAAGATATGAAAGATGCTTCTGTATGTTCAATTTGTAGTGCTTCAAGATGGGTTGAAGATGAAAATTCTTATGATGTTGGCTCATCTACTAAGACCAAAAAAAAAGGGGGAAAGACACCAAAAAAGATTTTGTGTTGGTTTCCTTTAAAAGCAAGACTCCATAGGTTTTTTATGTGTACTAAAACAGCTTCTCTAATGCGATGGCATTTTGATGAAAGAACGAAGGATGGACTTTTGAGACATCTAGCTGATGCTTGTTCATGGAAAGAATTTGACGAGTTACATAAGGATTTCTCAAAAGATCCTCGTAATGTTCGACTTGGATTGGCTAGTGATGGCATTTAATCCATTTCGAACCATGAGCGTCAAGCATAGTACATGGCCTGTAATTTTAACTGTGTATAACTTCCCCCTTGGATGTGTATGAAACAACATTCTCTTATATTGGCTTTACTCATTCCCGGTCCAGAGTCCCCATTAGATAAAATTGATGTTTTCTTTCAACCTTTAATTGATGAGTTGAATGAATTGTGTGTTAATGGTTTGGAGGCCTATGATGCTCATTCAAAGTGTTCTTTTCAATTGCATGCTGCTTTAATGTGGACTATTAATGATTTTCCTGCTTATAGCATGTTGTCTGGTTTTGTGGTATTTCACTGCATAAGAACTAACCTACTAAGCTTTTTTGCAGCAAGCCCTAGTCATTGAGAGTTCCAACAATTTTAAAAGTCGATGGCTATTTTTGGAAAAATGCAAGCGCTTGAAAGACCACTACTTTGTTTTAATTTTTGGATGTGAACACTAGGCTAACAGGTGTTGTCTTTTATGTATTGGCGTGACTCAATGGTTTGAAAAAAGAGAGAGAAATGATTTGTCAAGACCGATTCCACCTTTTTTGTTTAACAATAGACATTAAACTTAAAGAAAGAAAGTTCCTAGAGGAGGAAGCTAATCCAGATTGGCAGGTTGTTGTTGTCATCAACAAAAGTGGGTCATTCTACAAAAGACCTTCCCTTTCTCTGCTTCGAGCAGGTGTAGGAGGTAGAGGTGCCAACTTTGATGATGTCTTTGTGGGCTTTGATTTGGGATAAACTCTTCGAACTCTACTCTAAGTGAAGTTAATATCAAATAATAGCAATTTGACTGCTTGTAGCAATGGGTCCACTAAGCATGCTGAGAATATTTCTGGTGACTCAACAATTAACTTATGGAAGTTCCTAATTTAACTAATCACTTTTTTTTAACTAATCACTTTTTTTAACTAATCACTTTGTAATTCTTTTCATGTGAGATAATGGCAAACATTCCTTTTAAATTTGATATTTTTGAGAATTGTTCATGTCTTTCTCATTTTTATTTATGCAACCTTCATGGCCTATGTCAGTTGAATATTTTCTTGACAATATGGTTTTATCCTATTCTTATTATTTTCAGATTTCATCATATTGCTTAGAAAAATAATTGGGAAAATCTTTCTCTGGTCAACATTTTGTGTAGATTTCTTTCACTAAAATTGAGTTGTTACATTACACCTTTCTAAATCCTGACTCTTCTGTGTTCTATTCATTGCCTTCAATTATTTATGATGCTAGGAATATTACTTGAGTCAATTTTCTTTCATGTGAACTGACTAGTTTCCAAAGCATGCTATTGATAACTTTTCTTTCTTTTAATAAATTTATATATCATTCTATTTCCTATGGGTGAACCTTGTAAATATTAGATTGAGTGGTTGGTTGGTTGATATCATATGGATGAATTGGACAATATGCTTTTTGGACCAGATGTCTATACCAATGCCACATCACTTCCACACAATTTTAACTGGCTTTTTTTTTCTTTTTCATTTTGTTGGGAAGAGATCTGTTCTCATATTATTTTCTTATGACAAAAAAATGCTTGTTTTATTTATCAATTTTGTGACGGTTTGATTCATGCCCAAAAGTTTGCTGATAATTTTCTTTTTTTTGTGCATGATTTCTTAGGTATACGTATAATCATCAATGAATCCTAAATCAGTAGAAGATTTTTTGGAGTCTTCAGCTAGAGCTCATTTTTCAGGTCTTTTGTTAGATGAGTCCGGCCTAGGAAAATCTGAACTGGACCAACCGACAACTTCAAATGCTGAAAGTTTCTACTGTCAACCTTTTATCATTGGTGAGATTTATTTACCGGAGACTTTCATTATTTCACTTGTTTTCTTTGTTGTTTATATAGTAGGATTTTGCTTCTTGTTAATCTTAAGTTTATATAAACAACTTATTTGTGTTAAAAATAGCATTTTTTTTATTGTTTGCAACAGATATTCATTTTGTCATGTTGAATTGATTTACATGTGAATATTACCTATAGCTTAGTTGAGATGATCGATTTATGTCGAGTTTGATTTTTGAAATGCTATCTTAGCCTTTCCATTAAATATGTGCAGTTCTTTTTTTTGCAAAATAGATGCTTGAAAAGATAAATTTTTCTCTTTGTCACCACAGGTGTTGCAGGTGGTGCATCTTCAGGGAAGACCAGCTTATGCAATATGATCATTGAACAACTTCATGATCAGCGTGTTGTGCTTGTGAACCAGGTATATCCTTTTTGCTATTAATTTTTATATTTAAATTATTAAATTGGTTTCAGTAGAGACAAATGTGGCAATATGTTACATCCCGGCAAATGCATGTTTGAGCACAGGGAACTATTATGCATGTAAAAGTAGAGATTGCGGAATAAGTGCACAGTGGTCCCTGTTCCAACAGTAGCTTTCCAAGCTCATGTGCTCCCAATCATGAACAGTGGTTTCAAATCTTTATGATTTGTGTCTAACCTATAACTGCTTAGGAAGACAAACACATTTGCACCATAACACTGATAATTTTTCCATATATGATGTTCAGTTGATCTATTTTAGAGTAACTAATTGTCACACATCAATCAATGTAGTAGGTTTACATCGAACATGTAATTTTGGGTCTCATCCTGTCAACTTAAGCTTTTGCCCTTAATCATGGTTTCCCATACTATCAGCTTACTTTTTTATATTGGATGGGGCTTGGCTAATATGTTAGGTTTGTATCTAGGATATCTATCCTTTATTTGCTATTTGATTCATCCTAGATAGTTGGAAAGAGGTGCTTATTTGAAAATACCTTACCAAGAGCTTCATTTTCTTTTCTTATGATTTCACTCTATATCAGGTAGATATTACTTTGTTTGCTGCACTCATGAACACGTTCTCACCCAAATATTGAAGATGCCTCGTGTAAATACATCCTATTGGTGGCTTTGATTAAAAATGGAATTATATTATTGTGCTTGTGTAAAAAAATGACACTTGAGTCTTTTTGAAACAAGCAATCTAGCTCTGCGCTACCATAACATTTTCAACTTTAGAGGCTGATAGTTGTACTGGTAGTGTGTGCTTTAGACTGATCATCATTGGATATTAAAAATGATATGTTATATTGTTGTTTGCCTTGAACAAACAACAATATAATTGAGATGGTTGTGGCTAAGATAAGAATGATGAGATGGATGTTTGGTATTATTAATTAAAAAGGCTAATTAATGAATGAGCTTATTCGACATAGATTAGGAGTGGCACTTTTCACTGACAAGTTAAAAGAAAATTGATTAAGATGGTATCAACATGTCCCTCGATGACCCATAGATGGCCCATATGAGAAAGCAGTAAGCTCTCTCTAAGTGAAAGGTCACATAAGAGGGAAAGATAGACCTAAAAAGTGTTTAGTAAAAAACTTTGTGTAATGATATGACATAACTTAGTTTATAGAGCAACATGGAAGGGAATAATTCATTGTAGTGGATCCCAAATTGTTGGGACAAACGGTATGTTGATAGAGCAACATTGAAGGGAATAATTCATTGTAGCGGATCCCAAATAGTTGGGACAAACAGTTTGTTTTTATTGTTGTTGTATATTGCTATTTGTAATGCAGTATCAAATTTATCAAATGACACGATAGATTTTCATCATTCTATAATTTTCAAAGGAATAAAGTATTTTGGTATTTGGGTTCTAGTGGATAAACCTGAGTTTTTAGCTGTTGTTTGATATTTTCATCAACTTTGCCACTGGGCACATCTCTATGCAATCATATTGTACCTTGACTCAAAACAGTGATTCTTGTAATAATAAATCAGTAGTAAGATCAATCTATTATACACTATACTCAGTTGATGGTCTACTCATATATGCTATTTATAGCACAACATCTTTTTTTCATGCTCTCATCTGCACAGGTGTGCCAAAAACTTAGTGGCATAGTTTGCACCATACTACTGGAAAATGACATTGTTCATATGAATCTCACACATGTAGATACATCAAGGATTTTAGAGCTATTATCTGTCTTATTTTTTTTACTACTTGCCATCTTTTTGCGTTATGACTTCAGTTTTGTGATTTTTATGAATGTCACGCATAAACTATGGCACGTTAGAGCTTTTCTAAGTCTTGTGGCACTTTTTCTGCACAGACAATTCACATTTACAAGAGCCACCATATTCATATAGCAATGAAATTATCAATGTAATTATCAATGTTCTTGTGGATTTTTAACATATTTTAGATATCAAGAATTAGAGTGGTATCATCTTTACTACCTTTCATCTGTGATTGGCTTTTTGTTTCAGAATTCCTTTTATTATGATTTGACTGAAGAGGAGCTAACTCAAGTTCAAGACTACAACTTTGATCATCCAGGTAGCCTACATCTTTATTTTAAAATCTGGATTGGAAAAGTGAAGCTTCAAAAATGCATTAAACATGAAGAAAAGCTATGATCTTTGTTTATTATTGTATGGGTTGTGTGTATAATTGCAAGGTGTATCTTTTTCATGATAACAAATGGTCATCTAGTTAATGATGTCATCCACTATAAGAAGTTAAAGAGACAAGATCCTTTTTCTTTCTTCGTTTTAATAATATGATTGATTATAGTTTATAAATTGCTTTTGCCACATTGATAAAGATTAGAGAAGCAACTTTTATTAAGCTAATGTGTAGTCAGTCCAAAACCTTTCTTTGGGAGAGACAACAAACTAAAGTTAATAAAATATATAGAATTATCCTTTGCATCATTGAAATGGCTACTGAATTACATGTCTTTCATCCACTCATCCATTATTCTTCAATGATTTTAATATCCATATTTTTTCTTCCTTTATTATGATCCAGGAAAAAAAATTGCGTCTTCCTTCCTTTTTTTGCACTTTCTCTATTTTGAAGTTGGTTGAAAATTTATCATCTGCTCATATGGATAATTAGGGTGTGTATGCGTGTGTTTTATTTATTTATTTATTGTCATGACTAAGTATTCATATCTATTGGATCATATGTTCTTTGTGTTCTCTAGCTTTACTAATCCGTAGCATGCACTTGTGCACTGATGTGATTGAGCTTTCAACTTTTACTAACACTTAGTTGTCCCTCATCCTTCTCCTAGGGATATTTGTTCAGTAACTTTTATCATCTTTGATATGAGTATCATTATTTCTCATAAGGTGTCCACCTCTTCAGATGCATTTGACACTGAGACTATGCTGACAAAAACCAATTAACTACTGGACGGTTAGTTAGGCAACATACTATGAATGGCTAAGCACAAATATAAGACCACCACCAACTGTCACTGAAGGAAGGTGGAATCCTAATGAGCTTCCCAATGATGTAGTGTGTAATATGTTAAAACTCATTGATGTTAAAGTCATCACTGATAGATAGACTTTTGATATTGGGAAGGTGTGGTATCTGCAGGAGCTTTATGTGATTTGACTATTGAATTAGAACTTAATAAGGACATGCATATGTATTTAAAAAATGATTGATCACATCTTCCTTTTATGAATTAGAAGCTGAGGTATTGCATCTCCAATGCTTATTCTTTCTTTTAACTATCAACTTATATGAGATTAGAATGAAACTCTCATATAGTTACTTATACAAGATCAAAAGTTATTTGCCCCTCACATGGTTCATTCCTGCATAGATGCATGGTAAGAAATTGCGAGTGCCTTTTCTTTTTCACACAAGCTCTATTCTTCGATTCTATTTTGTGTCTTGATTTTGGAAGTTTCATTTTCTTTACACGATTTATAAGGAGATTGAAAGGAGGATGTAGAGGAGGAGCTGGAGTATAGAGGATAAGAGTTTGGAGGAAGAGGAGAGCAAAATTTGATTTCTAAATGAGCATGAAGGAAAATTCATGCTTAGAGAGTGAACTTAAAACCTTACCACAATCTCAGCTAGTTTAACCCCAATTTAAATCGTCAAATGACGATCAGTATTTGATTACTCATGTTAGACATTAATTGGTTTTATGTTTATCATTTATTTGTTGATTAAAGAATGACTATTTTGGAATTAATCCTGATGTAATGTTTCAAATCAAGATTGGTTATCCATTCAATTCTTGCTATCATTCTGATCGACATTATGAATCAAATGATGACACTGACACTGACTAACATTAGTTCTAGGATTATATATATATATTTCTAATTCTTGAATTGCTTTCAGGTTCTTGTAATGACTGCACAAATTCTTTTCCACAGTTTACAACATTGTTTCATCAGGATGGAGCATATTGTCTTGTTGATTTTTGATGAGTGCTATCATGCCCAAGCATAGAGTAGACACCCTTATACTCAAATTATGAAGGTGTTCCTGTCTCAAAATCTAACATTTCATTTACTTTAACACTAATTGACCTATTCCTTTATTATTGACATATCTTTAGGAGTTTTACAAGATGAACAACACAAAAGCTTCTCGTATATTCGGTATGACTACGTCGCCTATTGTTGGGAAAGGTAATTAACCTACCAGTAGTAGGTTCACAGCCTTGCGTAGAACTATTGTGAAACCCTATTTTTATGACATAATTATTGGATGCCATGGTTACTTTAAAATCCAATTCCTAAGTTATTCTGTCTTTGCTTGAATATTGGGTTCTATTTGTTAGCATATGTTTTGTTTTCTTTTTCATATTTGGGACCTGTTTTAATAAAATTCAGCAAAAATGTATCTCTTTTTTTCAGGTTGATTAATAGGAAATTTATATTAGGATCAATTTCTATTTTTACTGGTCAAAATATTGTTTAAGAAAATCTGTTTGTAGTAATTTTAGAAAATTCAATTATCAATTTATATTTTTACTGCATCCCTGGAAATTGGAGAAAATCAAAGATCAATTTATTTTTTTATAAAATTTGTAAGTTGATTTTTGACTAATATACCAAATATGATTTTTATGGGGGGTATATTAACAATTACCTAGTTTGCAAGGATATGCAAGCAGTTTTCCATTATAATGTATACAGATATAAAAACTCATTTTCACTCATACTTTATGAAATCTAAAATACATGGGAGAGTATATATATTTATATTAGAGATATTTATATTTACAAAGCCAATTTATTAGAGATATTTATATTTATAACTTTTCGTGGGGATGCATCATAATCTGTTGACTTCGATCTTTTTGGTATGAAAGTAACTAAAAACTTTATGGTGGCCTCTCTAGATAGTATTTCATGGTTGGCTAGATTTTGCTGGAAGGTATTTCTAATATAGTTTATAATTTACTTTAAAATATTGGCTAAAAATGTTTAATCAAAATTATTTATTAATTGGAATTTTATTGTTTCTATAAAAAATATTTATGATTTAAAATAAAATAAATTATATTCATGTCATGTTCTCATAAATAAAAAAATTAAGATATGATGAGGGTGCAAGTGCCACGAAAAATTTTTTGTTTTGTTAAGTTCATGGTTACAATACCAGTAAACTTGTTTTGTCTTGTCCTATCATGTCTTGTTATGTCCATGGGTCAAACATTTCCTCAGGTTAAATTTGATTGGGTTAAGGAAGAATTGCGCTAAGTTGGTCTTGGTTTAGTTGTTCGAGTTTGTTTTGGAAGAAAAATTTTATCTAAAAAATTAAGGAAAATTTGAGTTAATTAATACTAATGAAAATAAATATTTTAAAGTTGAAATTATACTTTTCAATTTAATGATGGATGTTTATTAATATTAGAATTTAATATTAATTGATAAATTTAATTTAATTCATTAATTATTAAAAATAGGGTATTTCTAACTCAAGTTATCCTTGAAAGATCTTTGGTTTGAGGTAGTATTTCACAACCAAACATCTCTTGAGATATTTCATTTGCGTGTTGATCTTTATTGTCTATAGACAAAATGCTGTGTAATGATATGCAAGGTATGGTCCATGTTGAATTGCCAAACTTTTTATATGGCCACTATTTTAATAGCATGTTATATGTATAATTTTATAACAATTGTTTGGGTGACACAATACTATTTGAAAAACATCTGCTGATTAATTGCTTTCTAACAATTGCATTGTTATGTTTTCATTTATAAATGTTGTTCTCTAAAATAATCTAAAACATGTTCTTAAAAAAATGGGAACTTTTTCCATGAATGGGATAAAAAAAATTGATATTCAAAAATATTTTCAAAACAAGCAAATGATTGATTCCAAAGTTATTGTCATTGTTTATGGTTTCTTTTTGTGGGAATAAGACAATCGTTCTATGTCTCCTTTGGGTGATATAGTTCCTAATTTATTGATTGTATCCACAATTTATTTCAGAACTTGTCTTCTTGTTAACCATAATTATTTAAATGAACTAATGATTGTTGCTATTAATCTTCTAGTTTACCTTTATAAATATAATGAGTCTACCCTCGTGTAAATTCAACCTTTCAACAGCAATTCATGCCATCTTTAAGCTTATTTTAGCAAATCATCATCAAATTTGACCTAACTTATGATAAATAAGAACTACTTATGGATACTAGTTTCGCTTGTCTATATACTCAGCAATAAGCCTTTGTTGGAATTAATTTTATCAGGATTTGTTCTCTTTATGCTTATTTCAATTGACACGATGCCATGCTCATTTTTTGTTAATCAATCATTATTGTGGCTAATAAGGTGTTTAACTAATGTAAATCATTTGATGTGTTGATTGGTTTTCTAATTTAACCTTAATTTAGTCATGCCCCAGCTTATTAAAGCAAATTGGTGTCTATTGTGTGCTAATTTTGCCAATTAGACATGCTGATTGCTTTGCTATTTGAAGTGAATTATG
>NC_052471.1:23908368-23924895 GCF_009730915.1 Dioscorea cayenensis subsp. rotundata | reverse complement strand
TCAACCTTGACAACCCGCTCAAAACATACTTGATGTTCGGGAATAACAAATCTCATATTTTCTAGCTCAGGGGATGACTGACGCAGCCGTTTATCAGCTTGCTTCTTCGATTGAGGTGCCATAACTGCAAAATTTTAAAAGAAAATTGATCAAACAAGCTCATAAAGTACTTTTGCAGTAATCCACATGGTTCTATGGATTTTCCACACGCCTGTGTGGATCCACAGGGCGTGAAAACCGCAGGGCTACACGCTAAAACTCCACAAATACAACTTATAATTGTTTCTAAACTCTTTCTAATCATGCAATAACCATTTAATTGTAGAAACAAAGCAATATTCACCATTCTAAGTAAGTAAAATCAAATATGATGAAGAAAAGAGAGAATAAAGGGTTACCGATGGGATGAAGTTCAAAACTTTAGATTAGGCCAGAAAACCTAAGTAAATCACTCTAAATCAACAGTGCGAGGTTGGGAGAGTAAAGGAGAGTGTTTTCTGATTGAGTAGAGGTGTGAGAATGAAGAAGACCGAATGGATTTTTAATGGAAAACTGTGGCTTTTGCGTTTCTGCACATTCACACAGGCGTGTGGAAATTACCCACGCCCATTCGACTCCAATGGAGAGACCCACAAGGAAGACCGAATGTCTCCTATTTTCTGTTTTGAACCTATGTTTTTTTTTCAGAATGTGTCCTATTTTTTGGTTTTGAATCAAAACCCTAATTCTACGTTTTCTTTTCGGAATGAGTCCTATTTTTGAATAAAAACTAAAATGCTATACTTTGGGTTTGAATCAAAACAATAATTCTACATTTTCTATCAGAATGAGTCTTATTTTTGAATCAAAATTCAAATGCTACGTTTTCTTTTCGGAACCTCTTCCATTTTTTGGTTTTGAGATAAAACTCCAATCCCATAGGATTAGGGGTTTGATTAAAAAATAGTAGATATTCTGAAAAGAAAACAATGGGTTAGCATTTTGATTCGAAATTGATAAATAGGGGATATTTCCAAAACAAAAGATAGGATTAGGAGTTTGATTGAAAAAATAGGAGCCATTCCAAGAAGAAAACATAGGATTATGGCTTTGATTCAACCATAGCAGGCATTTAAAAAAAAACTTAGGATTAAGGTTTTATTAAAAAAGTATGAAACATTCTGAAAAGAAAACTTTGTTTCTGAAAGATAAGATAAGGGTTTTGATTGAAAACTGATAAGTAGACAATATTAAAAAAAGGAAACAAAGGATTCGTGTCTTGATTTAAAGATATGAGACATTCCAAAAAGAAAATATAGGATTAATGTTTTGATTCAAATATAGCAGGCATTCCGAAAGGAAAATACATAGGATTAGGGTTTTGATTAAAAAATATGAGACATTTCTATAAGAAAATATCGGATTAGGGTTTTGATTATAAAATAGTACGCATTCCCTAAAGAAAATACAAGATTACGTTTTGATAAAAAAAATAGCATACGTTACAAAAGAAAAGAAAGGATTAGGGTTTTGATTCAGACGTTTCAAAAATTTAAGAGGCATTCTAAAAAGAAAACTTAGAATTAGAGTTTCGGAATACCTCCTAATACTAAAAGAGAACATAGGATTAGAGATTTGATTCAGAAATTTCAGACATTCCAAAATGAAAAGATAGGTTGAGATTCCCAAAATAAAATATAGTATTCGATTTTTGATTAAAAAAATAAGACATTCTGAAAAGATAACATAGGATTATGTGATTGATTTAAAATTGATAAATATAATAAATTAAGAAAATAGGCATTCTCTAAATAAAACATAAGATTAGGAATTTGACTGAAAAATATGAGACATTACTATAAGAAAACATATGATTGGTGTTTTGATTCAAAAATAATTGACATTGCGATAAGAAAACATAGGATTAGCATTTTGATAAAAAGAATAGGAGGCATTCTGAAAAAGAAAACAAAGGATTTGGGTTTTGATTCAAAAATTGTAGGCATTACAAAAAGAAACATAATGTTAGTGTTTCGATTAAAAAAAAGTAGACATTAAGAAAAATAACATAGGATTCCGGTTTTGATTCAAAATTAATAGACATTAAGAAAAGAAAATATATGATTCTGGTTTTGATTGAGAGATAGGAGACATTACTATAAGAAAACATAGGATCAAGTTGTTGATTAAAAAATAGTAGACATTCGAAAGGAAAACATAGGTTAGGGTTTTTTATTCAAAACTGATAAATAGGGATCATTTCTAAAACAAACGATAGGATTAGAGTTTTGATTCAAATATAGTAGACATTCTGAGAAGGAAACATAGGATTAGTGTTTTTATTGAAAAATCAGAGCCATTAGAAAAAGAAAACCCTATTTTTGAAAGATAATATTAAGTTTTGATTGAAAACTGATAAATAGGAGACATTAAGAAAAGAAAGCAATTGATTTATGTTTTGATTGAAAGATAAGAGACATTGAAAAAAAAACATAGGATTAGGGTTTTGATTCAAATATAGTGGGCATTCGGAAAAGAAAATATAGTATTATAGTTTGGATTGAAAAATATGAGACATTACAATAACAAAACATAGTATTAGGGTTTTGATTCAAAAATAGTAGACATTCGAAAAGAAAATATATGACTATGGTTTTGATAAAAATAGCTGACATTCCGAAAAGAAAAGAAAGGATTAGCGTTTTAATTTTAAAATAGATGGCATTCCAGAAAAATAAGAGACATTCGAAAAAAAACTTAGGCTTAGGATTTCAGAATGTTCCCTAATCCGAAAAGAAAAAAATAGGATTAGGATTTTCATTGAAGAATATGAGACATTCGGAAAAGAAAAAACAGGCAGGATTCACAAAAAAAGTACAGGATTAAGATTTTGATATTAAAAAATGAGACATTCCGAAAAGAAAATGTAGGATTAGGGTTTTGATTCAAAACTTATAAATAGGAGACATTAGGAAATGAAAACATAGGATTCAGGTTTTGATTGAAATATAAGTGACATTCCAGAAATAAAACATAAGATTAGGGTTTTGATTAAAATATGGTAGGCATTCCTACAAGAAAATATAGGATTAGAGTTTTGATTGAAAAATAGGAGGCATTACTATAAGAACACATAGGATTAGGGTTTTGATTAAAAAATAGTAGACGTCGTAAAATGAAAACATTGGATTAGTGTTTTGATTCAAACATAGGAGGCATTAAGAAAAGAAAACACAGGATTAGGGTTTTGATTCAAAAATAGGACGCATTGCAAAAGGAAAACATAACATTAGGGTTTTTATTCAAAAATAGTAAACATTAAGAGTAGAAAACATAGGATTCTTATTTTTATTCAAAATTAGTAGACATTAAGAAAAGAAAACATAGGATTCGGCTTTTGTTTCAAATTAGTAGACATTACTATAACAAAACATAGGATTAGGGTTTTGATTTAAAAATAGTAGACATTCCAAAAAGAAAACATATGTTAGGTTTTGATTCAAAAAAATAGGAGCCATTTCAGACATAGGGTTATTGTTTTGATTGAAATATAGTAGGCATTCGGAAAAGAAAATATAGGATTTTGGTGTTTATTGAAAAATAGGAGACATTACGAAAAAAAGATACGATTTTTGTTTTGATTAAAACTTGTAGTCAATCCCAAAATAAAACATAGGATTAGGGTTTTGATTCAAAAATAGGCGACATTCCCAAAATAAAACATATGATTACGGTTTTGATTCAAAAATATGAGCCATTATGAGAAGAAAACATATGATTAGGGTTTTGAATAAAAAAATATGAGACATTATGAAAACAAAACATAAGATTATTGTTTTGAATAAAAAATAGCAGGCATTCCAAAAAAACATAAGATTAGTGTTTTAATGAAAAATAGGAGGCATTCCAGACAATTAGGATTAGGTTTTGATTTAAAATTATGAAATTCTGGAAAAAAAAAATATTGGATTAGGGTTTTGATTCAAAACTGAAAAACTATAGTACGATTAGGTTTTTGATTCAAATATAGTAGGCATTCAAAAAATACAACGTAAGATTAGGGTCTTGATTGAAAACTCAAATCCTATATTTTCCTTTTTTAATGACTCCTATTTATCAGTATTGCTATGATATATAGGAGACATTCTCAAAAGAAAAGAAAGGATTAAGTTTTTGAAAAATAGTGAGCATTCTGGAAAGAAAAACATTGGTTAGGGTTTTGTTTCCAAACCGAAATTTATGTGGCGTTCTAAAAAATATAAGATTATGGTTTTGATTCAAAACCATAATCCTACTCAAAAAAGAAATGATTGAGCCTTTGATTGAAAAATATGAGACATTCTGAAAAGAAATATAGGTTAGGGTTTTGATTCAAAACTTTTAAATAGTGGACATTTCCAAAACAAAAAAATGCTGATATTTTCGAAAAAGGAAAAATAGGATTAGGGTTTTGATTCAAAACTAATAAACCCTAATTGTATGTGGTTTTTTGGGAATGTCTCATATTTTATTCTTACATAGGATTAGGGTTTTGATATTTAATGGACTGGGTACTATTTTTTAATCGAAACCTTAATTCTATATTTTCTTATAGTAATGACTCCTATTTTGCAATCAAAACCCTAATCATATGTTGTTTTTTGGATTAAAACTCTAATCCTATGTTTCTCTCCATAAAAATAGGATTCGGTCTTTTAATCAAAATTCGAGGCATTTCAAAAAAACATAGGATTAATGTTTTGATTAAAAATTAAGAGATTCAAAAAAAAAAACCATTGGATTAGGGTTTTAATATAAAAATATGAGATATTACCATAAGTAAACATAGGATTGCGGTTTTGTTTAAAAAAAATAAATGACATTCTGAAAAAGAAAAGAAAGAATTAGTTTTTTGATTGGTGACACTCTTAAAATAAAATGTAGGATTTAGGTTTTTGATTAAAATATAGTAGACCTATCAAAAGAAAACATAGGATTACAGTTTTGATTGGAAGATTTGAGACATTTTGAAAAGAAAAAAATAGGATAAGGGTTTTGATTTAAAAATAGGAGACATTACTATAAGAAAGTATTGGATTAGGATTTTGATTAAAAACCATAAAATAGGGGACATTTCTAAAATAAAATAGAATATTAAGGTTTTGATTCAAAAAGAGCAGATATTCGGTACATAAGATTATTGTTTTGATTGAAAAATAGGAGGCATTACAAAAAGAAAACATCCGATTATTGTTTTGATTAGAAATTAACAGACATTCCCAAAGAAAATATAGGATTTATGTTTTGATTAAAAAAATGAGACATTCCGAATAGAAAACAAAAGGATTAGGGTTTTCATTCAAAACTAAAAAATAGGACACATTCCGAAAAGAAAACATAGGATTAGGGTTTTAATTCAAAAATTGGAGGCATAACGAAATTGAAACATAAAATTAAGATTTTGATTCAAAAATAGTAGCCATTAAGAAAAAAAATAAAGTATTCCAGTTTTGATACAAAACTGATAATTAGGAGACACTCCCAAAAATAGTTGCCATTAAGAAAAAAAATTAAGAAAACATATGATTATTGTTTTAATTGAAAAATATGAAACATTACAAAAAAAAATAGGATTAGGATTTTAATGAAATACCAAAAAAATATTGGACATTTCCAAAAGATAACATAGGCTTAGTGTTTTAATTCAAAATAGCAGACATTCCCAAAATAAAACATAAAATTTGAGTTTTGATTAAAAAATAGGATCCATTCTAAAATGAAAACAAAGGATTAGGGGTTGAATTGAAAATATGAGACATTACTAAAGGATAACATCGGATTATTGTTTTCATTCAAATATATTAGACATTAACAAAAGAAAACATAGGATTATTGGTTTTATTGAAAAATATGTGACATTACTATATGAAAACATAAGATTTAGGTTTTGTTTCAAAAATAGTAGATATTCCAAAAAGAAAAGAAAGAATTAGGGTTTTGATTGAAAAATATGAGACATTTCGAAAAGAATCGTATTTTGATTAAAAGATAGGGTTAGTAATGTTTTCTTTTGGAAATTTCTCCTTTGTTGAGAAACATAGGATTTGAGTTTTGATTAAAAAATACCATGCAGTCCCAAAAGAAAAATAGGTTAGGCTTTTTATTGAAAAATTGGAGACATTCCGGAAAGAAAATATAGGATTAGAGTTTTGAGTGAAAAATATGACATTTCCCGATTAGGATTTTAATTCAAAAATAGCAGGCATTCCCTAACCCTAATCCTATGTTTTTAATGCCACCTATTTTTGAATTTAAACACTAATCCTATGTGTTTTTTTTGTAGTGTCTCCTATCTTTCAATGAAAACCATAATACTAAATATGTTTTCTTTTCTTCATCCTTGTCATTTATCAGTTTTGAATTAAAACTATATCCCCTTAATCCTTTGTTTTCTTTTTGGAATGGCTTCAATTTTTCAATCAAAAATCTAATCCTTTCTTTTCTTTTCAACATATCTGCTATTTTTGAAACAAAACCCCAATCCGATATTTTCTTTTCTAAATGTCTTCTATTTTTGAATCAAAACTCTAATCTCATGTCTTATTTTTGGAAATGTACCCTAATTTTTGGGTTTTAATCCAAACCCTCATTCTTTATTTTCTTATAGTAATGCCTCGTATTTTTCAATCAAACCCCTAATCCTATGTTTTCTTTTGGAAATATCTACTATTTTTCAATCAAAACTCCAATCTCAATTTTTTTGTAATGCTGCATATTTTATATCAAAATCCTTATCCTATGTTTTCTTACATCAATGTCTCATATTTTACAATCAAACCCTAATCGTATGTTTTCTTTTGAGAATGTGCCCTAATTTTCAGTTTTGAATCAAAACCCTAATCCTTTGCTTCTTTTCAGAATGTCTCTTATTTTTGAATGAAAATCCTAATCCTTTCTTTTCTTTTTTGAATGTCTGCTATTTTTGAATCAAAACCATAATAATATGTTTTCTTTTCGGAATGTCTCCTATCTTTCAATCAAAAACCGAATCCTATTTATCAGTTTTGAATCAAAACCCTAACCTATGTTTCTTATAGTAATGTCTCCTATTTTTCAATCAAAACCATAATCTTATTATTTCTTTTCGGAATGTCTCATATTTTTCAATTAAAACACTAATTCAATGTTTTTCTTGGAATGTCTACTATTTTTGAATCAAAACCCTAATCCTATGTTTTCTTATACTAATGTTTCCTATTTTTCATTCAAAAATTTTGTCCTATGTTTTCTTTTCTAAACGCCTACTATATATGGATCAATACCCTAATCCTATATTTTCTTCTCCGAATGCCACCTATCTTTCAATCAAAATCCTAATCATATTTTTTCTTTGCTGAATGTCTCCTATTTATTATTTTTGATTGAAAACCCTAAATTATGTATTTTTTCAAAATGTCTTCTATTTTAAAATCAAAAACCTAATATTATTGTTTTCTTTGGAATGTCTACTATTTTTTAATCAAAACATTAATACTATATTTTTCTTTAGGAGTGTGTCCTACTTTCCCGTTTTTAATCAAAACCCTAATCCTTTCTTTCCTTTTTTCGAATATCTCCTATTTTTCAATCAAAACCCTAATACTTTCTCATCTTTTTAGGATGTCTAATACTTTTTAATCAAAATTATCATCCTACAATTTCTTTTCATAATATTTCCTATCTTTCAATGAAAATCCAAATCCTATGTTTTTTTTCCTTAATTTCACCTATTTATCAGTTTTTGAATCAAAACCCTAACCAATGTTTAATTTTCGGAATTTTCCCTAGTTTTTAATCACAAACCTAATCCTTTGTTTTCTTTCCAGAATGTCTACTATTTCTTAATCAAAACATTAATCCAATGTTTTCTTTTTGGAATGTGACATGTTTTTCAATCAAACCCTACTCTTATATGTTCATTTTGAAATGTCTATTATTTTTGAAAGAAAACCCTTATCGTATGTTTTCTTGTAGTAATGCCTCCCATTTTTCAGTCAAAACTCAAATCCTATTTTTTCTCATACAAATGTCTCTTATTTTTGTGTCAAAACCCTAATATTATGTTTTCTTTTAGTAATGTCTCCTACTTTTGAATCAAAACCCTAATCCTATATTTTTTTTTCGGAATGTCTATTATTTTTAAATGAAAATCTTAATCCTATGTTTACTTGTATTAATGTCTTTTATTTTTCATTCAAATCATGAATACTATGTTTTCCTATAGCAATGTCTCCGAATTTTCAATCAAAGCCCTAATCTTATGTTTTCTTTTCGGAATGCCGACTATATTTGAAAAAAAAAATCCTAACCTATGTTTTCTTTTCAAATGTTCCATCTTTTTCAATCTAGACACTAATCATATGTTTTCTTTTCAAAATGTCTACTATAACTCTAATAATATTTCTTCTTATGGTAATGTCTCCTATTTTTAAATCAAAACAGTAATCCCATGTTTTCTTTTCAGAATGCTATCTATATTTGAATCAAAACCCTAACCCTATATTTTCTTTTCGGAATATCTCCTAACTTTCAATCAAAACACTACTCCTATATTTTCTTTCCGTAATGTGCCCTATTTTTTGGTCTTGAATCAAAACCCTAATCCTTTATTTTCTTTTCGGAATGTCTCCTATTTTTTAATCAAAATGCTAATCCTTTCTTTTTCTTTTTTGAATGTTTACTATTTTTGTATAAAAAAAACTAATCCTACGTTTTCTTATAGTAATGCCTCCCATTTTTCAATCAAAAATCAAATCCTGTATTTTCTTAAGAAAAAAAAACATAGGATTCGGGTTTTGATTGAAACATAAGAGACATTCCAAAAAGAAAACAAAGAATTAGATTTTTTATTCAAATATAGTAGGCATTCGAAAAAGAAAACATAGGACTAGCTTTTAATTGGAAAGTAGGATACATTACTACAAGAAACATAGGATTACGGTGTTAATTAAAAAATTGTAGACATTCCCAAAAGAAAACATAATATTAGGCTTTTGAATCAAAACCCTAATCCTATGTTTCCTATCTTCGAATCAAAATATTACCTATGTTTTTTTTTGGGAATGTCTGCTATTTTTTAGTCAAAAACCTAATCCTATCTTTGTTTTTCAGAATGTCTCCTATCTTTAAATCAAAACCCGAATACTATGTTTTCTTTTCTTAATGTCTCCTATTTTTTGTTCTCAAACAAAACCCTAATCCTATGTTTTCCTTTATAAATGTCTACTATTTTTGAATCAAAATCCTAATCCTACGTGACACGCCCGTATATGCGTGTAAACCGCAAGTGCACGGGTGTCGAAATAATAATCACAGATGTGTGGGTATCGTATCCACAGAGAGTAGGTGAAAAAGACACTTAAGCTGTTCTTAACTAATGTGGAAGATGAATAATGATAAGTATGACAAAATATGAAATAACAAAAATAAAAACAACAAGATAGAGGGCACAAGTAAAGGAGAAGGTATGGCAATCGATAAAGATGGGATACCCGGATATTGATTCGCCTAGAATAATCATTTCAAGTGCAAGAACCCTCTATTATACTTCTTAATTGATGTAACAATGAGTCGTGAAAATCCTTAATTACATGATCCCAAATCTAAGGTCAACCACGCCTAACTCTATACATGTCCCGAAGGAGAGATTGAATAACCTCTCAACCTCGCACTGGCATAGAATTGCAATGAGCTCTAGGGATTCCAAGTGATAAACCCTATTCCTATGTATAAACCTAACACTTTGGTCAGGGTGGAAGATCCCTAGCCACAATTAAGCCCTAGGTACTAACATCACTTCAATGCTTCACTCCGTTGCACTCGCAACTAAGCCCCAGCGGAAGGTCATCCCTTAGCCCGTTCACTCTACTATGGCCGCAAAGAACTCTTGGAATGTGGAGATAGGATAGATCACACCAGAGGGATAAAGGGGATACTCTGCTACCTCTCGACTCACCCTCTCAACCCTCTCCAATCTAGCTTTTTCTAACTCTCATTGTGTGTCACTCCCTCACAAGAGTTACTAAGAAGAACTCTAAACCCTAGTGTCACTCTAGGGGAGTATTCAAACAATAAAGTCTCCAAGATTGGAACTCACAATAAACATCAATTAATTGAAAACATAATAAAAAAGGTTCAATGAAACGAATACATCCTAGGGTTCACAAATACCCAAGTACCCACTAGGGGTTTAGCTCTCCATGGAGCTAGATACAATCAATGAAATCGAATGTAAAAACAAAGCATCCATAGAAAACCCCCTCGTTAGTCGTGGCGATGGTCTTGTGGAGTGTCTTCTACTCGTTGCAAGAGTCCCTTTGTCCGGCCTAGGATACATCTCGCCGGATCGGTGCCCGACAAAAGCTCTCCCACTATCCTTCTTCCAAACGGCATCACGATGTTGGAAAGCCCTAGCCAATACCTCTCAAAACATTAGCCGCGCCCTCTCTCAAGTTAGAGAAAAGATGGAGAAAAAATACTGAAATCGAGGCTGAAATCATCTTTTAAAGGGCTGGAATCGGGAATCCACACGCCCATGTGGGTGCCCCTGTGGATTTTTCACACGGAGCGTGTGGAATTTCCACACGCCCGTATGGATTCTCTGTTTTCCTATTTTCTCGGCCGGCTGTAAACAGTGCTGCTACAATATCTTTGCTATATTTTTTTCCATAGTACCCTCCTATAGTACCGGCCTGAAATACTCCTGAATCCATACTTTCATCGAGGTAATGCAAACGGGCACACGTTTACGTCATGGATCTCCTTGCTTCTTCAATAACGGACATGTTGGTAGAGATCTTGTTCTATATGCACAAGTCGGAATGCTTGAATGTGACCGCCCTTGTGCCCCTCCAAATAGTCGTGCTAACTCAAGTACGAGGAGGTTGGCACACATTCTTGCATCTGGAACCCGACCTATGTCTTCGCGTTTGAACCTTAACAAGATTTTCCTCCAAAATTAGTGCATTACGACTCACATTGGCTTCTTTCTCTCATAATCGGCCTCACAACCTTACCTGCATAAAAGTAACATAAATACACCCATATTAGCGTTAAAACCAGAGAAAAGTAATGCTCAACACAAGGAAAGAATACTTCATATTCTTATCGCACAAGCACTTATCACTACGTTTTCTTTTCAAAACCGTAACCTATGTTTTCTTTTTGGGTTGTCTACTATTTTTGAATCACAACCCAAATCCTATATTTTCTTATAGTAATGTCTCCTATTTTTCAATTAAAACCCTAATCCTCTATTTTCTTTTCTAAATGTCTCATATTTTACAATCAAAACTCAGATCCTATGTTTTCTTTATAGTATGTCTACTATCTTTGAATCAAAACACTAATCTTATTTTTTTCCTTATAATAATGTCTCCTTATTTTCATTCAAAACCCCAATCC
The DNA here is from genome assembly GCF_009730915.1 of Dioscorea cayenensis subsp. rotundata. NCBI lineage: Eukaryota > Viridiplantae > Streptophyta > Magnoliopsida > Dioscoreales > Dioscoreaceae > Dioscorea > Dioscorea cayenensis. The sequence continues at coordinate 23,913,495 of NC_052471.1, read as the reverse complement.
TATGTTTTCTTACAGAAATGTCTCCTATTTTTCAATCGAATCCCTAATCCTATGTTATCTTATAAAAATGTCACCTATTTTTCAATCAAACCCTTACTCCTATGTTTTCTTTTCATATTGTTGAGTAAATTTTAATTAAAACCCTAATATTATGTTTTTCTTATCGAATGTCTCCTATCTTTCAATCAAAACTTGAATCCTATGTTTTCTTTTCTTAATGTCTCCTATTTATCAGTTTTGAATCAAAACCCTAACCTATGTTTTCTTTTCTGAATATCTCTTATTTTTTAATCAAAAACATAATCTTTTTTTTTCTTTTGAGAATGTCTACTATTTTTGAATCAAAACCCTACTCCTATGTTTTTTTGGAATATGCCCTATTTTTCAAATTTGAATTAAAACCATAATCCTTTGTTTTCTTATCGGAATGTCTCATTTTTGTTTAAACCTAACCTGAATCCTATCTTTTGTTTTGAGAATCTCTACTGATTTTTAATCAAGACCCTAATCCTATGTTTTTTTTTGTAATGACTCATTTTTTTGTATAAAAATCTTAATTATATGTTTTATTTTCGGAATGCCTCCTATTTTTTAATCAAAACCCTAATCTTGTGTTTCTTTTCTTTTCATAGTGTTTGCTATTTTTGAATCAAAAAATAATCCTATGTTTTCTTTTCGGATTGTGTCCCATTTCTCAGTTTTGAATAAAATCTAATAATTTGTTTTCTTTTCGGAATGTCTCATTTTTTTTAATAAAAATCTTAATACTAACTTTGTTTGCCGAATCTCGTCCAATGTTTTCTTTTTATAATGGCTCCTATTATTGAATATAAAATTCTAATCCTATGTTTTCTTTTCGGAATGGCTCCTATTTTTGAATCAAAACACTAATCTTATGTTTTCTTTTGTAAATGTCCTTTATTTTTGAATCAAAACAATAATCGTATCTTTTCTTATAGGCTTACCTAATATTTTTAATCAAAACCCTAATCGAAAGTTTTCTTATAATGCGTGCTTTTTTCTTAATCAAAACCCTAATATTCTAGCTTCTTTTGGGAATATCTACTATTTTTGAAAAATAATAATAATCCTATATTTTCTTTTTGTAATGTCTCATATTTTTCAATCAAAACCCCAATCCTATGTTTTCTTTTCGGAGTGGCTCCTATTTTTTAATCAAAACCTTAGTCCTATGTTTACTTTTTTGAATGTCTGTTTTTTTGAATCAAAACAATAATCCTATATTTTCTTTTGGAAATGTCCCATATTTTTCAGGTTTTAATAAAAACCCTAATTCTATGTTTTCTTTTTGTAATGTCTCATATCTTTCAATCAAAACTCTAATCTTATGTTTTATTTTTGAAATCTCTCATATTTTCCAATAAAAATCCTAATCTTATAATTTTCTTGGAATGTCTACTATTTTTGAATCAAAACCCCAATCATATATTTTCTTATAGTAATGTCTCATTGTTTCCAAGGAAAACCCGAATGCTATGTTTTTTTTTCGGAATGGCTCATATTTTTGAATAAAAAACCTAATCCTTTCTTTTCTTTTTGGAATGTCTACTATTTTTTAATCGAAACTCTAATTCAAGGTTTTCTTTTGAGAATGTCTACTATTTTTGAATCAAAACTCTAATTATATGTTTTCTTTTGGAAATGTCCCATATTTTTTTGTTTTTAGTTAAAACCCTAATCCTATGCCCTATGGTTTCTTATAGTAATGTCATATTTTTAAATCAAAACACTAAACCTATGTTTTTTTTTTGTGAATATCTACTATTTTTAATCAAAACCCTACTTCTATGTTTTCTTAGAGTAAGGTCTCCAATTTTTCATTCAAAACCCTAATTCTATGTTTTTTTATAGTAATGTCTCATATTATTCAATCAAAATCCTAACCCTATGTTTTCATTTTTGAATGGCTTCAATATTTGAACCAAAACTCTAATCCTTTGTTTTCTTTTTGGAATATGTCGAATTTTTCAGTTTTTAATCAAAATCCTATTCATTTTTTTCTTTTCAGAATCTCTCATTTGTTTGAATCAAAACCCTAATCACAGGATTTTTAGGAATTTTATTCAAAAATAGCAGGCATTCTGAAATCAAACCAAAGGATTAGGATTTTTATTCAAAAATAGGTGGCATTATGAAAAGAAATCACAAGATTAGTATTTTGATTAATAAATAGTAGGCATTCAGAAAAGAAAACATGGGATTAATGTTTTTACAGAAAAATATTAGACTTTTTGGAAAAAAAAACATAGGATTAGTGTTTTGATTGAGAGATAGAAGACATTCCAAAATGGAAACATAAGATTAGGGTTTTGATTCAAAAATAGGGGGCATTTTGAAAACAAAACATTGAATTAGGGTTTTGATTTAAAAATATGAGACATTTCTATTATAAGAGCCACTCCAATTATAGAAATGTCCTAATATCAGTATTCCTACTATATTTAACTCAAAACCTTAATCCTATGTTTTCTTTATGGAATGTCTCCTATCTTTCAATCAAAACCCAAATCCTATCTTTCAAATGCCTAATCTTAGGTTTTATTTTTGGAAGGTGTCCTATTTTTAAGTTTTGAATCAAAACCCTAACCCTTTGTTTTCTTTTTGGAATGTCTCTTTTTTTTAATAGAAACACTAATCCTATCTTTTGTTTTGCTAATGTATGCTAATTTTTAATTAAAACCTTAATCCGATGTTTTCTTTTCAGAATGTCTCCTTAGTTATGTCTCCTATTTTTTCATGAAAATCCTAATCTTATGTTTTCTTTTACTGAATGTCTAGTATTTTTGAGCCAAAACTATAATCCTATGTTTTCTTATAGTAATTTCTCCTATTTTTCATTCAAAACCCTAATCTTATGTTTTCTTTTCAGAATTTCTCATAACATTACTAATAAAAAGGAGACATTAAGAAAACATCTTGATTAAAACCCTAATAAAAAAGATATAAGATGTCCCCTATTTTTTGCTTTCATAACAAAACCCTAATCCTATGTTTTCCTTTCAGAATGTCCACTATGTTTGAATCAAAATCATAATCCTATATTTTCTTATAGTAATATCTCCTATTTTTTAATCAAAGCCATATTTCTATAATTTCATTTTGGAATGGCTCCTATTTTTAAATGAAAGCTCTAATCCTATGTTTTACTTATAGTAATCTCTACTATTTTTTTTAATCAAACCCCTAATTTTATGTTTTTTTCTCGTAATGTCTCATATTTTTCAAAAAAAAAAGCCTAATCCTATGTTTTCTTTTCGGAATGCCTCCTATTTTTTGATGAAAATCTGAAGTTTTTGTTTTCTTTTGGGAATGTTTATTATTTTGGAATCAAAGCCCTAATCCTATGTTTTCTTTGGAAATGTCCCCTATTTTTTATTTTTTTTAATAAAAACCCTAGTCCTATGTTTTCTTTCCGTAATGTCCAATATTTTCAATCAAAATAATAATTGTATGTTTTTTAATAATGTCTCCAATTTAAAAGTTTTGAATCAAAACCTGAATCTTACTTTTCCTTTTCGTAATGCCTTATATGTTTTCATTTTGGAATGTGTCCTATTTTTCAGTTTTGAATCAAAATCCTAATCATTTGTTTTGTTTGTGGAATGTCACATTTTATTGAATCAAAAACCTAATCCTATCTTTTGTTTTGGGAATATTTGTTAATTTTTAATCAAACCCCTAATCTGATATTTTATTTTTGTAATGTCTCATATTTTTTAATCAAAACGTAAATCTTATGTTTTCTTTTGGGAATGGCACCTATTTTTAATCAAAACCCTAATCCTAAATTTTTCTTTTAGGAATATCTACAATTTTTCAATCAAAATTCTAATAGTATGTTTTCATTTGGAAATGTCCCCCTATTTTTGATTTGTAATCTAAACCCTAATCAAAACCCTAATCAAACCCCTATTATTCCTAAGAGAAAATATAGGATTACAGTTTTGATTGAAAAATAGAGATATTAATATAAGAAAATATAGGGCTTTTATTCAAAAATAGTTGAAATTCCAAAAAGAAAACATAGCATTAGGATTTTAATTGAAAAATGGGAGACAATCCTATAAGAAAATATAGGGCTTTTATACAAAAATAGTTGACATTCCAAAAAGAAAACATAGCATTAGGATTTTGATTGAAAAAAAAGGAGACATTACTATAAGAAAACATAGGATAAGGATTTTGATTCAAAAGTAGTAGACATCCCGAAAAAAAACATGGGATTCGGATTTTTATTAAAAAATAGTAGAAATTCTAAAATGAAAAACATAGGATCATAATTTTGATTGAAAAATAGGAGACACTCCTAAAAGAAAACAAAGGATTAGGGTCATTATTCAAAAGAAACAGACATTCCGAAAGGAAAAAAAGTATGATACATTTAAAAAATACATATGACTAGGGTTTTGGTTGAAAAATATGAGTCATTACTATACAAAAACATAGGATTAGGATTAGTGTTTTGACTCAAAAATATCATACATTTTAAAAAATATAACATAGGTATAGGGTTTTGATTCAAAACTGATAAATAGAATAAATTAAGAAAAGAAAACATAATATTAGTGTTTTGATTAAAAAATAGGAGATATTACGAAAGAAAAAAATAGGATAAGTATTAGGGTTTTTAGTCAAAAATAGGAGGCATTACTAAGAGAAAATATAGGGTTAGGGTTTTGATTGAAAGCTAGGAGATATTACAAATAGAAAATATAGGAAGAGGGTTTTGATTCAAATATAGTAGGCATTATGAAAAGAAACATGGGATTCGGGTTTTGATTAAATAATTGGAGAAATTCCGAAGGGAAAGCAAAAGTATTATTATTTTTATTCAAAACCCCAATCCTATGTTTTCTTTTCATAATGTCTACTATTTTTGAATTGAAACCCTAATCTTATGTTTTTTTTACAATAATATGTCCAAATTTTTAGTTTTGAATCAATCCCCTAATTCTATGTTTTCTTTTCGAAATGCCTACTATATTTGAATAAAGACCCTAATCCTATTTTTTGTTTTCGGAATATCTTTTATCATTCAATCAATCATAACTCGAATATTGTGTTTTTTTTCCTTAATATCTCTGTTATCGTTTTTCCTTTCCTCGG
>NC_052471.1:23881877-23907368 GCF_009730915.1 Dioscorea cayenensis subsp. rotundata | reverse complement strand
AAAGTGCAAACTAGAAAAACAACAAGCAACACTCAGATACATAAGAAAAATAAACATCCTGCATAAAATCAATGACGAAGACAACAACAAAAGATGTTAATTTCTCAACACTATATCCAAGCTCACAAACAAGAAGTAGCTAATTTATTTAATCAAGTACGAAGTTCATACCTTCATAAAATCCTCATGGATAATGTAATCACACTCGACACAGATTACTGACATTCCAACTTCAGTGCAGACATTAAGAAGGTCTACTCCATTAAAACACTACTAGGAAGCATAAAATTTAAAGTCAAGAAAAATGTTATTCATATTCATAGATAAGGTTATTCAAATTCATAAATAGAGAATAAACTTACTATAGCACACTTAACAACTGCCTCATTGTCGATCTCACAATGTTTAGCAATACCAGCTGCGTGAATTTTTGAAATTTCCATTCTTGATTGTTTATTTGGCAGTGGAATCTATATTTTCCATATCTAATCTGCCTGGGTGAAGAAGTGCAGGATCAGAACATCTGGTGGATTTGTTGCCATGATCTTGACCTGGTAGGAGAAAAAAATAATCCACACAATTATGATAGAAGAATTCAGAATGGTCAACAGCACAAGTCCTGATGATCCATGAATAGGATGCATGGCTGAATAAAGTGGCATATTTTTAAAAAAGGTATTGGCAAAAAACCTCAACTAACAACCTCTACATAAAGCTAAAGTTACACAGCATATAATAGAGGGGTTCACATCAAATACACCACCATGTATGTAAAAATGAGACCAGCACATAAAGCTTCCAAAATAAAGAAATAATTACCTGATGATCCCGGGCATATCCGAACATCTCCCTTATGAGATGAGCACTTTCACCAATATATTTATCTATTATAGCACTTGACACAACCTGCACAAAGAAGTCAATAATTATGTGCTGAAATATGACCTTATGAACACTATGACCAAAGAAAAAAAAAGTTTTATTCAAAGTGTAAAAAAAGAAAATGGTAATACTGAGTCTTTATTCCATTGTAGATGACTCCATATTTATTCATTTGGAAGCTTAATCATGAGTTAGCAAAGTTTCTAGTTCTAGAAAAATAAGAACAGATGAAAAATTAACGTCCTAGTAAAGTCTAAGTCTTACAGCTGGACGGATTTCTAACACTTGACTTACAGTATCTCTAATGAGAAATATAATATCTTGATTTACATCAAAACTACAAACATAACAACACTCAAATTCCAACCAACCACAAGAAAGCCTTCATTAGAAGAAGTATGGTCATTTTCACGGTTGGAAAAATACATATGAGTAGAGTAGACATGCACACACAACATTTTCAGTGGACCCGCAAGTTGAGAAAACAATGAAAAACATCACATGAATCATGACTTTTGTGATGTTTAACATTTCAGTCTCCAACAGAGGAACCTTACAATTTACAGCAACATCACATGAGTTACAACATTCTCATCTTTTCAACATCATACATAAATATCACAACTTTCCACACTTAATATCTTCTAAAAGTAAGGCCAATCTAAGAAAAGCCCAATCTCAAGCTTCTAGAAATAAAACAATTAGTTCTTCAATTCCAAACTAGTACGAGCGACCCAAGACCTAATCAAATAGCACAACCATCACAAAAAACACTAATTTTATACATCTCCATCATTTACGAGTATCAAACAGACCAAGCTCATAAAAATTAAACCCTAGGTCATCTCAAAACCTAATAAAACAGAGCAAACAATAAAAAAAAACCCCTAAATAACATCTTTGATCAGCCAAATCCATCCGTAACATCCAACAAAATCTTAGAAAAAGAAATAAAAAAAAACACACGATCTAATCAAACAAAGATCTAGTTAAGAAGAGGAAAAAGAGGGAACAAAATTATATCATGCTTAAGATATATATGTATATTTCTCTCTCCTTTCTTAAATTAACATTTGTTTTTTCATAAAATTACTTTTTCTTCAATATATATATATGTCCATAGAACTATCAAGATGTGTAATCCAAATCAACCTTTCGAATAGAATTATACTCATAATAAAACACAAACTTTTCTTAATAAATTGAATGAAATCATCATAATTAAAAGAAGAAACAGAAGAAGAATTTGCCGGCAGATGGAGAGTTTATCTTTTGATAATCGCTCTTCGATCTTCTTGAATCCAAGAAAGTGTTAATAGGTTTCTTAAGTTGCATTGTGTGAAGAGAAACAATGATAAGAAATAACTATAAGTGGCTTTGTGGGCATGTGCATGTTAGTCACATGTTGACTTATGTTATATAGATATATTAGCATATATTATTATGTTAGTATATAAGGATATATTAGCATATAATATTATGTTAGTATATAAGGATATATTAGCATATATTAAGATTATCTCTCAGTGAGTTGGGGATGAGATATATATAAGTCAGGATTTTCTTATTGTTTTCTTCTTGAGACGAGCTTGAGAGTTGTTCAAGCCATCGGAGATATTCTTCATAGTGGATTTCAATTCCCGACCCCCGTGGAGACGTAGGCAAGAGTGCCGAAGTCCACGTAATTACTGTGTCGTGGTTTGTGTGTGCTTTTTCTTTCTTTCTCTATTATAGCCCTATCTTTGCATGTACTTTAGAGACTAACCTTGACAGGTTATTGGGACATCTACGGGTGTGTTAGTGCTTCCGAAAGGGGTCTTAAGTGAAGCCTTAAGTCCCCCCAACAATTTATATATTAGCATATAATATATGCTAATATATCTATATAACATAAGTCAACATGTGACTAACATGCACACGCCCACAAAGCCACTTATAGTTATTTCTTATCATTGTTTCTCTTCACACATTGGACGCCAATGCACGTTTTTATGTTAGAAATTTCAAGAAATGACGACCTTATATTTTAAAGTAATATTTACAATCACATCCTTAAGATTAAAAAAAATAGAAATTAACAACTAGGCAATATGAGGCAAGATGGACACAATTGTTCGATGCTATTTTTACCGAATAGATTTATCGAATAGGTTTCCCACGTGGATGCCCAACTTGTCATTCACATCCTCATCCCTTATTATTATTTTTAGGTAGAATACCCATGTTAGTCCTTGTACTTATTTCATTTTGCACTTTTAGTCCTCCTACTTCAATTTGAGCTCTTTCAATCCCTCTACTCCTTAAATAAGTGCAATCAAATCGCCTAAGACTGTTCTAATCATAAAAATAATTAATGTACTACACAATTCATCCATAATAATCATTGTAATATACACAATTCAGGGAAATAATACAAATTCTTTATTTTTTATATGATTCATAGAATATATGAGCAATAAAAATTAGTAATTTGTATGTTCAAAGTATATATGGGGGACTTGATTGCACTCATTAAAAAGTAGAGGGATTAAAAAGACTTGAATTGAAATAGGAGGACTAAAAGGGCAAAGTGAAAAGAGTATAGGGACTGATATGGGTATTCTACTTTTTTTTTATATAAACTTCAAATTTAAACCTTAAAAATTCTTAAATACTTAAAATTTAAAAAAAAATTTATAAAACTATATATAAAATCATAAACCCAAATACTACAAAATCTATACCCTAAAAATCTAAAAATTTAAACCCTATATAATAAATAATAAACCCTAAATCATAAGCCATAAACCCTAAACCCTATGCCCTAAACCTTAAATAAAAAATCACAAACCCCCGCAGAGTGTTTGTGATTTCCAGTTTAGGGTTTAGGGAGGGGTTTTCGGTTTATCATTTACATGTTTATCTTTTACAATTAAATGTTTAAATTTAGGATTTACATAATAAAAAAAAATAAAATTTTTAAAAAAATAGAGAAAAAATGACGTGGATGTTGACATGGATACCAACTTGACGTTCACCTCATTCGGGAAACCTAGGAAATCTATTTGGTAAAAATATCATTGCTCTTTTTTTTCTTCTTCAAATTTTCTTGTTATTTTCGTGATTTTTTATAAAATTAAATTTAAAAGTTGCTATATTTAAAGCTAGTCTACCATAAAGTTATATATTTTTAAAAATTTAAAATATGTATTTAAAAATTAAAAAACCTGTTATTTTGAAAAAAAAAAAATTATTTATGCCTTCCTCAGGCGTTTTTAATTGCAAATTTTCTTTTCAATTTCATGATTTTTTTAAAATTATATTTAAAAGTTAAAATAATTAAAAAACTATTATTTGAAAAATAGAATTGATACCCTTCTCCTGGTGCCATTTCAGCCCATTTGAAAAATAAAATTAAAATATGATGACATGGAAAATATTTTATTGCTTTTTTCCTAGCAAATTTTCTTGTGAATTTCATGATTTTTTTTTAAAAAAATTATATGTAAAAGTTGCCATATCAAAAGCAAATCTATCAACTATTGATATAATTTTAAAATTTTAAAATATATCTTTAAACATTTTAAAAAACTATTATTTTGATAAATATATATATGCCTTCCAGGGGCCACCTCAGCGTATTTGAAAAGTAAAATTAAAATATAATGACATGATAAATATTTTAAAATCATTAATATTAATAAAAATTAAAAAATTAATTTTAAAAAAATAAAATAAAAATATTTTAAATCGTTTTCCCATTATACAATTTAAATCCAATAAAATCACAAAGCATCAAATATTAAAAATTTTTTTAAAAAAATCTGTCAATTGAAATATTTGGTGGGAGATAAAAAAATTAATTTGATATTAATTTTAAAAATTTTAAAAATATTTTTAAACATGTAAAAAACAATTGTTTTGATATATATATATATATATATATGCCCTTGGTTTTGTTGCGTTGTTATTTCTGCAAATTTTCTTGTCATTTTCATGGATTTTTTTTTTTTTTTTAAAAATACAATTAAAAAAAGTTACCCTATGTAACGATATATTTTTTAAAAAATTTTAAAATATATTTTGATTAATTAAAAAACTATTATTTTGAAGAAAAAAATCTATGCCCTCCACCGATGCCACCTCAGCATATTTGAAAAATAAAATTAAAATATGATGACATGGAAAGTATTTTATTGTGTGTTTTTGCCATTTTTTCTTGTCATTTTGATGATTTTTTAAAAAAATATATTTAAAAGTTAAAAAGCCGTCATCATGTATTTTTATACATTTAAATTATATATTTTTAAACATTTAAAACTGTTATTTTGAAAAAGAAAAAATCATATATACATACCCCTTCCCTTGTGCCAGCTCATCATATTTGAAAAATAAAATTTAAATATGATCACATGACAAATGTTTTAAAAATTGTTAATCTTAATAAGAAAATTAAAAATTAAAAATTTTAAAATAAAAATAAAAATATTTTAAATTTTTTCCCATTATACCATTTAAATCCAATGAAATCGCAAAATATCAAATTAAAAAAATTTTAAAATAAAAAATTCTTTCTATTGAAATATTTAGTTGGAGATAAAAAAACTATTTGATAGTAATTTTTTTCCCAATATTAAGTTGGAGACAAAATTATATTTATTTAAATAATTATGTTTTAATTATTAATATTAATATAAATTAAATATTTTAAAATTAAAAATGTGTCTTTTCAAAAAAATAAAAGCAAATATTTATTATTAAATAATTTTAATATTTACATCAAAAGATTTTGAACTTTTTATATATTTGGTATATATTATGTTAGGGTATTTTAGAAAAAAAATTGATAACACAAGATTATCAGCTAAACAAACATGATAATCTTCAATCTTCAATCTTGTGATACATTTTTTAAAATTTAAAATAAAATTTTATCATTTAAGAACCTGTTATTTTCAAAAGAAATATTATCTATGCCCTCCTTGGCAAGTTTTTTTTTTAATTGCAATTTTACTTTTCAATTTCATGATTTAAAAAAATTATATTTAAAAGTTGACATATCAAAAAGAAAATCAGCCATCTAATGATATATTTTTAAAAACATAAATATATTTTAAACGTTTAAAAATTAATTATTTTGAAATATTTTAAAAATTAAAAATTAAATCTTTTTTAATTTAAAAAATATTTTAATGTATTCCCGATTATATTTTTCCCATTATACCTTTTAAATCCAATAAAATCATCAAATTTTTAAAAAAATTTAATATAACAAAAAAATCTTTCCATTGAAATATTTGGTTGTAAATAAAAAAAAAATTATATTAATTTTATTTTCAAATATTAAGTTGGACACAAAACTTATATTTATTTAAATATTTAAGTTTGAATTATTAATATTAATAAAAATTAATTATTTTAAAATTAAGTATGTAGTTTAAAAAAACAAATATTTGTTATTAAATAATTTTAATATTTACAACAAAATCTTATGAATTTTGAAATATTTGGTATATATTTGCTTAGGCATTTTAGTAAAAAACAAATTGATAATATAAGAGTATCGGCTAAGGAAACATGATAATATAAGTTTGTTTACTATGCATAAACAATCCATACTTACCATACATATTTTACAAGCCTCTATTGTTGTTGACAATCAGGAAAAGGGTACTATTGCCAAAGCTGGTATGGATGTTATGACACCGAGAGGTTTGAAAAATCCTGGAAAACTTAGCCTCGTCAATTCAACGTTGCAAGCTCTACTTTCCTGCACACCGTTTGTTCAGATGGTGTGTGAGCTCGAAAAATGCCATATTAAGAGGGTACTTTGATTTGCTAATCGTTCTCTCAAATTAAGTTAATTTGCATAGCTCTAACAATGTTATAGTTCTGACTTTAGTTTTTTCTGCCAATGATTAACTAATTATTTGATTGTGTTTGAAGGATGAGCATCCAACGTTACATGCATTTTCCAGCTTGATCGCAAAGTTTGACATCCCATTTTATCGGAGCAATGGGAGACAGGAACCAATCAGTGCGGCCATCATCTTTAAGGGTATCATCAGGAAATATGTTGCTGATTTGCCCCAACGTCCATCTGATGGAAGGAAAAACAAAGATGCCCAGGAATTTTTGGCCTTTATGATCAATGAAATGCATGAAGAGTTGCTGAAGTTGAGAGGCACTTCTTCTGTTCAAGACAATTGGGAAACGACTCAAAGAAACAATAAATCACCTGCTATATGGAAGAAGAAATCTGTGCCATCGGAGTTAAGTGATATATTCTGGGGACTGCGAAGGACTATCGTCGAACCAAATGGTATGTTTTTTTACTGCTATTCATAAACTTTGTTTATGATTTGTTGTTTGTTTTAGTTTTCTTGTGTGATACTTTTCAATGCAAATATGATCATAAGCTTTCCCTTTCATGTTTGATTTATTGATTATAGGAGTTGGTTTGATTCATTGCCACATCATGTGATTGGTGTCTGTTGATATTAATTGTTGCTGCTCGTAGCATTGTGAAGAAAACATTCAATTTGAAAAGAATGAATTTGTTATAATGCGATAATTGATTCATTGCTAATTTAGAGATTCCGATCATAGAGGGTTTCCTTGATAAGTAACTTTGAACATTCCGCACGATTCTGAAAATGCAGATCCCTTTTTGGAGATTGTCCAGCCATTCCTTGTGCTCCACCTTAACATCAGTCCCAGCAGTGTGCACACCATCGAGGACTCGCTGAGATTACATTTTGGAACTAAAAACAATGAAGGATACAGATCGTCTGAGGTAGCCGTCTCTTAAAAACTGTGCATATGAGTTTTGATTTAATGATTTTTGTGCTTAAAATTGATGCACGATATGCAGGACTATGAGGACAAAAAAGCAGTCCGGCAAATCAACGAAGATTGAAAAAAAGCTTCCCGAGATTTTTAATATTGCATCTTATGCGTTTTCGACTTTTGAGAATTCGGTTACGGATTTGTTAAGTTTGATAAACCCGGTTAAATTCCCGTCGGATTTGGAGATTGAAAAATGATCTTCTCGCCACCCACCCACGACATCAAGTAAGCAAGCGGATATTTTTTTCTTTATCTAAATCATGATTACGATGACTTTAACGAGGACACAATTAAACTGAATCTATGATTTTTTTATGCGAGAATCTTGTATGAACTGGTGGGAAGTGTCACCCACCATGGAAGTAAATCCTCCACGAGGACATTACACGACCGACATCAAATACCCCGATGGCCCATGGATGCTGCTGCGATGATGAGAAAGAGTCGCATCTGTTAGCTCGAGCGATGTTTTTCCATGATCGAGGGCTTATATTCTTCCATACGAGCGATTATGTTGTTGTGATTGCACTTTTCAGGGCCAAATATAGCATTGATAGGGAGTCTCTTAGTCTAGGAAAATGACATTTGTTGATTTTAATTTCTTTCTCGAGTTAATCATTGGTTTTACTTTGTTTTTGGCTCCTTCAAACACTCTTAGAGCGTGCGGTCTTTACTATATAGTGATTTAGATGCTTGGAGGAAGTTGTTGTGAATAGTGACTTAGTTTGACCATGTGTGTGAAAGCTAGTGTTTAAAGGGAGGAAAGAGCTAACACCCTTATATTGTGAAAGCCACTCTAAGGTAAATAGACACTATGCTTGAGAATTGTGTGTTTGATGATTCACTTGGAGTGAGGACTACCTCAAGGGAGTGTGAAAGCTACTGTTCTTAGGGCGGAAATAGCTACCACCCTTATTGTGTGAAATCCCCTCTTGTCATCAGATAGTGTTTATGATGATTAAGTTGAGAAAGGGCTACCTCAGGGGATGTGTGAAAGCTACCGTTCGATGGGCAGAAAGAGTTACCTTTTTTGATGTGTGAAAGCTACTCTTGAGTGATTCAATAGTATGCAGCGTCAATGTGTAGTTGTTAATTTTCCTGGAAGAAAGGGCTACCTTAGGGGATGTGTGAAAGCTACAGACCTCATTGTGAAAGCTACCTCATTGTCTAATAAGTTTTTTGTTTGCATAACTTAATCCGAGTTGAAGAAAAATGAAGTGGGAAAGACTGAACGCGTATACATGGGAGGAACCATAAATAGGAGTGAAACTTATTCTTTTATTGGGATTGAATATTTTAGTTGACATTTTGGAAATTTTCTTGGACTATTGAGACTCCCAATTAATTTTTTGAGGCCCGTTAAAAAAATAACCATGAACTCTGAAAGAAAAGTCATGGAGATGAAGGTATGTAAATATTCTTCTTGTTACAATTCTTTATTTTTTTTTCTGCATGTTATTTAGTGGCAGAGGAATTAATTTTTGTTTGCTTTTAGTTCTGTCAGTTTTCTTTGATGCAGGAATTTATATCTGCTGTAACTTTAATGTTTTGATATCTTTGATGTAGTGAACCGGGAAGAATAGGATGTCATTGAAGAGCTGCTGACTTACAAGGATTGCTGGAAGAGGAAATGTTGATTCGCTGCATATTTTGAAAACTTCACTGATTTCTTTCTCAAACACTTGTAAATTCTGAGAATACAAGAAACATATGCTGGAAAATTTATTTGTAAAAAAGGCTTGTAATGATATTCATCTTGCTTTATGGACTATGAATGCTATATATATAAATATATTCTTCAAATTGTTTTTAATGGATGTGGAGGGAGATGAGAGTCCTTTTATGTGTTTAAATTTTGGTGTTGTTCCTACACTGTACTCAAACAATGCTTCTTTTACTGTTTATGCTCAATGTGAAGAATAAAAAATTTATATCTTTTATTAGTCCTTTGGATTTGTAAATTGTAATGAAATGATTGTGATCAATTATTATTAATCTCCACCGTTCATTTAGCACCCCACAATCTCAAGTTCCCAACCAATCTCTCTATAAAAAAGGCAGGCAGAGAGCAAGAGAGCATAATTCAATTTTACATTCATGGGTTCTGAAGTTGTTCCTTGGTGGAGACTGGAGAATCGGAGATGATGATGATGATGAGGGCATGGGTTGGAAGCCTTGTGTGTGTGTGTGTTGAGTTTCCATGGTGTTAGTAGGGTTCTTTTCCATTATTAGTGATGTGCATGTTCATGTGTTGTTGTGAGTGGGTTTGAGTTGTGGGTTATGAAGTTCTGTGGATTTGACTTGTTTTTTTTTATTATTATTTTTATTATTACTTGGGGATGGGGATTTAATTTGAGGATTTATTCGGAGTGGGTTTGAGTTGTTCAGAAGCTCATTGGATTTGAGTTATTATTATTATTATTATTATTATTATTTGGGGATGGGGATTTATTTGGGGATTTATTTGGGTTAGAGACAAGTGATGTGTGAGGCTGGAGAGGACCACTGATGTCTGTGAGGTGCTCGGAGAGGACTGCAGTGGGTGATGTCTGTGAGGTGCTCGATGAGGACTGCAAATGGTGGTGAAGACTGAAGACTGGAGACTTGAGATGATGATCAATTAGTTCCTTTGTGAAGGTGATCAAAGTCATTGAGTTTCCATGGTTTGTAGGTCTTCTTTTCCATTATTTGTTCCTTGGATTTTTGAGTTGTTTTTTTTAATGTGGGCGTGGGATTTTGAATTTATTGATTAATGTGTTAGTGATGCGGATGATGATGATGATGATGATGATGATGTGTTGGATGAGTGTTTGGATGAAAAGTGACATGTTGTGGAGGGGATGAGTGTTTGGATGAAAAGTGAGGAGTGTGGAGAAGTGAGGTTTGTGTTGTGTGGGAGGTGTTCAGGGAGTTGTAAAGTGTTTGTGGAGGATGATGATGATGGTGGTGGTGGTGGTGGATATGGATATGGATATGGATATGGATATGGAGGTGGGTTTTGGTGTAGGTGTCCTGAATGTAATGAGAATGGGCTTGTTAGGTGTTCTCTTTGTTGTTGAATTTTCTGTTTAGATCTCATCATTAATTTGAAACATAAATTAAGTAAGATATATATATATAATGCTTGCTCTGCAGATGGACATTTGTAGAATTTCTGCAGAACAGATGAGAAGTATAAAAGAGAGAACAGACATTTGTAGAATTTTTTGTAGAAAAGATGAAAAGTGAAAAAAAGAGAACATGTGGGATTGGGATTTAGATGAGTGGTTAGATGTTGATCTAATGACCTCTAAGGCGGCTTATATATATATATATAGTTTATTTGGATTCTAAAGAAGTTCTTTGGATCTGTTGTATGAAATGGCAATGGAGAAAGTCATGGATTGTGTTGGACTATTTTATATGGCAATGGAGAAAAGCATGTGTGGCGCTCACCATTCTTTGGAAAAGTGAAAAGACGGCCATGGAAAGTTTCAGGTTGTGTACATAAATTAGAAATTTTATTTCATGCTTTTTTGAAATTTTATTACTTAAAACCTTTCTGCTTATTTTGGAGTATTCTGCTGGTGTAGTTCTTGAAGTGATTTTATGTACTGCAAAGAGTCATATCTATAGATAGATTCTGCTGTCATTAGATCTTTCAGCTTTATTGTGTCACCTTATGTTTAGTACCATGTTTTGGTGGCCTACAATCCAACTAATTTAGTAATAATTTTCAAGATCTGTAGTGTTTGTTTTTTTTAAAAAAGTTAAGTAATCATGAAAATGGCCTTCTTTGTCATATTTACAATTAAAAGTTCACTAACATCATGTTTTATAATAAAACAAAAAGAAAACGGAAGGGACGATCTTCATGGTAAGTTGTTGGCTGCACCTAGAAATTTTTAAATGTAACTTTCTTATCATCATAGTATGACCTTAATTTAGTGCTTGAATATTGTTCATAAATCTCTTGCATACATAGCCATAAAAACTTTACAAGCTGAAGCATCTTTCAAAAGTGGAGGTGATTGCAAATGATCCCTACTTGGGCTGCACCTTTATGCTTTGGTAAGGGTCTCTTGTTCTGCACCTCTACTTCATTTGATGAGGTTTCATGCTTTGACTACTCAATGATTTAATCTAGATGACAGGTGAGTATCGGCAAGAGTACCAGTGATATTTAGGATGATAAATAGATCACTTATATTACAATGAGTATAAATTCGGTTGTCTTCTTTGTTCTTGAGTAGGAATCGGCTTCTTCATGGCATTCTAAACGTGTAAAGAGATGTTAGGCCGCCTTCCCAAAGTTGTTATAGACATTGTTGAGATGGCTCTGTGGGCTAAGGTACATACTTTCTTCTTCTTTTTTTTTCCTTGCATCTCATTGTCATAAACAATTTTGGTTTGACATTTATTTGTGGCTAAGTGGCAGTTGTTTAGAGCTCTATAGTTTGTATGAATGTGGGGATTAAGGAAATCAAACCTTGTATTCCTGATGTGATATGAATTACATGAATCATGCTTCTCTATAATGATGTTGCATCATATTACCCAACTTTCATACAATGTTGAGTTTCTCTTTTGGTCTCCCTTAAAGTTTGGCGACGTCATCAAATGGTTTATCAAGAATATGTTTTATTTCGTGTTACTCCCGGTCTGCATACAGACAAATTTTGATAAGTTCTAAAATTGTCGTCATTCGATTTTTGGTTTACTTGGGATTCTGTATAGATTGTAATTAATGTATGCCCTGTCTTACAAACTTATGAGATTTCTCTGGGGCTTTGCTTCTCTGTCTTTTCTTTTCCATTCTTTACATTGATTTGGGCTAGAAGGTGTTCTAGGTGATTTGAGGACCCAAAGTACACTATCATTTTTTTTGCATATGGACTCCTAGTCTTTCTGTTTTTCTGTTATCCATTATTTCTTTATTTCATTGTTTCCTTACTGTGTGACATTATGTCTCTTTGTAACTCTTTGCCCAATGGTTTGCCTTTATCAAATGACATTTCTTTTTAACTCATTTACTCTTACTCATTTACTCTAGACTAAAATCTCTATTGAAAATGGGAGTTGGTTAATAATGAAGGATTTCCAATCTTTGATGTCACTAAAATGTTCACTGGTGACAGTTCCTTCAGATTTATCATTGTGGCAAAGTTGCCTTATATTGCTTCGTTATGTACTACAGATAGAATCTCATAATAACAATTTAGAAATGCAGTCTATAAATAACAAGCACTCATTGAGGAGCTTGATAAATTGCTTTAGTGCCAGCGTATTCCTTATGAGGTACTTTTATTATCTGTATAGTATTGGAGGAAGTGATTCTAAGTTTCTCATTTTTAAATATTGATGTTGGTTGCTTTACCTTGTGACACTTATGGCAGTATGCAACAATTGGGTTGGGAAACCTGTTATGATCTTGGGGGTTAGAAACCTTCCCTCTGCTTTGATTCTTATTCTGAGCTCTAATAATGTCTTGCCTTTGAATGGCTTTGCAAGTTCTCTGGAAGGTTAAGCTCTTTCTTGGACTTTTTTAATTGTATATATTTTGCAGGTGTTATCCTATTTTTTTTAATATGCTTCCTCTTTATGCAATTTAGTTCTTGAATTCCCATGTCACGTTTTTTAGAACTTAAGTACAGCTCAAGCTGTTGGGAGAGGTGTTTAATTTTTAGTCATATGGTTTTTAACATTACTCATTGCCCATAAAGGTTTTTAATCCTGGCTTAGAATTTCCTCCCAGCGACATTTTGATACTAACTCCCAACAACATTGATGTATAAATTGATACATCAATATTATGTGATCGATGTTAACTTGATGTGGCATATCTAAAGAAAAATTTACATATCCATATAGGAATGTGCATTTTTCTTTAAATATAGGTGTATTACATAGTGGACATGTTTAAATCATTTTGTTCCTTATAAAAATGCTATTTCACATTTTTTTATTTGAAAAATGGGAGTTTTTGGGTTGACATGTTTTGAAAAAGTGGATAAACCACATTCATTAAAATAAAAAGGAACCAGAACAAAAGGGGGCAAAGAAGGAGCCGAGGCTCTACAAAAGAACCACAAGGCGTGGTGAACAAGGACTAAAACAATAGAGAACAACAAGGAAGAAAAAAGCAGGAGAATAACCCCTACGGGAAAAAGGATCCCGGAGGGGAACATCATCTAGAGACTAAATCTACTTTGAGCGGGGGCGCTCCAAAGGTGCCTCCTGCTCCGCATTCTTTGGCGAGACAAAAAAACTCAAGCGCTACGCTTGACCTTTGCTAGTGGCTCCTCAATCTTTACCCTCTTAGCTTCTGGAGCTGCAGAAAACCACAAAAGAACCATACGCTCAATTTTAAGAATCAGAGTAACAGTCGAAAGATAATTAGCGGTGAAAAATCGTGCATTTCTTTCTAGCCAAATGTTCCAAATTGATAGCCCTCACAAGCAAATCCCGAAAAGGGAGCAAGGATTTAGGAACGGCGCGTCGCCAATCTCCCCATAAGTCAACAAGAGACCTAGGAATGTGGCGGGCACCTAATAAATGAGCGAAGAAGGTCCAAATATGAGTAGCCAAAGGGCAGTGGAGCAAGAGGTGTTCGACAATCTCAACATCCGCATGGCACATAACACAAGTAGTCGTAGGCAAAACATTGCAACCACGCAAGGCAAGGTTGTCCGATGTCGGGATTTTATTGTCCAACGCAAGCCAGTTGAAGAGATTAACTTTTTTGGGGCAATCTCCTTTTAAGGATGACTTTTGGTCTTATCACAACGGAGACCTCCATCGTTCAAGAAGTTATAAAAAGTTTTGACTGAGAACTTTCCATTTGAAGATAGCTTCCAGCGCCTTTCATCAATCTCAGAAGAGGATTGAGAATGGAGAGTGTTGAGAACGGTACTCACCGTAGACAAGTAATAAAGCGAGTGGGATCGGGGACCCCTGTTCAAAAAAATCTACAATAGTTTCTTTCTTAGGCTGAGCTAAAAAGGAAGAGGTGAGGACAAATGTCGGCAAGAGCACATCCCTCCACCCGGTTGTCAAGCCAAAAGCAGTGGAGGACCCATTTTTTTGACGATAGAGATAGAATTCTTTTTAAGCGCCCGGTAGCGAGTGCAAGATACTCGTTCGGAAGAAGGATTTTTTTGTCTACATTGCTTGTGGTATAAGTTCCATGAGGGGACTCTTTTTAAAAATAATTTTTCACGAATGATATTCTCCCCACACCGAGTGCCTCACAGGAGCTAATTTTTCACCACCATTTTCCCAGGAGGGCATTGTTAAACTTTTTAAGATTCAAAATCCCCCAACCACCTTGCTCAGGCGACCTGCATAGTCTAGCCCAGCTAACCAGTCTGATTTTGCAGTGTTGGGTGTCTGGTCCCGACCACAGAAAAATCTCTTCTAATCTTGTCGATGCGCTTGATCACCCAAAGCTGGAAGTTTAAAAAATTGACATCCGATGAAAGTAGGGATAGCGGTTAGAGCGAGTTCACCGAGTTAGAGCGACCACCCAAGAAGAGTAATCTAGATTTCCAAGAAGCAAGTCTTGAACGGATTTTTGCTTAAAAAGTATGTCCCAATCTTGTCTACGTGGGACGTCTCCCAGAAATAGGTATCCCAAGATAAGTAATTGGAAGGGAGCCAGAGTTGCAGTGAATTGTTCTAGTAAGAGCAGTATGGGGTTCGAGGTTTCTTTGGGTGGTAAATAAGCAAGTTTTCTCCGAGTTAACTTTAAGACCCGATAACCCTTCAAAAATGTAAAGAATGAGTTTGATGATACGAAGGTCCTCACCCCCACCAGATGTAAGAATGAGAAGATCATCAGCATACTGCAAGTGGCACATTTTAATTCCAGTATCCCTGAGTGGCACACCATGCAGTATGCCAGAGTTTAGTGCATTGTTAAATATGGTGCTGAGAACATCAATTGCAAGGACAAAAAGAAGAGGAGATAAAGGATCCCCCTGCCGAAGTCCTCTGCGATATCGGACATAACCACATTGAACACCATTGATCAGAAATTTTGCCTTGGAAGTGGTGAAAATGGAATTTAACCCGACCAATCCACTTATCGCTAAAAGCCTCTAGCTTTTTAAGAGCTCAAATATGAAATTCCAATCAACGAGTATCAAAGGCCTTGGCAAAAATCAACTTTGAGAATCAACCCGGGAAGGCGATTCTTACGCATGTAGAAGATAAGTTCTTGGCAGAAACAATGTTATCAATGATACACGGTCTTTGATAAAAAGGCGATTGAGTTGAATCTACCAACGAATCGATCTTGAGTCTAAGTCTATTGGCTAAAATCTTGGAGATAATCTTGAGTGAAGAGTTAATCAAGCTGATTGCCCGATAATGAGAGGGCTCTTCAGGTGCATGGCTTTTTAGGTAAAAAGGGTGATGTTGGCCCAATTGATTCTTTCAAGATTGGCTCTTCCCGAGTAAAAAGTCATCACGGAGTTTAAAGATATCCAATTTGATGATGTCCCAATATTTTTGAAAGAAAAAGATTGGGATGCCATCCGGTCCAGGGGCTTTGTCTACTTTCATGTCAAAAACCGCCTTGCGAATTTCCTCATGGGAGAAGGGGGCATCAAGGGAGGTGAGATCATGAAGTGCTTTAGACTCAAGAAGAGTCTGCCAGTTAATCCTAATTTGAAAATCTTGGGTAGAACCACAGAGATTATTGTAAAAGGATGAGAAAGCATTTCCAATCTGAGTGGTGTCATCTACCTTATTGTTTGCTTGGAGGATCCAGGGAATAAAATTTCTGTTCTTTCGTCCATTCGCAATGGAATGGAAGTAGCCAGTGTTTTCATCCCCTTCTTTGAGCCAATTTGCCCTAGCCCTTTGCTTCCGATGAGATCTCCTCTTGATGTAAGATATGGGACAATTCGAGTTCGTAAGGAGACCTCGGGAGGTCAATTCAATCTCGGAGAGGGCACGGGATTCCCTAGTAGAATCTAGGGCTTCAATATCATGCAGCAACGCGAGTTTCTTGAGCTTAATGGAACCAAAATCAAATTTAGCACAATGCTTGAGTTGTTTGCGGATTCTAGCTAACTTTTTAGCTACAATGAAAGCCCCACAACCCTGGAAAGAGTTAAGGTTCCACCAGACCTTGATAAGATCAGTGAAATGATCAACCACACACCAAGCCCGTTCAAAGCGAAAAGGGCAAGGAATAATAGGGTGAGTGCCAGCTTCAAGTCGAATGGGCACATGATCAGAGCCAAAAAGTGGAAGGCAATTCTGAAGGGTCTTAGGAAACAGAGATAACCATTCAGAGTTGACGAGGAAATGATCAAGCTTAACCCAAATGGGATTCGCTTGTCCATTAGTCCAAGTAAAACGTTTGCCAAAAGAGGGAGGCTCAATTAACTGGAGATCAGAAACAAATTGTTGGGCAAGTCTAATATCTTCCAGGTTAGGGGAACCACTTAATTTATCCGAGAGGGAGAAGATAGAGTTAAAATCTCCACAAATAGTCCAGGGCACCCCTCCCTCCGGATGGCAAGATCTAAGTTCGTTCCAAAAATCAAATTTAAGATGTCTAGTGTTGGGTCCATAGACAGAGGTACAGACCCAACGAGCATTATTAGATCTAGAGATGAATTCAATAGAAAGGCAAAAAATGCCCTGAAAAATCATGTGACCCTCCAAGACACTTGCGTTCCAACCAATGATCATGCCACCAGCAGACCCTAAGGCAGGGGTGAAGGCAAATTGATCAAGTCGGGATCCCCCAATCGAACGCCAGATGGTAGGATCAACCGAGTTTAGTTTAGATTCCTGAATACAACAAATGTCGGCATAGTGTAAATGAAAAAAATCTTTGACTAGGAATCGCTTGGACGGCAATCCCAGCCCCCGGACATTCCAAGTAATTATATTCATGGGCAAACTAAAGTGATCCTGAAGCGGAACCTACACCAGGGGTCCCTCGCTACGCTCTCGAGAGAGTAGTTCTAGTGGATTCAAGCATGCGAATATGTCTAAAAAGCAGTCCCCGCTTATGATGCAATGAATCAAAAGTGATGCCACAAGCATTACAATAGTTATTCAATTGTAAATCATTCCATGCATTAATAAGAAGGGGGGTATTCGAGGTACCTTCTGGTGTTGTGCTTGTATTCCCCTTCTTTTTAACTGACCGTCGAGGTTGTGGAATGAAGCCAGCTTCCTCGTTCCATCTGGATGATGGTTTTTCCTGCCGCTCACTTCTTCTGGTGCCCTGAACCGGGTCATCAGGATGACCTGTATGGAGCAAGCGTCTGATTTTCTCCTCAAAGTCAGATTTAGAATCATCTGATTCTTGGCTGCCAAGACAGTCGCCATCATGGCTAGAACCATCAGATTTTTGGGTACCAGACTCAGGAAGAGTGTCATCAGTGTGTTTATCATCATTCCATAATTCTAAGCTTTCCTTGGATGTCTCTTGCTCACCAAGAGTGGAACGGGTGGAGATGGCATTGGCGAAATGCGTGGGGACAAGAGACCAAATCCCATTAAGGAAAACCCACTTAAAATTAACGGGGAGATTAATGCTTGCAGGTGGATTAGAGGGGTTGCAAAAATTCTCAACAAAATCAGTGCAGTCAGTGCTCTGGTGAGATTGCAACCGGGCCTCTGGTTCAGTGGGCTTGGTGGACAAGCGCATGCCAAGGCCCAAACAATTTAAATCCAAAGTTTGGGTCGAAACAGGAATAGAAGGGCCCATCGTGATCTGCCTCTCAGAATTCATGTGGGCCCGAACCGGATAACTTCACACCCGGTTGATTAAGGTTACATGAGTCAAGAATGATTGGAAATGAATCCAATATGATCCCAAGTTCCTGCTTTTCATCAGTAAGTGAACTGGCGACATCTGTCGAGTTATGGTTGCCTCGCTCTTCTCGTACCAGATCCCTGTCCCCCTGCAGCGAAGAAACCTCGACCACTGCTGGCGCGATAGCAAGAGGCTCAACTCGGGACTCGGGCTGAGACAATGCCAAGTCCGACGCAGTCCCTTGACCAGCAGAAATCTCCTTGGAGGTGGCGGACCGGTACAAGCCTGGAGATCCATCGGTCCGAGAAGAGCTCAGACCATGAGGGTAATGAACCTTGCACCGGTCACCGGAAGTCCCGGGAGCGACACTCACCGGCCGGACTTTGATAGAAATTGTTTTAGAAGAGGCCCCGGGATTATTGATCACCGGTTGGGCCGTGTTTGAGGAATTCGTCAAGACCCCGGGAGCAACGCTCACCGGACGGGTCGTCGGGGCCTGTTGCCGGATTCTCCACTCCTGATAACGATGATCACCAACCTCTCTACTCTTTGGCTGGTCACGAACAAGAGCTTCAGACGTGACTGAGACCTCCGCTTGAGTTTTAACAACTTCTTTACCTTTCCGTTCTCTGATAATCTCACCTGAAGCTCGTGTAGGAGGATTCTCAACATGTGAAACAACATCAGGTGTCCTTTCAGATTGATTAACGTACTTCTCAAGGTCACGACGGAATACAGGGAAGGGGAGACGGTTATCGGTGATGAGGACAATGAACTTTCTCATCCCGAAGCTCAAGAACAGCTCATGAGGAAGGACAACCCGATGCCGGCAACGAACTAATACCAAAAGGAAAGCTTTGTGAGGTTTACTGGGTTTAGGGATCACCACCAACTCGCCGATGATTCGAAGGATATCCACGAGCACCGACCATGTCCAAGCATGGAGGGGAAGGTTCCATATGAGCAGAGCTTGAGCATGACCCGAAGCTGATCCAATAGAACCAATATCAGCCGACCAAGGAGAGATTGAGAGAATACAAGGGCCCAATTTGGAGGGGAGGCTCAAGTCTCCAATCTTGCTGGCTTTGATTGCTTCATCTTCGCTGTTTAGTGTGGCCAGATAAGAATTTCCTCTGAATTCATAGACAGCATCAACTCGGGGAGTGTTTAAAGCTCCCGGAAGGAATTCCAAAAGGATGTCCTCAGAGGTCTGGCCGGAGATGACTTCTAGGACAATGATCTTGGATAGCTCTTTGCGAAGCTTTGAAGTTTCTTGTGTCAAGGAGACTGAGAGATGTGATCTCTGCCAGGGCGGACGAGCAGAAGCACCTCCCTCAACATTAGGGCTACTGTCCGGCAAGGAGTTAGAGATATTATCTTTGGCCCTTGGTCGAGCTCGACGGCGTTGTGGTGGAGATGGAAGTTCCATTCTACAGTTAGCAGCCAAGTGGCCCGCTCCGCCGCAACGCTTGTACGTAAGGAGATGGCGACATTCTTCCGTTTTATGAGTTAAGCGGAGGCAATGAGCGCAGTTTGGAGGTGACCGGGGCCGTTTGTTTCCCGTAACCGGGAGGAAACCCTGTGGTGGGGAAGTGGAAGTTCTCTGGTGATGCCCACGACGAGGTCTAGCAGTTTCCCATCCCTCTGAGTTATCCGGGATAGAGTTTTCCAAGGTTTCAGGATTAGGATTCGCCTCCAAAGGGGATACAGGAGGGCTTACAGCTTGGGCAAAAGAGGTGCCCGATCTGACGAAGTTACTCGGAGCAGGTTGACGGTCATATTTGCGGGATCGGGGGGGACCGGAATGAGAAAATCTGGTGGGATGCTTACGAGACCAACCTCCCTTACTAATCGAAGCTCTTTCTTTTCTGTTGCCAACGCGCGAGTTACTTAGAAGATCATCATGTAGAGAATCGCCGCCCATCATCGCCGTCGTATGCCACGTCGTCGCTGGTCTTCACCTGGTCCTCCTGATACACATTAATGAGTGGGTTGACTTTTTCTCTTTTTCATTTCATTCTCCATCATATATATTTTCTTTCTTTTTAATTTACAGTCTAATTCTTCTAGATTTTTTTTATCGTCTTTATCTTTTTAAATTGCTTATGTTTTTAATATATGTTTTCTATTTTTTATAATATTTTTTATTTTGAAATAGCAATTTCATGATTTTAAAATTTCTATGTTACTATAATTTAAGTTCTAATATGATTTAAATCGAAGTTATATTTTTCTAAAACCAATATGATTTATAGTAATATAGTATTTATATAAACATCTGAAAAGTGCTTGTTTTATTAAAATATTTATTTTGAAATAGCGTTTTGATGACTTTGTGATCATACCCTGTTGGTTTGATTTAACAATGAGGAACACATTGCTAGTAACCATTGAAGGATGCTTACTTTGATAGTATCTTGTTCTCGTATTTGGTTTGATCAATGCTCATATTTGACCAAGTGTGCTAAACTGATTAGTTGTCTTAGGTAAGGTACATCAGGTAGGTTGGATTCTAGGGAATTCCATTTGGTGTCCAGAAGATCTGAGTGAGGACTTGATCTTTTCAAAAGGGGTTTCTGAATCACTTCATATTTGAAAGCATTATGATTGTTGTTTGATATATTGCTCTTGTTGAATATATGTGTGTGTTGTGGTTCAGTTTTGTAGGATAAAATTATCAACTGGTTGGATTAGGAAAATGGTATATTCATTATATGTTTGGCGCTTGGTTATTTCTTATATAAAGGTTTCATGTCACTGGGCAATATTATTTCACCATCTTTTGTTGTATTTTTGAACTTCAAGTTTTTAGTCATTACTACAAAGCTAGATTTGAGCGTAGAAAGTTGTTTTTGTATTTTAATCTATTTATTGTTGGTACTGTTAAACTTCAGGTGTAGCTACCTATGCGGCAGAGGTCTATTTGTGGAACTTGTACTTTTTCGAATTCTAGTGTTCTGGAAATAAGAATCTACCGAAGCAGGTTGTTTTCTTATCTGTATAACCTAGTATCTTGTAGCTAATTGTTTTAATTAATCTGAAAACATAGATTTTCTTGTTTTAGGAAATGAGGATTGTTGACAAGTTGCCTTGTATATTGGATGTTGCCAATTGTTTTTAATTTCTTTTCTCTTTTCTTTAGCCTTCTTCTAAGGTGTATTTATATTGTTATTTGTTGGGTTCATTCATGGTTGGAGTAATCTTCAGTACCTCCATGGTTTTTGGTGGGAAGTCATTGTTGATGTTGATGGGTTGGAGTACTTTCCTTTTGCCTTTTTTTTTGACCATTTGTTCATTTATTAGTTTTTTCAATCAAGTCTTTGGCTAGATAGATACAATTTTATTTAATAAGTCCAGAATCATTGGTTGGTGTTATATTTGGGTTGATGACTATGGTTTGAATAATTGCCTTTGCTTCATTTCGGGGTGTTGCTTCGTGGATGATTATAAATGGATAGGGAGTCCCATACTACTGTGAGTGTATGTAAGAAGTGAGATATTTGTTTTGTTTGTTTATGTATTTGACATATTTCCCTTTTGTGATGGTTTGCGATGTTGTGTGCGCAGTTCATGTAGGTTGGAGACTAGTGATTTGTCTAGTATGCTGATCTGGAAATGCAGAGGTTTCAGTGTTAGGAAAAACTGATAAAACATCTTTATTGACACTAGTGTCTTTCAGTTCCCTCATCTAATGTTCAGTTTGCTAATGATTGCTGAAAATTTGCTTTGTTTGGTAGATATGTTTGCTTCAGTTAGCAAATGTGAAATGTGCCAAACAATGGGGAAGTTGCACTCGTTTTTGGATTGTTATTAGGATGATCTTCTTACAAAGAGAATATGTAACTGTTTGTGGTACTGCAAGCGTTCTGTAAATGATCATCTTTTGATGTTGTTCTTGAACTTTAGGTTTCTAGTAAGAAATGTACTCTAGTCTTAATTACTATATATCCAAGACCAGAGCTCCCCTTTGAAATATATTCATATATCTATGCTATAAAAAAAAAGACAGCAAGGCATCAAAGATGATCCTTAAACAAAAGCTCAATTCTTTTTTACAAGATCCCGATCATGCTGGGAATTCGAGGTTCTTCGGTGGTATTGGAAGGCAAGGGAGATTATAGTATATAAAAGTGTGTTACTGGTGTTAGTATGAAGTTCATCGAGATTTGGTGATTGAATTCGGTTTTATTCAATCGGTGGTCAAATTTAGTTTTTTTCTTTTTTTAATTGAGTTTTGATACCAGATTAAAAAAACAAAACAACTTAATTCTTGTTTGTTTATTACTCTATAGAAACAACTTAATTCTTGTTTGTTTATCTTCGCTTGTGGCCTTGGGATAGGAATACATATGGATTTGCGGTGTGGCCTCAACACTTGCAGAGGTACGGCAACACCTTCAAGGCAATGTATTCATCTTTAATTCCAATTGAGACCTTATATGTGTTAATACAAGGACCCACCACCCTAACTTCTCCATAACTGCAGTTAGAGGGAAGGATTGGCTTAGGATATATAAGGCTAGGGAGATTGGCTCTCACAGGCGATATGGGACTATGGACCAGGTTAACCACTGCGTCCCAACACCCCCCTGGGCCCACAGCGGATGTGGGACCCAAGATCCTAGTCACGACCGATCGGAACAGTAGCTCTGATACCATGTTAATACAGGGATCCACCACCCTAACTTCTCCATAACTGCAGTTGTGGGGAAGGTTTGGTAAGGGTATATGAAGCTAGAGAGAATTGGTCTCACAGGCGATGTGGGACTATGGACCAGGTTAACCACTGCGTCCCAACAGTATGCTGCCTGGATTGCTAATTTGGTGTCTGTTGGTGATCATCTCTTTTCCATTGTTAGGCCCCTCTTCCGATTTTTGGTGATTGAATTCTCGGAGGCGGACATTACGGCGATGTGCTCATTGCAATCCTCCAGGTGAGGGAAGTAGTGCCACTTCACCGATTGCACAGGATAAACAACACTGAGGAAACTAGTTTACGAGGGGCTAGAATGCGCCCTGCATATGTTTCTGAATCATTTCATTTATTTAATTATGCACGTATTACGGGGGCTAGAATGCACCTGCTGTATGTGTTGATGATATGGATGAGCGGGCTCGGATTTTCAATGCAAGCTCGAGGGCATTTGAGAGAGGATATTGAATCGGTATAATTCAAGAAACTAAAGCTCGTCATATTCAGCTAGAATAAAGAAGTTTCGTGAGAATTCAATTATATGGTGCTTATTATTTTTTGGAAGTTTCCTCTTAGTGCATACATATTCTTATAGTGTTTTAGCCTGTGATACTCATGAATGTTGTCACAGTGTCCATCATTCTGGAGACTATTGGTATCAATTTGTGACTAAGAAAGCATGATGTGCCTTCTGATTGATTTTTATGAGCGACTAACCTTATTGTCATCAGAACCAACACGCTTAAATTTTAATAACTGAATCTTCTATGAATGAGTTCTATCATTTGTTCTTCAGACCCAACTCAAGTTTAGCTCTTATTTATGAATTCTAGACAACTATATCTGCTCTAATTTTAGTATCTCTATTAGTTAGTGGCTTTGCAAATTCGCAAGGTTATGTAAGTGTGAGAGTATTAATTTTTCACTCAATTCTAAAATTATTTTATCACAAGTTTGATTGGATATATGCACATCTAGGTGGAATTGCTTGCAATCATAGTTTCAGTTATCCTGCATAAACCTTGAAACTGCCATATGTTGAATCATTCTACTAAACTTCTTTTATAATATTTTTTGTAGAATAAACTATTACTTATCCTGCCTGTTCTAAATCAGTTTTGGAGCCACTTACCTCTTGTGCTTATTGAAACCTTGCTAAAACTATATTACGTATGCCGGTGACAATTCTTCAAACCCTGATTTATGAACTCCTAACTTTCCAATGACAGTTTGAAGAGTTCCTCTAGGTTTTTAATTAATTTTTTTGTAAGTTGATGAAATGGATGGTAATGATATTGGAACAGGGTAAGCATGATGTTTTACGACATTGGAAAAAGATTGCTCAAGCGGACCCAAAAATATCGCGACATTTTACTTCTAGAAATTATCGAGCTTTTTCGAGACGAGGTTATGAGCAGTTTCCATCATTGTCTAAATAGATAAAAATTCTTTCATTTTACTTTTCTTAATCTATCATGTCAGGATTAACCTCCTTTAATATCTGTAGCACTATTAGATGTTACGATAAGCTGCGAGTTCCTTTGACTTCCGACCTTTTATGATTTGGCCAATGTAGTACCAACACTTGCAAAGTTCTATCACCGAGGCTAGTGAATCATACGAGCAAGCTTGTGCACGCGCCATATCGGCATGATCATTTATGTTGTAAGTTCTATCACCACTGAAGAAAAAAGTTGTGATATTAAATTTTACCGCACCCTCCCCTTTTTGCTTTGGATCTTTAAGTTTTTTTATTTATATTTGAGAGATATTAATTCATTTACAATATCATATTTTTGCGAGCAATTTGAAAAAAATTATTCTAGTTTGCTCGGAAAATAGAAGATTTGATGTACACAATCACACACGAGGAGGTAATTAACTATGAAACACCTTCATTATGTTGTTTACCAAGAATTCTTGTTAGTTCTCAGAAGCGTTCTCAGAAAGCGTGGTGCTTTTCAGTAAGTTCACAACTCCAATTTTGAAACTACACTCTCGAAGAAGTATACAAAAGCAGCATAATAAAGCGAGTATATGCTTAGAGCTCGAGAATCGAGAAAAACCACTTAGTGACCAAAGTGAGCTAGGTCATGCATTATTTATTTCACCTAACTTGCAGTGATAGTGAATCTCTCACTTGTGTCAAAATTCTCAATTTGGCGTTTGATTCTTGTACCTTAACATAGCCAACTTGGTTTGTCAACTTTGAATTGTAGTGCACCCTAATTCTAAAATCTATCTCAACCCATGTCTTGCATATTTGCTATCACAATCATAACCTAAAGGGAGTCACTTCCATTGCCCGAGACAACATTAGGCATAT
>NC_052471.1:23791273-23880877 GCF_009730915.1 Dioscorea cayenensis subsp. rotundata | reverse complement strand
GACATCTTGAGATCACATCTTTGATTCTCAATTTTTTTTAATTAAGAGATAGATGAGTTATCAATCGCCTATCGTCATTATTATTAGAAATCGTTTAACTTTCAATCTTTTAACTACAAAATATATAAGTTATCATTCCTCTATTGTGATAGTTGATGCTATAATGATACACAATCTATGACTTTAGGATAAATAGAACATATATATATGAAGAAAAGATAGTTGCTGCTATAATGATACAAAATATATAAGTTATCACCCATTTGCTAGGGTTTGTGCAATCTTGAGAAAAAAAAAATCACATCTTTGATCCAAGTTTTAATTTTCATTCTCTAAGTCTTGTTCTTTTTAATGCAATTATATACTTTTTCAATTGTAATTTGTATAATATGGAAGGCAATTCTCTTGATGAAATTTTCATTCTTTGGGACAAATGTTCACATGCACAAGTGAACGTGAGGCTCATACGCTACCTTCGAGGTTTGGCACAATGTACCTCTTTTTATCTTAATATTTATTTCTTTTTATTTCTTGTTCTTATGAAAATACTAATCATGATTTATAATTTATGTCCTAGAAAATATAATCTAGATCATCAACATGTAAATCTTTAATGCTTCAGAGTCAGTATGTTATCTTGCATTTAGTTGTTTTCGATCGTCGGTTATGTAATAACTAACAATTGTTGTGCCTTGAAATAATCCTTGTTGCCGTAAAATTCATAGTTCGTATTCATCACAGTATTTCTTATCATTTTGAAAAATTTACCATGACTTGTAGTTGTTCTTGATGTTGATTATGTAATAACCAACAATCATTCTCTGTTCATTATCTCAGCAGAATCATTGTTGCCATAAAATTAATAGTTCGTATTCATCACAGTAATCTTATTATTTTGAAAAATTCACCATGAATTGTAGTTGTTCTTGATGTTGATTATGTAATAACCAACAATCATTCTCTGTTCATTATCTCAGCGGAATCATTGTTGCCATAAAATTAATAGTTCGTATTCGTCATAGTAATTTTATCATTTTGAAAAATTTACCATGAATTGTAGTTGTTCTTGATGTTGATTATGTAATAACTAAATCATTCTGTGTTCAACCAAGTGATTGGGCAGTAATTAGTATGTGTATCTTGTTTGCCTGAAACTCGAGATCGTAATTTCATTAGATGTCAATCCTAGACCTGGGTGAGTCGCGATATGTCGATATCCTGTTTCACTTTGTTTACAAAATTGATGTTATGTTTCCATTTGAGTTTTTCTTTTCGCACACCTTTTAATTTATTCTTAATTGATTTTTTTGCTATGTTGGGTTGTTTAATCTATTGGAGCAATCGCCTTCCATTTATATGTTGCGGAATAAATATTTAAATAACATTCATTGACAAAAACCTCGGTTCAAGAGTAAGAAGCTAGCATTAGTCGGGAATTTTGGAATTTGTACCGCATTGAAAGTTCGATCCCTCTAACTATGTGATCATCAGTAATTTGATACTATATCTAGTGTTTAAATATATGCTCAATTTGATCCAAGAATCAACTCATTAATCATTTTAACATAGACAAACTAAGATAAATGCTTCACAGTCAAAGGATCATGTTTTCTGAAATTATGTCTGTTCAACTTGATATTGATTCTGCTTAGTGTCATTATCTCGTTGATTATTGTCACTGCATTAATAGGTAATGACCTAGTACATATAATTGAATCTTTCTCATCTACCAACTTTGCATGAATCTTTCTTATTGACCAAGTGCACATGATTTAACCTTTCTCTGAATTTTTCTATCTAAACATTTCAAGCCTAACATACTTTGAATTTATGGTCTATTTGTTCCTCGAAGCTGCAAAAACAAACAATTCAATCACCTAGTATTAGTTGGTATGTCAACATCCTCTCATATGGATGCCATCAAGACCATAACAAAACATGGGAAAGTAGTCTGCAGCTAAATAACCAAACCTAGAGGCTTATGATTGAGCAAAGAGATTGAGATCATGCCATTTTCTTATTAGGAGGAATATTGTATACTTAACATTGATTTTGACTTAAGCATGGGCATTTGTTTAATTAGGTTTGCTTGCAAGGCTTACCCTAGACCAAGTTTAGATTGCTTAAATTAAGTGCAAATTGAGGTTGAGAGCATGCTCGCTACTCCCTTTATATCTAATAAGACAAACTAATGTACCAAGTAGAGATTGTATTGGAGATGGAGTTATGGAAAACTACCTTTTTACGAGTGATGTTGCTCTTGGCTGTAGGAACGAGGAGAAGGGCAGCGGTGGAGAACTTCTACGACTTCACGTGTCCGAGTGTTGAAGCCATTGTTCGGCAGGGTTGTGACAAACAAGATAAGCAGGACATTCATCACCATTCCGGCGACTCCCTGTGCTCTTCTTCCATGATTGTTTCGTTGAGGTAGTTGATATGCCATGCTCTTCTTTCTATTCATGTGATTCTCGCCCATTGTTGCAAAATTATGTCATTAAA
Organism: Dioscorea cayenensis subsp. rotundata; assembly: GCF_009730915.1. Lineage (NCBI taxonomy): Eukaryota > Viridiplantae > Streptophyta > Magnoliopsida > Dioscoreales > Dioscoreaceae > Dioscorea > Dioscorea cayenensis. Next base: position 23,878,378 of record NC_052471.1, on the reverse strand, counting down.
TTCATTGTTTCTCTTCTTGTTTTCTTCAATCCAAAGACAAGTCTTTCTTTTGGTTTTGTTGCTCTTCATTCAACCAAAAACAATGTAATAAGCAAAATTTCCATCATGTTTGATTTTTCCTCAAGTACAAAACAGAACCTTATGTTTTAATGCATATACATGAAGAAGACATCAATAAAATGTAAGGATTTGGTTTGTTTTATGTATTTCTCTGCAATTTATTTTCTGTTCATCTAGCTGCAATTCAAAGGCTTAAAGAAAAAGAAATTATTTGAGGCGGAAATTGAGCGGATTGCAAATTTACAATTGTGAGTTCATGATCGGTAAACTCTTAACTTTTTCCAAGTCAAAAAGCTATTCCTAATATTTTAGTTATAAGTTGTAATATATATGTCAAGGTGCAACTTTACTTGGAGACCTTATTACTACTTCATTAAAAGCTTTTGTTGCCCATCGAGAGTTGTGAAGTGCCGTAAATAGAGTTTCGTAATAATTCATCATTCGAACTTTGGACGAGAAAATTCGAGCAAGCAACGTGTAATTTCTTTTTATTGTTTATTTTTTAACCCGACATTGTTCCAAGTGGTTATATACATACATAACATCACAAAATCAGATACTTGCACATGAAGATGGAGAGAAATGTGTCGACAGACAATTTTTCCCGACAGAAATGACCATTCAAAACATAGTTTTGCATTATCATAAAAATCTTTTCTTCTTATGAAATCCAATAAAATTTTGAATGTGGATTGAAGTAGTTTTCTTCTAATGGTAATGGATTGTCAAATCACTATTTAGACTTCAAATCTTTCCTTTTTACTGAAATAGCTTTTACTAATTGATATGCAATATTATTATTCATTGTGTTAATTTCTATTGGATAATGTGTAGTACTAAGTAAACCATTTGCAGTTGGATTTGTGAATGCAATGCAAATTTACTATGTATAATCTTCCATGTATAATCTTCCAAATACAAGTAGGTCTTGTGAATTTTGTAACATGTTTTTGTTTATATGATGCAGATAAGAGAAAATATGCCGAAATTAAAATTGAACAAAATGAAAAATGGTCGTGTCGTAACCTCGCTCCAACTAATGCTCCAAATAATGGTAGTGGGTGTGACGATGGTGTGGGTGCTAGAATGAGCAACACCAACAACTCCAATTCAAATGATCCCTATTGGTTCTACTAGATCCGCTCCATCACTTCATGTTACTCCTCATTGCTCGATCACATCATCTTCACCGATTCAAATCACAATGAACAAGTGCCAAACCAAAATAATAGTACCCGATTAGAGAACGTGTCTGCAGCTTAGTGAAGCGTAAAAATTTAAATGCAAGTTCGTTTTCATATCTTGAAACTTAATCATAATTTATTATATTTGTGTTAATATTCTTATGTTATACTAATATGTAGTTGATAGAAATGGACAACAAAAAGAAAAGAGGTCGAACTACTTTTGAAAGACTTGTGGTCATTACCACCGTAAGAGAGGATTGTGGTGAGTGCAAAATCATTTGGGACAAACCAATTGGGCCGGAAGCGTTAACCATCGGCCGGATTTCTGCATGCTTGCTCGAACCGGGTCAACAAATTGGCATCCATTATGAGAGTTGGCATAAAGTGCCAAAAACATTGAAGGATGAATTGTTCAAATTTATTGAGGTAAACCCACATAATTGAATTGTTCAAATGTTATTTCTATAAATATAAAAACATCAAGTTACATTGATAAACAAAATTGTTTATAATGTCTTCAACTAGTTACGATTTGCACTTGAGATTTCAAAAGAGTATGTGCTCAAGTCATCGGGGAAGAAAATGGAGAGATTACAAGCATGATTTGAAAAACGCTCATTTTCAAACGAGAAGATGGTATGCAAGTGAACAAAGATAAAACATCCAAAATGCAACCATTAGATGGCAGTGGGAACAATTAGTCGATTATTGGTATTCAAATAAAGGAGAGGGGTATGAATATGTATTTTACTTATTTTACTAAAATTGTAATATCTTTTTATTTCTAAGTTACTATACATGTCATTATGTAGGATTCGTAAAGACTTGGGGTTGCTAGCGTAAAAAACAACAAAAAAATATACTCTATACTCGGATCAAAGAGCTTTTTCTAGAAAGGAAAAAGGAAATGGTAGGCAAAATATATATTAAGAATTAAATTGTAGGTGTGAATTAAAAATGTTGTTGTTTTACTTTCGCTTTGTATTTTTAATGATGTCTTCAAGTTTATCTCTTGATGTTTGTGATTCAAACAATTTTTTGGTTTAAACACTTGTAGGAGGTTCACAATGGAAGAAAAGTAGGACGGCTCGAATTTTTTAAAGCAACTCACACCAAAAAAGGATGGTTCTCACATGAATGTGGAAACCCAACAAATTATGGTAATAATTATGTCTTAAGTATTCCTTATTTTGTAATTTGGTGCACAATATAAGACTACTTTTAGAATAAATTTTTTTCAATATATACAAAAGTTAAAGCAAATGAGAAGTTAGTGAATATGAAACAAAGTGGATGAGGATATGCAGATTGTTGAAACTGAAATTCGACACAGTTATTGGAAAAAGAACGATGTGGGCGAGTAAGAGGGCTTGGATTGGGTCCAACACTCAAAACTTATTATGGGGGTACGACTAGCGTAACTTCTATCTACCTCAAGCGCCCAATCAAGTGAGTTTGTTGAGCGGTTTAATCAAAATGGAACAACAAATGCAACAATTGAAAGAGGAGCGAGAGCAAGAACGGGCACAACGTGAGGAAGAACGTGCACAAGAATGTGCTCGATATAATGCTCTTCTTGGGTTTTTACAAACTCGATTTCCTGGAGTTACTATCCTCGGAGTTGACCCACCGGCTCAACTTCTCACCACAAGTACGTATTTTCAAAAGTCGCAATGTTTCTATGTTTGTAGCTATTTGTTAAAAATTTTAAAAACATCGTGGAATCTTTTTCTTATTATTATTATTTTTAATTGCGTAACCAACCTTCCGAGATGAGTAGTGGCATTCATCAAGTGTTGATTGATTTTTATTTATCTTTGTTTTCCTTTGTATCATTTGGAGGTCGGAAGACAAGAATCACAAAACCAAATTATGTACTAATTAATATCGATCTCTTTTGTAACTTCTAATTGTTTTTGAGATTTTTAAATATCAACTATTGTGTTTTTGGTGTGTAGATAACAATGTGACTATTCTTATCTTGAATGCTCGATTACGTGTCTTTATAGTACCATTGTTTTTGTAAAAATGCGCCAGAAATAAAAGTGCGAAAATGAAGAAACTGTATTCGTGGGATTTTTAGCGGGCGTTATACTATAAACGCCGGAAACACATCATTTTCATCGGGCGTTTATTCAAGAAAACGCCGTTATATAGTGGCGTTTATATATAAACGCCAAGAAAAAGCTTTTAACATCATTTAGAAGATGGAAACATTACGGGCGCTTATCATTAAAACGCCGGTAATTTCGTGCCATTTCTGAAATAAACAGATCCAAATAGCGGCGTTTATATAAATGAACGCCGCTAAAACGCCAGTATAGTAGTGGCGTTTATTTACTTAAACGCCCGCTAATTTACTTTTTTCCTCGAAATTTACATACCACACTTTTTGCACGCGCGCTCATACTTATGATTGTCGCTATATTAGCGTGCGCTTTGGTAAACGCCACTAGTTTGATGCGCATATATGTATACGTCCCTTACAAATTTGCCGGCGTTTTATAATAAAACGCCGCTAAAATTACGGCGTTTATTTAAATAAACGCCGCTAAAATAACGACATTGTTTTCGGGCGAGACTCACGAGCGGCGTTTATTATAAACGCCGGCCATTAAATTAGCGGCGTTTGTAAACGCCGCTAAAAGCTGATAAAAATGCCGCTGAAAGCCCCATATGGTGTAGAAAGCGAGGTTAGGTCCATAGAGAGAGAAAGAACATAATGGTTGCAACTCGTCGGAAGACAAAAGAGGGAAGAAGATACAATAGAGACTATACAAAAGACAAGAGCATACACCACCCTCACGGAAGAGACTCTTTCACAGTTTCACCACATCCAGACCCAATTGAACAAACCAACAAGAAAATCCACCAAATTCAACAAAGAAAATTCTACCTTCCGTAACAACTGCCCATAAAAACCCTAAAATGACCAAAGAAACCCTAGAAATAGTATAAGAGACAGCAACTTGACTTCAAAACTCAGCAAAAGCGAGGAAAACCAAGAGAGAAACTAGGAGAAACTAGTATACTAACAGCCCATGACCTACTCGGAGATAAAACGGGAGGAGATTAAGACTTGTCACAAGACAAGAGACTTGCCAAGGGGCAAGAGTTCATTTGTGTTTTATTTTATTTTATCTTATTATCATTAGTTATTTTTTTCTTCAAAAGGAAGTACATAGTAAAACATATAAAAATATTAACCCCTTTACATCCTTAGACATGAACATCATTATTCTTTTAAACACAAAATATAGTACATATTTCTTGTGTGTGTGTGTGTGTGTAGCACACATTAATACAAAAACAGCAACTTGCTTCAGTCCCACATGACAAGAAAAAACATGCAAAGTCTTGTGCATCATCATCATGGCAAGCAATGTCTTTGTTTCCCAATGACTTAGCGTATGCATCTCCCAACCTCCACTAAAACCTCTATAAAGTCACATTATCATGCATGCCAACACCTTCCTTAAAACTCACTCAAATCCTCTCTATATATAACAATCTCCAACTTCACTTTTTGCTCTTACTTCCCATAGTTCCAATGAAGTTTTGTAAGTCTTTCATTTGGCTTTCATCCATTCTCATTGCACTCTTCTCCATTCTCTACTCCCTCTCCTCTTTTGATCATGATCTCTTGAGTTTCTTTAATGGGGAACTCATGATTGTTTCAAGAGGCCATCATCATCACCACCACCACCACCATCATCATCACAAGAGAAAGAGAAAAGAATATTGTGATGAAGCAAAGTGGAAGTCAAGAAGAATGGGTTTGGGTTTTGATAGTGAAACACTTGTTTTCATTGTTGATCTCAAGGGTTGTGCAAACTTCACTAGTGTTCAAAAAGCTGTTGATGCTGTTCCTGACTTTAGCCCCAACAGAACTCTCATTCTTGTTGATGCTGGTGTTTACAGGTTCTTAACTTCTTATACTTTCCTTTTTCTTTTTCTTTCTTTTTAATAAATGTTTTTACTTAATTATATATATATATATATATATGGATGATAGGGAAAAGGTGGTGGTGTCGGGAAACAAGACAAACATAATAATACAAGGAGAAGGATACCTAAACACAAGCATTGCATGGAATGACACTGCCAACTCCACTGGAGGCACTGTTTATAGTTACACCATTGCTATCTTTGCCTTCAACTTCAATGCCTTCAACATTAGTTTCCATGTAATCTTTCTCTCATCCTTCCTCAGAGATAAATATAAATTAATATTAATATAAATATAAATATAATGTATAAAGCTAAATGGATGTGATTGTGTGATTAAGAGCAGAACATGGCGCCGCCGCCTTTTCCCGGTGATGTCGGTGCACAAGCAGTGGCGCTAAGGGTGGCCGGAGATCAAGCAGCTTTTTATGGTTGTGGAGTTTATGGTGCCCAAGATACGCTGCTTGATGAGAAAGGGAGGCATTACTTCAGAGAGTGTTTCATCCAAGGTTCTATAGATTTCATCTTTGGCAATGGGAGATCTCTTTATGAGGTATGCATATGTAATTTCATTGGCCTCACACTGTGTCATTTCCATGAAAAATGTTTATTTTCTAAAAATTAGCAGGTTGTTTTTTCATCAGAAAAGAAAAGAAAAGAAAAGAAAAAAACAACAACATGCAGCATTTGTATTAATAAATAAATCGAAAAGGACACATAATTGGTAAAACAAACAGACTCCTTTATCTTGCTTAAATTAAAGTAGTAATTAGTAGAGTATATTCTCTAACTCTAAAAGTATATTGAGAAATAAAATATAGAGAAAGAAAGAGATAATCATGGTCCATGGACAATTAATATATAGTAAACAATTGATCCTAGCCTTATACAATAACTTTAACTTTTGATCATATATATATATTTGTTTACTATTGAAACACAATATTACCTAATATACAAAACATCCTAAATAATAATATATATTAAACATAAACTCACCAAATATATATAAATGCTAAGCTAAATATATTCTATTATATCTTAATAGGATTGCAATATAAATTCAATAGCAAAGCCAGTGGGGAATGGAGTAGGGGAATCACAGGATCAATAACAGCTCATGGAAAAGGATCACCAACTGAGAAAAGTGGCTTCTCCTTTGTCAATTGCACCATTAATGGAACAGGGAAGAGTTTGGCTTGGCAGAGCTTGGGGAAACTATGCAACTGTAGTTTTCTCAAAAACATTCATGTCTGACATTATTGATCCTCAAGGATGGAACAATTGGAATGATCCTTCTAAAGACCAGTCTGTGGTTGATCCCTTTTTACTTCATTTTTATTTTTTTATTTTATTTCAACAAATTTTATTTTTTTAATCATTCTTTGAAAAATTTTTCAGTTTTTGCAGAAAAATCTCATCAATTAATTCTTTATCACATACATATCTTCTATGTTATTGCAAAAAATTTCATATATAAGAAGCAAATAACAAAGAGAAGAGCTTTTAAAACTGCTCTCAAAAGAGAAAGGTGATGAGAAGAATTAAAGGGAGAAGAGAAAGGGTTTCTAGTACCTCTATCAACAATCTTAAATTTATAAATCATAAGATTATATAATTTGGGGAAAACAAATTTAACCAGGTCAATCAAATAGCTTAGAAGAGAGTTTTCTACTGTTAAGTGTAAAGCAAATATATTACTTAGATCTAACTTCATTAAAAAGCTTAAAAACATAAACTGATAGACCCAAGCTTATATATTTAAATTATATTTTTTTAAATTAACCGACTCGACTATTAGTTACTGTTAAAAAAATTCAAAAAGTGTTTTTCTGCAAAAACCCAGCGAAGGTATTTGAAATTATTTTGATATGTAATTTTTTTCCTATTAATTATTTGATTGTGAATTGTTTGTTTGTGCATGCAGAACAGTGTTGTTTTGGACAGTATGATTGTGAAGGGCCAGGAGCTAATGCAACAATGAGAGTGGCATATTCAAAAGGAGTTTTGATCAATGTGAGGCAGCTCCATTCATGGATATCTCCTTCATTGATGCCAATGATTGGGTTCTCCCACCCATTACCAAAGGTTGGATTAATCCATGCAAGGGAGGTGGAAGTCATAAGGAAGCACTCATCCAAGGATTGCATTCTGATACTAACCTAACGTTAATGTCTCTTTGATTTATATTAATGATTTTTAATCACTCTCTCAATATATATATTAACATGTTATAGATAATATCATGATATAAATGTTTTGAAGAAGTAATTAAACAGAGATGAATTATGGTTTATTTGATATATTTTTGTGGTTGAGTTTTATGAGTTTTAATGTACTACCATGTATGGAATAGTTGGATCGTAGTGAGTTTATTTCTCATATTAGAGTTTATACAAAAGTTTAAAAGTTCAACTATTTTTCAAAATATGGTTGATTATTTAGTGGGTGTATGAACAGTGGTGACTCGTCCACCTTATAAAAAGAATTTTAATGTACTCAATTTTATATTTTAAGAAATATATTTCTTTAGTTTCAATACAATAAAATTTAGGTTATTAAATTTTGTGTGATAGAATTGTTAATTATGCTTATCTAACTTAGTGTTATTAATTAGTTTGTTTGATTTGTTTGCGATATATGGCTGGTTAAAATAAATTAGCACATATATTTAAAGGAGGGTACTAAAATATCTAATAGTCTCACATTTATTAATTTGAAATATAAAAATTTAAATATATAAATATGTGTTTCTTATTCTATCGATTTAAGTTTATTGGGTTGTATGGAACCCAATAAGTCAATATGTTTGGTTTATAATTAATCTATATGAAATACTCATACTTCTCAACCAGAACTCAACCAATATGTGCAAGTAATGGATAGGTTTGTACGAAAATTTATTTAATTTAAATACGCATTTTTTTTAGAACACTTCATTTAAAATTATTATTTTAAATATATTACTTTATTATAATACTTATTATTAAATTAATATGAGAAAAATAATAGAACTGTTTAATTACAATAAATGAGGTATTTACATGTATAACCCTTGTAAAATAATAAAATTACATATATATACTCTCATTATTTTGCTATATGTTTAATCTGAAGACAAAAATTGGCATTATACGCATGCTCAAGTGATGATACTGGCATGAGGATGATGATGTAGTTAGAAATGACTCATCAAAAGAAAAGTTCGAGGTGACTAGGATGATGATGTGACAAAGGATGAGGCTCATGACATGTGACGAAGATCTAGGTGGAGATTTTATGAAGATCAAGGTTGAAGACTTTATTTAGTAGATATTCCTCTCAATACAATCATGTGATGATAAACTATTTTTGGTAAGTGCATCAAAACTATAGGATCTCTTCAAAAAAGGTAAGTTTTATTTTAGGTATGATTATCTATTCTTAGTAAGATTCGGGATGATTATTCATATCTTTGATAGAGCTCTTTTTTAGAAAGATCTATTTGAAGAGAGAGAAATATTCTATTATTTGCAAGAGTTCAAGATCATGAAGATTATATTAGAAAACACAAGTTAAACTTGGTATGAAGCTTTAGAAGACACAAGGTTTAGTTTGGTGTGAAGCTATTTGAAGACACAAACTAAATAAGGTAAAGACATGCCAAGGAGATTATCAAGACCATATTTAGCAACTCAATTTCAAGGAAGATCAAAGAGCTATCTATGGGTGGAACTATTCATGGAGACTAGTCATATGAGGAGATTGATTGAAGATTGCATAAGATATGATTAGAGATTTGGAGATCCAAGCATGGATGATTGAAGATCATGCTTGAAGATATTGAAGACTAAACTTGGATGAAGATGAGATCAAGTTTAGTAACAATATTTCCATGAGTCAAACGAAGACTTTTTGGGAAGACCAAACTTGGGTCAAGTTTGGAAAGAAGATCGAGAGATCTTCAGTGGCTATCTTTGGTGAGATGGTCGCGTGTGCCTTGGTGGGCGCTGTCCCCTCGGGAGAGGGAGACCTCTGAGTGATGCGAGGAAGCGAAGCATGCAGGGTAGGAGGAGCTCGGTCGAGTCAATCGCTACGAGGCGATCGAAGGAATCGGGAGGTCGAAGGTCGCAGATCTGGGTGCATCTCGGCTAGAACTCCCGCCATGTTCGATGAAGGTGGGCCATATCAGTACTCGGGTGTTGCAACTTGTAACTTTGGAAGGTGTCCAAGTTAGGAGTCGCGGAGAATTCTAAAAGAGGTAACTTTTGTGGACGTCGGTATGCCTATATAAGAGATCATGCTTGAAGATTTAGGGATGAGCCAAACGAGTGAGAGACTCTTCGGTGAGAGTTGAGAGTGTGGCCGTCAGGGCAATCTTGAGAGGATAATCTTTGTATTGAGAGAGTGAGTAAGTGTTGTACTCCTTGTTCCTATACCTCTTTTAGTGGATTATTTCTCCGGGCTTTGCCCCCTAGATGTAGGCAAGGTTGTGCCGAACTGGGTTACCAATTTGCTTGTCTCCTTTATCTTGCTTTGATTGTGTGTGAGTGTTTGATTTTTGAGTGAGTTTTTGAGTGAACTTAGCACATCACACTCCCACCAGAACCATCACTATACATTGTTATTTATGAACCAACAAGGAATTAAACAAACTCCATGCACTCAGCTCTTGATTTCAAATTTATGTATATTTGTTCTTCACCCATCTTGCGTAACGTTAAAAATATAATAATTATACGCCTAGGATTATGTAAAATATAATTTCATTTTAAAATAAATTTAAAAAAATAAATACAAGCAAAATTCATTTTAAAATTTAAACATTTGACATCTATAATAATATATAATTTTGGAGGTTTATATGTAATAGTAGTCGGTAGCGGAATTAGAACAAAAATTAAGAAGGTGCTAAATTTAAATTTTAAAAATTTATAAATATTAAACAATTTTATTAATTTTGAAATCAATATTTCAACAATATAAAATATACATGATCCAAAATTTTTTTATTTACACGTAAAAACCTATCACATCTACATAATTAACAAATAACTCAAAAACACTAAATTAACAAATAATAAAATTAAAAAAATAATTTAACGCAAATTCAAAATATAATTCAATTATTAAATACAATAATTGTTCAACAAATAATCTAATGAATAATAAAAATTTTATAACAATTAATCATAATAAATATCTAACAGTTTTTCAAAAACGATTTTTCTCAAAAAAATAATCAAACAATATTTGACAAATAATCACAAAAAAATTAAAACAAATTAAGTTAGATATAAAACAAATAAGATAAATCTTAATGGAAAGTAAAATATAAAAGTCAGAAAATATTGCACAAAGAGAGAAAACTCACTAATCAACGCAACCTATAATAATTTTTTTTAAGAGATTTTAATGGAGCATTTATATTTTTGTAAGGTTTTATTTTTTTATTTTTATTTATATTAATTTTTTTACATTAATATCCTAAAAATAGATAATTCTATATTAACATATTCAATAAAAATATATTTAAATATAAAATTTAAAAGCAAAAATATTTAAAGATTCATGATTGGCTAGATATTATCACTCACCGATTTTATTGTTTTCATTTAATTTATCTTAAATAGTATAGGTAGAATTTTAAAATAAATAAATAAAAAATATTACTTTTTATATATAAATAATAATTATTAATATATATATATATATATATATAGGCATTCATTTTCATGGGCAAGGTGAATGCTTCTATTTTGACCACCGAACTATAAAAAATTGTAATTGAGTCACTTAAGTTTTTGATTTATTTATTTATTATTATTATTATTATTATTATTATTATTATTATTATTTTTATTTTTATTTTTAATTTTTTGTCACTAACGCTTATAGTGATAACGGTAGATTAACGTGCTTGTGATGTTATACGTTAATTGTCATAGCAACATTCATCGTGGATAGACTCTAACCACTCGGTTCGGTTCGGTTCGGTTTCGGTTCAAAAACCGTCGGTTTCCGGTTCGATTTCGATTCAAAACCGGAACCCGAACCATAGTCATAAGGTTTTCGCTCTCGGTTCGGTTCCAATACGATTCCCGTTCCGGTTCTGTTCTAAATAATTTAATTCCAATTAATTAAAATATATAAAATATTATATTATATATATTATTTAAAAAAATAAAAATAGAACCGGAACCGGCGGTTCGGTTCCGGTTGTTCCGGTTTTTCAACTCATAAGAACCTTAACGGAACCTTAAAGTTCCGTCTCAGGTTCGGCTTTGGAACCGAAACTTTTTACTGCTCTGGTTCGGTTCCCAATAGTGGCGGTTCGGTTTGGTTCTATGGTTCGACCGAACCACGGTCGAAAGTCTAACGTGGAAGCGACAAGGGAGGAAATTTGTTAATTAATTTCCTAATTCAAATTATGCTCTTGGCAAGGGAAAGGATGCTTCCTGGGCTACTCATGTTCTAGCAAATCAAAGACCTTCTCCTTCCCTTGGATAGCCCTAACCTTGCTCACCTTCCCAAAACTAGTTTCCTTCGTCTTCTTCTAGTGTTTCCTTTTTCCCCTTTATCTTTTTCCTTCTTTAAATAATATCAAATTTGTTGAGATATCTAGAATTCCTTGGTGACATGCTTAGAATTTTGACACGACCGAGAAATTTTTGAGAGCTTAATCTGAAAGAAAGAAATTAGAGGTCTTTGGTGGAGCGGAGGGCTCAGTGTCGAGCCAATTTTTTTTCTAATGTACTACTTGGGTCAACCCAAACTAGTTTTTTGGGAAATTATATTGTGTATTTGGTTCTAGCATTTCATGAACTTTTTTCCCAATAGTTCTCTGAAAGAGCACGAAAGATCTCTCTATGTGCTTATGGATACATCAATCAAACCATATAAAGTCTTATAAAGTCTTGTATGCTTTTTAGTTTCTCTTTATTTTTCATCTTATCGTTCCATAACAAACTTTTAAACATAAGTTTAATATCAGAGAAAATATTCTAAAAACCAATACCAATCAACACATTATTATTAGAAAATGAGAAAAACATGAAGAAACCTTTTCTTCTTCCTCATCTATTGGTTCTTTCTTTTTGTTACTTTTCTCAGCGCCCTTTATATACCTCTTTTTTTTTCTTCATGTTGAACAAAGCAATAAATATGAGAAAATAAAACAAACCAAAATTAGAATTTAGACTCTGACAAAAATATGATTATAGTAAGAACCAAAATTGAAGACAATTCAATGGGTGGGTAGACGCAGGGTCAAATCCTGCACCCATGTACTATAGTAGTAATGTTTATCCATTGTTTATAGACCCAAGTACTGTTAAAATGAATCCCATGTGGGTTCTCTCTGGGAGGAGTCATATCCCTTCCATCGAGGGTTGTATGGTAGAGAGGACTTAGTAGGCGTAGGGGGCTTGTCACCCTATTGTAGCGATAATTAAACAAGACAAAACATTATCAACCTTCTCTTCCTCTTATTGTTCATACAAAAACATTATAAACTACAATACATTTGCTTCACAGCTCTTCAAATCAACCTCAAGTTTAGATTATTTTGGATCAATTTTAACATGCAAAACAAAAATCATATTCATCAAAGAGGTTCTCCATGGATTAAAGAACTTCTCTATCAAGCAAAAAAATAAAAAATAAAAAAAAAATAATACTGAGGTAAATTATATTTTTCTTTTCTTTTAAAAGAAAAAACAAAGAGAAAAAAAGGGGCCACCACTGTGGCCATTATTTTTTCTCTTGCTTGGTACCATAGTTTGGAACCACGTTGAGAGCCCAAAATTAGGGTTTTGATTCTAAAGATTTGAAGAGAAAAAAGGGATTACAATTTTAGAGAGGGAGGGAACTCAAAGAAGGGAGGAAAAAAGAGGAGTTTTGTTAGTAATGTTAATGTATGGCGTGCCATGTTGTTAACCCACAGTTAACACCATAAACATGAATGACAAAAAAGTTTGTTTGAATTAATTCAAATTTAAATCATGTTTATGATAATTTAAAATTAAGCAAATTTAAATAAATGCAGTGGCCCAACATTATCATTTGAATTCTATATTAATCATAATAGTTATTTTGGATAATAATCTACTTTAAAATTCAAAGTGGAGGTAAAGATAACGATATTCTAGATTCCTAACCTTTCTCAAACAAGAAAAAGAAACATCATTGGTCCTCTGCTTCCCGTGTTTCTTCAACACATAGAAAGGCAGATTGCTTGAGTTGTTAGCCCTGGTCTTTTAATGAAAAAGGATTAATATAAACCAACAAGAACTGTCCTCGATCTAATGTTCTCATGAATACCCAGCCCCATCTACAGGAGAGAATATGATAGATTGGAAGAGCTCTTGGTTTCTTCCAGTGCAGATCTTAGTCCCTTCGTTTGTCATACCTAATTTGCTATGGTTGGAGGTACGTGATCATGCTTTTGTTATTATTTAATTATTTAGGCTTACCTAATATACCAAATGTTTTCTTATTTTTATGCTCAGATGCTTAGATGTCTTATACCGTATTAATTTCTAACAAAAAATAAATTTCAAAACTTGGACCAAACCAGTATCACCCATATTGATGGATGACTATCTGAGTGTTTTACTCTTTATATATATATATATATAAATATATATATAATTAGTAAAGGTAAGATATCTAAAAAGAAAAATAACATTCCAAAATCGCATTGCATTGTTTTTAAATATTATTTTGAATTAAAATTTGAAATATTTTAAAAAAATAATTTGATTTATTGTATATATTCCTTGACGCAATACTCAGTAATAATAATTTATTTTTGAACGTCACACATGAAAATTTACCTAAATTTACAAAAACACACCCTATAAAACTTGAAATTTCACAATGAAAGGCAAGCAAGTACAATAGTTCCGAGACTCAAACAAACTCTCAAAATTTTCCGGGAAAATTTACGATTCAGAGCTATAAAATGTACCCTTTCTCTTTCGTCTTCTTCTCAAACCCTAGTTCTTCTAAATCCTTCAAACCATAAGCACAATCCCCTCTTGGGGATCCACCGTGATGCAATTCCTCCCGATTTCGAGGTCCTGCCGGCAGGCACGGAGCTCTACTCCCCGACGCCCTCGTACAAAAGGTCTCTTTTTCTTCTTTTTTTTTTTTTCCTCTTGGATTTTTTCGATTTTGATGGTTTTTTATTGGTTTATGCTCAAATTTTGGAATTTGATATGGTTGCTGTTGTTTTCTTTGATGAATTTATGGTTTTGAAAATAACTTCCTCTGAAGTGTTTGGATTTGAATTGTTGTGAGAGGATTTCAAACTTCAAAGATTTGATTTTTATGGTTTTTCATTGATCTTTACAGTATGTTTTCACTGAAGAAAGCAAGTGCATATAGGGAGAGAAATGGTTGCAATGTAAATTCCAGATTAAACAAATTGCATTGTCTCTATTATGTTCCTTGATGAATTCATGGTTTTGACAATGGCTTCTTGGGAAGTGTTTGGTTTCTTAGATGGGCATTGGATTGGATTCCTGTGAGAGGATTTAGACTTCAATGAAGTGATTATTTTCTGGTTTCTGAACATGTTGTATTTAAATAAAAGCTGATGCAATGTGAATCCCTAATTAAAAAAAAATGGCATTGTTTAGGTTATAAGTTTATGAGATTCTGTTGATTTGATTGAAATTGAACTTCAGTGCATGATGATATAAGAAATATCATGTAATTATGGCTTTTGGTTCTCTTGCTTGGTACTAGGGCACACTTGTTGAAAACTTTGATGGTGATACATCCAGAAGTTTTAAATTTGTCTTACTGTGATCTAGGTCCTATTTTGTTTCTAGATGATATTATTTCTGCAAAAATGGCATTTGCCTTTTTGTGTTAGTTCCTTCACAATGTATAACAGTTTATAGTTATTCTTTCAAGCATTTGGTTGACTTGAAATTGATTTGCCAATGTACAACGCCAAAAGGATTAACTTATAGTTGACTAAAGCTGTGTTGTTTGTTTGCCTGAATAATGTTTCTTCTTTATTAATTATGATTTTGCTCAATCTCAGTCGTGTCATCATATTATTCGTTACTACATAACATCCACCAACAAAATATGCAACAAAATAGGATTGCGGATAATCATTTTTCTTTAATTTTACCTATTCATGATATTATTGCTTCATTTGTTACTTTTAATGATATATACAATCCTTTATTGGCCTTCTTTTTTCCAATCTTTGTGGAAATTCAGATAATGTTTCTAACCCTGTGTTTGATCGATGTACAGGTTCTCTAGCCGAGTTCTCAAATTGCAGATGTGATTCTTCTAGCATAAGGACTGCTGTTATAAATCAAGGCAATGATAATTCAGTTTCTGAACTTTCAAGAGAAATGTGTGTTTCTGCTCATTCAGAAAGCACTACTTCTGGTAGCAGAAAAAGACAATGGAATTGTATGGAAGCCTGTACTGACATCAGCTTTTCAAACTGAATCAGTTATTCCAAATGTTTTTAACCAATACCTGTGATAACCGGTATGAACATTATGAAGCTTTTCTCGAGAAAGATGGCCATAGTAGTTATTCATATATCCTATTAATAGTATGTACATGTCATCTTGTATTTGAAATTTTGAATTGAGAGATGCTCTTTCCAATTTTCCTTGACTGCTTTGCTGAATTTCTTTATTAATGTACTATTCCATGTACATGGCCTTTTGCAGCATTAGATCCAAAACAACACAAGCAACCAAACTATTGCCTTCTAATTGTTTTGATTGTGTCAAAAGTCATAGCGTTTATTCTGTGAATCTGTTTTTACTTTCCGATAAGCATCTTCAGTTTACTTTTCCTCTGTTGTTATATTGTTCACTCTATATTTATAGAAGCACCTCTTAAGCATCAATCCTAATATTAGGGTTGTCAAATGACCAAGCCATTTGTAAGCAACTCGAGCTTGGCTCTAGATTTCAAGTAATCAGGTTGAGCTTGATCAGAGGCCAGCCCACTCAATAGCTCAAAGAAATATAGCATATGGTAAATCATTATAGTATATTCTATAATATACATTATTGATGATACATTCTGCATGAATAGTAAATGCAAAATTTATTGTTTGGTTTCAAGTCAGTGGGTGATAAAAGTCTTGTCTCAAATCTTCTTGTATACCCTCTCTATAAACTTTCTACATGCTCTTTAAGGAATTGTAGATGGTATACAAAAAGTTTTCAGAACTGAATGAGTGGGAGTCTTGTCGCATAAATCCCCATTCTCTTAGATATATGAAGAGTGCACCTGGGGTAAACTGGATATCATCTATAATCTAGAATCAATTTGATAGAGTTGTATTCTCTTCTGCATTGATGCATCAACCCTTGCATATAAGCCTGCTGCTTTTGTTATATATTTCTGCAATAATATGATTTTCTTGATGAATATCTAGTGATGTTGACATTGATGCTGTGCTATTGCTTCCGTATGACCCTTTTCTGTTGTGTGAGATATTCATGGTACTTGCATTAATGCAGAGATAGACATCCAGATGTAAATGGAGTTAATACAGGTTCTAATTCTGGGCAATTGGGTTTTATGGCTGATAAATCCATGTCCAATTCCAGCGGAAGTCCTGATGAGCTGAGGCACTCTATTCAGCAAGAACAGTCAGATGGTAACCTTCATTGTTATTCAATTTTATTCAACGGATAATTTCAATTGTGATTCAGAACTCTTGTTGATTATCCTTGATATATTTACAACCGGTAGGTTTTTTTTTTCCTCCAGATATGTTCAATATTACAAGTTCAAGCAGAACCAAGGATGAGTGTGTTGATGAAGGTAGAGGCAAAAGAAAAAGAAAGCTTAAAGTTCATTTCGACGTGAGTTCATTATCTAGCATGTTTACTCAAAATATATTATTATCTCGCCACATTTCTCTTAAAGTTGACATAATGTTATTCTGCTTACAGGAGTTGAATTTTCCGGAGAAATCAGTCAGAAGAATACGACGAATAAAGATAATGCGGTACCTCGGCCTTGTGGCCCCTGCTGGTTCTCCCTATTCCGTCGCACATGCGAGTTCACCTTGACAAGGTGCAAATAACTTCCTGATATATATATATATATATAAGTTCAATTTTATTCATCTATATATATATATATATATAGATGCTACCTTTGATTGTTTGTCATAGAGTCGACATTTTTTTAGTTAAGCATCATAATGTCATCCTTAATTGTGCTTGTTAAAAGTGTTAAAAGTTAATCCTTTGTTCTTTGAGTTTGATTAACAATGACATTTTTTTTTCGAATCATTAATAGAATGCATTTGTTTGCCAGTAATGCTCTGGATTAACAACTTTATTGAATTAAATTCTTTTGGTGAAGTCCAAATTGAAGATGTCCTCATGCTCAACAAATGATACTTTTAGTGTCAATTATGTCTTTGAATCTAGATTACTTTTTTCCATTACTTTTTATTGCTTGGCCTTTCCTTTTCTGAGAGGTTTTGTTTGTTTTCCAGCATCCAATTTTAGGGTTCTTGTTTTCTTTTTCTTTTTTTTTTTCATTTATTTAAATTAAAGTGGAGAAAACTGAAAAGAAGTGTTGCATCATGAGAATAAACCTTTTGTACTGCACTTGTTTGGAATCTCTTGTACTGCATCATCAAGTGCAAGATGAATCAGAACTTTTTTTTTTGACATTTTTGCAAATACACCCTTGCAAATTTTCATAAGTGTTTTATACAGGGAAAAATTCACCTTTACAAAAAAAATTATTTGCATTTATACCCTTCTAAAAACAAGCTATAAATTTTTTTTTCTTTGTATATATATATATACTCAATCTAAAATTTAATTCAATATACTTACATTATTGTTGGAAAATAAATGAAATGTCTTTTTTCCTTTTTATGTATTTCACTTGTTATTGGTTATATAATATATATATATATATATATATATATATATATATATAGGTTTTAATATGCCTTGTTCTCGTATTTTAAGTTATAACCATTTATGAAATAAACTCATCAAATTTATCAAAATATTGTTATATTTATCTCTATAATAAAGATTTTTCCACCACTAAAAAAGTTATTTTTTATTAGATAGGTAAATGATTTACAATAATAGCCCATAGTTAACTATAAAAGAGACAAGTGGGCAAGAATCTTAATTTTTCCTAATTTCAGGGCTTTGTAAGGGTGTGATATATATATATATATATATATATATATCTCTATATATAAACTGATAAAAGTCTTTATTTTTTTAACCTTTGTGGTGGAAAAAGGCCCCTTTTGGGATATTTTAATCAATAGTTAAAGTATAAGCATCTCTATTTTTTTTTTTAAAAAAAAAAGAAATAAGAAAAATAAAATAAAATGACAAAGTGTTAGTGGGAGAAAGGAAGTGGAAAACCATAAAATCTAAGAACTCAAGCTTTGATTTGACTCCATAGATTTCATGTTTTATTACTCTTACTTTTGTTTGTTTTCATTCTTCCTGAATCCTAACATTCAATTTAATCATTCAAAAATGTCACTATACATAATCTTTATGTATTTATATAAATATTTATTTAATTGTTCAATTATTATTATTATTATTATTATTATTATTATTATAATATCTGGTCTTTAGTTAAAAGAGCAAGAGTGTTGTATGTTGCATAGGGGTGCTAATAATATCCGATTACTCACAAACTGCTCGAGCTTAATTCAGGGAAAACTTAAACTCAACCTGATCATGATTGAGTCGAGTTCGAGCTTGAGTAGTTGAGTGACCAAATTCAAGCATCTTAATACTTGATTCGAGTGTTCATAAGTTTTATCAAACAACCATATTTGTGTGTATATATATTAATTTATTTAAAATTATTTTATATAGAATTAAGTTCGAGTTTGAGCTCAAACATAAAAACATCTATAGTTAAATCAAGTTTAATTGTCTTTATCGAGTTCAAACTCGATTGAATTCAAGCGGAGTATTTAAGTTTGAGTTTGAGCCTAAGTATCTTGCTGCTAGGCTGGAACTCGATTGAAATTGTTGCACAAAACTCATATGCCACTTATATTTTTTTAAGCTAATCAATGTGTGATTTGAAATCTTCTTCTTTTATAATTTTTTACTTTTATCAGTGTGTGGTGTGCACTTTGGAAATACTGAGTCAAGGTTGCTGTTCTAGATATTAAGCAAAATCTTATTTTTTAAATAATGAATACTTTTCTTGGGATTCTCCATATCCATTTTCCGTTTATATTTATTAAATTAACACACACACACACACACACACACACACACACACACACATATATGCTTATTCCTATTATATTGTAATGGCTATTATATTTACACATATATATAGTTAGTTATTATTTTTTATTTTTCATTGTCATTGGTAAATCACCTTAAAGCAATCCTTGAGCCAAATATCATAGCAAAAATAAAAATATATATATATGAGAAATTCTATTTATATTTACCAAACCAATTAATATACACAATAATTTTTTTTTTCAAATTTTTAGGAATACAATTATAAAAAACATTAAGCAAAAACTTACTTTTTTAAATAATCAATAATTTAGTTGCCCTTCTCCCCTAAATTTTTCCATTTACATTTACTCAAATTATTAAATATACGAGTTATTTCTTTTTTAAACTCATACTTATTCATATTTTTACTAAATTATATTAATAATTATACTTAAATTTCATAAAAATACATATGTAGTTATTTATAATTTTATTATTCTTGATTGTTTACCATCATTAGTACATCACTTCAAACAAATCCTCTGCACTAAATTTAAGTGCTAAATATAAGTATACCATCAAACATAATACATAACGAATTTTTTTTTAATAATATGGACAAATCAGCACGTCTCAATCACACATTTAAAAAAGCCACCCTTGATTTTTGATGTGAAAGTCAAATATTTATCTCAGTCATTGTAACAAAACTAAATTCTATTTATACCCGGTATACACAAAATTTTATGTTTTTCATTTTTTTTTATCAAAATTTATTTTCAATTAAAAAAAAAAGAAAAGGAGAAGCACTAGGTGGACACACCAGCTCTTGTTAGCAGAAGCAG
The DNA here is from genome assembly GCF_009730915.1 of Dioscorea cayenensis subsp. rotundata. Lineage (NCBI taxonomy): Eukaryota > Viridiplantae > Streptophyta > Magnoliopsida > Dioscoreales > Dioscoreaceae > Dioscorea > Dioscorea cayenensis. Next base: position 23,858,110 of record NC_052471.1, on the reverse strand, counting down.
TAGAGCATATCCCTAAGATACCCAACAAAAAGTAATAGTTGCAACAGGGTAGTTCAAAGAAAAGCAAAAAAAAAAGAAAGAAAATGGAGTTGCAACCAAAGCATATACCAAGAAGATGCCATCATCACTCTCCCCGTATAACTTTCCAACCAACCCTAATAAGTCTTCACACTGTTCTCCTTTTTCATCACCATCACTAATCTATATATAAACATCAAGAACAAGCTCTTTTCTTCTCCTCTTTCTCATAAGCAAAGCCAAAGGGGGCAACAAAGTCCTTTTTGGAATAATGGAAGGTTGTGGTGGTGGTGGTGGTGATGATCAAAGGTGGAAAGAAGGTGTTGGTGGTGGTGGCTTGTGATAACATGATTTGAGAGAGATCAATGAGCTTGTTTTAAGATGCAGGGCAACTTGGATCCTTTGGCATTATTATTATTATTATTATTATTATGATTAACTTTGTTTCATCAAAGTTTATGCTTGTGAGTATCAAGGATATAATGTATGTATAACTTCTACTTCTTATTACTTGTTCTTGCGTGGCTTGTGTTCTCTCTCTTCTTTGAATTGAATAATAAAAAGTAATGTTGTTTTGTTTCTTGATCTTGTTTTGATGTTTCATTCTATCAAACTCTTATTTATTTATTTATTTATCGATTATTCATTTAATAACAATGTCATATTTTAAAAAATCTCTCACCACATATATGCATCACTATGTACCCGTCTCAATATCTACTGTCATGTATATATATAAATATATATACTATAGATGTGGAGAAGCCAGAAATGTTCGATCTTTGAGTTAAGAGGGGTTTGAACCCTCAATATTTGACTTGAAAGAAAAATAAAATATAAATTCTTCTTGTGAAGTGGCTATCTTTATTTTTTTAGAGACACTAACAAGACTACATTAGGGATGCAAGTGGGGCGGAAAATCTGCTCGTCAGGAGGACCACCTCGACAGGGCGGGATTCCCTCGAATAAACCCTCAGCAGGGGAATGGGAAAACCCTTCCCGACCATGGGCGGGCAGGGCGGGGACGGGACGGGATTGAATCCGCCCGCCTCCCCTGGGGAGAAAGATACCCCGATTTTTAAATTAAATATATATTGTATATATTAAAAATAACTCATATACTTAATTTTATTTATTAAAAAAACTCAATTGATATAATATTATAATGACAAATATTTGGGTTTTAAAAAATTTATTTTTGGTATTTATTAATAATGTTTTAGATTTTTAATAAAAATTAGTGTTACTCCAATGCAATACTTGGAGATAATTATATGAAAAATTGTTTTAAAAATTTTAATCAAAACTTTTTTTTATTTCCTATTATAGATAAATATGTTATATTAAAATTAAGATTAAATTGATTAATTTATAAACTTTATTGAAATCTCAACTTGCAAATAGAACATCTCTTATGAAATCCCAACTTCCGCAGTTCCCCTTCTTCAATTCTTCATACTATCGATTACTTCGTTAATTTGTTGTTTTCTCATACATTAAATAATACTTATTTTGAGAAATATTTTGTTTATTATTATTTTTTTAATTTAATATATGATGTATTACATGTGTAATTAGAAAAAAAATTTGGTGGGGTAGAGATTTCTCGACCCCACGGGGATTCCCCGAACCCGCGGGGATCCCCCCGGGGAAGTGAGTGGGGGAGATTTCTCCCCCGCGGGGAATTTTGAGGCGGGGAATCCCCCCCCTCTCTCCCCTGGTGGGAAGCGGGGATGGGGATGGGGATCCCATTCCCCGCCCCGCCCCATTTCCATCCCTAGACTACATGTTAAGTACAAAATTATTGTAAAGTGTCCAGTCCTTATTTGAAGCGAAAATTTTTTTGAAGAGGCCACTGTGTTTTGGCCGATTATTACTATGGTCACTATATTTCAATTTGTATCAAAGTGGTAATCATATATTGATTTTATTTCACCAGGAGGTCACTTTGGATTTTCTGCCAATTTTAGTTGATGTGGCAGCCAGAGATGCCACATCACATTAAAATAAATAGTTTTTAACGAGCAGCTGGATTGGACACATCTGCCCCAAAGTATGTCATGTGAAGCTTGCCTAGTCAACATACTTGTTAGCTTCTTTTCGCTTAAACCATTTAGTTACCACGGCACTCGACGGAGGTTGTATACATCCTCAGCCATTAATCAAGCATTTTAGCTTATCAACAAGTCCAATCGCTCAACCTCCAGACGGAGCTTGCTGACTTGGAGTTTTCAGAGCTCCAAAAACTGTGAAGGCTGTGAAGCATCCTTGTTCAACTTCGCTTTATTTATTCATCGCCTTCTCGTCAATCAATCATTTGCCCTCTATCATTCTCCGCGCAACCAGTTCTTTCTTTTCTTCGATTCGATCTTTATGGAGGCTGTGACAGATCCGTCGAAGAGTAGGAGAACTTGTTCTCGGTGATTAGATCCATCGGTCTCTCACCATGAATCTTGAATAGTAAGTTTGGGGAATCATCAATCCACATCGAGGCCTATGTTTTTGGTTTTCTCTAATTTTTTTATTGAATTGTTTGGTTTAGATAATCGGTAGGTTAGGGTTTCTGTTCCGGAATTGATGCTTTGGAATTGTGGATTAGATTATGTGTGTGTGTGTGTTTTGGACCTGGTGGTGTTGGTGATCAGATCTAAGAATTTGTTTGATTTTTTATTTTCTTTTGAGGATTTGATCTAGGGTTTTGTTTTTGAAATCCGATATAGGATTGATTTAGAAATATATGGGTCGGATAGAGGATTTTGTGTATATTTATAGAGCTAAAAGATGTTTCCATTTTTTCGAAGCTAGGTGACTTGGAGTTTTTAAATATCAGGTAATGGCTCATCATCCGGGTCATCTCCAATAAAAACCAAAAAAAAAAACTCAAAAAACAAAAAATAAAATCAAAACAAGAAAATGAGAAAGATGGAGAAAGACGAGGTGGATGAGAGTGGGTTGTCTCTTTCGTTGAGCCTACCGGGTGGTGTAGACGTCACCAGCTCCGACCTTGAAGCCGTCGGTGGCAGTGAGAAGAGATGGCAAATGGAGATCAAGGACATAGATTTCATTAGGATTATGAGAGAGATAATCTTGGATGAGGTGAAGGGGGCAGGGATTCGAGATTGCACCTCCATGGCGAACTGCCGAGGCTAGAAGAAGTTGACCAGGCAAACGTAACATGACGTGGTATAGGGTTGACGTGCCCAGCCCAGTTGCGAGTTAAAAACTATTTATTATAACGTAACTTGGCATCTCCGGCTGCCACATTAGCAAAAATTACACCTAGATCTAATAGTGACCTCCCGGTGAAAAGAATTCAATGTATGATGACCAAAAAGATACAAATTGAAACATAATCACCAAAGTGATGACTCCTAAAAAATTTAACCCCCTCCCCCCAGAATATGTGTATAACTCAAAATTGAGTTGTACAGGAATATTGTAACAATCAGGTCCCGCATGAGGTTTCCTGAGAGCAGCTACATGAAGTGGTATTGTAGTAGTTAGTGTAGCAAGAGCCCCTCAAGTTTCGGGAAAAGTCATGCGGGCGGTATATGACCCGTATGGAATTTTTAGACAGTAGACGCATGAGTGTACTGTAGTAGGCTGCAAGAGACCCTCAAGTTTCAGGAAAAGTCATGCGGGCGATATACAACCTTCATGGAACCAGTATGGGATCTATAGCATCATAGAAGACTTACTTAACTCTCCATTCTATCTTCTATCTACAGTGCATTCGGGAGAGTTTTTGAGAGAGAAAAGAAAGGAGAAGAGGGTTGCAGGCTAGATCTTCTAGATCCATCAAAGGGGGAAGGCTTGAAGACGTTATAGAGCTTTTGATCTGAGCTTGAGAGCTCTAAGAAGAAGAAGAGAAGGTACATTTGTGCTCTTTTTCTTCATTCTTGTAAACCTAAACTAGGGGTTGCAAAAAGGTGGGAAGTTGGATAGAGCAAGTTGACTTTTTTCTTGTTGTGTGTTCTTGATTGCTCAAATAACGATTGTATATTTGTATGCATCAATTAGCTAGATTAAGCTAGTTTATGGCTTAAGGGAGAAGAATAACATTGTAGCTGCTTATACAAGTTGAAAACTCTAAGTTCTTGTTGTTTCTCTTTGTAGTGAAGAGGTTTCTCACAAGAATTCTTTTTCTTGAAAATGTACATTGGTGTTTAATGCAAATTATTGTAATTTGATTGTCATTGATCCTTGAGGGATGAATAGTGTTGACTGTCAAGAATTGTCTACTGTGTGTTTGAGACCCTTGCTCCCTAACAATTTTTACATATATGTGTGTCTATATATAATCCGCTAATTCATTAAAACAAAAAAAAAAATTTGGTTGAATATTTGAGTTTTAAAGTTTAATTATAGTTACAATTAAACCATAGTTAAAAAGAAACATTTTCTTAATCTTTTTACTTCCTCCGAAGTAAAACATGGTGAAAACATATAACTATTCTTAATTTTATTTTTAGTTTCTCCATCTTACTATTCTTAACCTTTTCACTTGCCTTTATAAATAAATATATATTTGACAAAAGTAATAAGTGCCGTCAAAGGAACATGTATGTATGGAGGTGCACTAATTATAGTAGTTTAATGATCTCCTAAAAATTTATTATATAAGACAGGCTAACATGCAGGACAATAAAGACATGTCACATGCGCCCAAGGTAATTTATCAAAAACCATTACCCTACAATGGTAAATCTCTTTGTCATGCAACTTTAGAAAAATAGAGAATGTGACTCCTCTCACAAGAGACCCATATTGGGACTAATGTATAGTGAATGAACAATTTTCTATAATATTAGACACATAATAAAAAGTGAATAAACAATACTCTATAGAACACGTGGGCATGAGTTTTCAAATTTGCACTTGCTCATTCACTACCATGGTGTCTTACCATGGGACCATATATTCTTTCTCAATCCTAACCTTATCTTCTGTCTCGCTAGGCCATCGAGCTACCCTAACATTATCTCATGTTATCACTAGGCTATCGAACCACCCTAACCTTATCTTATGTCATCACTAAGCTATCGAACTACCCTAACCTTATCTCTTGTCATTGCTTAACCATCAAATTATCAAATCATTTGCCATCTAACTACCATTCCAAACACATCATCATTACATAACTAAATATAATATTTGATAGCAATCTATATCTCCCTGTATATATAATCTTACAATGTCATAACTCAATATATAGCTTAGTGGCTACCTAACTCAACCTTTTGACCTAGATTCATGAATACAAACTTATTTAAACTATGTTACTTTTTTTAGTTGTATTTTTAAGAGTTACAAAAATCACATATGGGCTATCCATGTATTAGTTCTTAGCAAATTATCAAGTCATCCATCTCTATATATTTATGCATATGACGATATTAATTGTGCTATGGTTCATGATATTAATTTCCGCTTTAAGATTTGGATTATAGTGAGATCTTCATGATTTATGTATTAGTCTTTATAATTTATATATCAACAATTTGTCTTTTTGTTTATGGACACACACATATTATTTATTGCTCAGATATATGTTTATGCCGTAAGATGATGACTGGGTGTTTTTCATACATACAATCATATGTATTTTTAACTTATTCCTCAAGTATAATCAATTTGGCTTTTTACATGGAGATGATTTAAAACATTAATATTTTATTGTTAATTTTTTTACATATTACAATTATTTCTTTATAAGTTATATTAATTTTAATCGATTCTTGTAAATCATTAATTTATCCTTATCCCTGTATATATATATATATATATATATATATATATATATATATATATATGAGGCTCATCTAATAGCCACCATCTATTTATACATAATATAGAATAATACTTAACAAGATTTAACACCCAATTGGGGTTACCTATGCCAAAACAATGAAGAAATTCTGTGGAAGTACTGTAGCAAAATCTATGCTCACAGTTATGTAGCAATTTACTGTTCACCTATACGGCCTCTATAAGACCTGGATGTCGACCGCATGATTTAGTGAAAACTCTCGGAAAAATCTATACCGACCCCTATACGGCCGTATGGACCCCGTATAACCTAGTTCAGCCTCTCGGCATTTTCTATACCAATCTCTATACGGGCCATATGGACCCCGTATGACTCCAAAACAACTCCAAATAGTTTCTATACGTGCTCAAGGCCCTCCTAGGTCAAATGCAACCCTCAAAAGTGTTATTACAACCCCTCTTTAAGCCCTAGAAATAGGTAAAGACTACAAAGATGTCGACAATACGCATACAACCATGCAAGATATCAATTTAGCATGGAAAACCCTACAAATTGAAGGAAAAAACCACGGGACTCCTTAAAGCCACTTACAAATGCTTCACTACATCAACAATAAGGCAAAAGAGGGTGTTTTCTCTAGATATAACTAGAGGATTATAACAATGAGAGCATAACAAGTTAAGAGCTCACTCTCAACAACACATACATCATCACTAGGATGGATCTACACAATAAAAACATAAGAAAAGATTAAGGGAAGATCAAACCCGGCAAGTTAGGAGAGCCACCCGCAAGGATTCTCTACTCGAGATTTAGGCAAGATTCGGCATCGATCTGTCGTCCGATCATCTTACTTGCTCAAGCCCTAACCCCTTTTACTTCTTTATTTTCTTCTTAGCTTCTTACCTCTCTTTTTTCAGCCCAAATGGGTTGAAACCCAACACACCCCTTAATAATATCAAAGCACAGTAAGTAATAATAGTTATGTATATCAATTCCATAAATAACAATCGTTAAATAATAATCTATCTCTTGTCATTAAATATATCTAGATTTTAAAATATTAAGTATTCTCGCAAAAAAGCATAAATTGTATTTATATATAATATACGTGCATCATTCATGTTGTCACATATCATAAATTAACAGCTAAGTGTCTCGGTTACCTTTTAATATGAAAGGAGGGCCCCAATTGTTGCTCAATGAGAAAGATTGATGTTGTTGATTTCGAAGTGCCAATGAAAAAAAGTATAGAGAAATAGTACAAAATGGATGCTCTTCTTCAACGCATACATTTGATGGAGTTCACGACAAATGTGCATGATGGGGACTCGTAACTAGGACAACATCAAAACCAACACCTTTTATATATGATAATACAACTATTATTATTATTAGGGAAAATTACTGTTCACCCCTCGTAATTTTCAAAACTTCCCAAAAACCCCCTCCTACTTTTACACACCCTGGACAGTCCTTCCGTTAGTGTTTAACTTCCCTTTTACCCCCTACCGTTCACTTCAAAAGGGTCCATGTTGTGAAATCCCATTTTTGGCCTTGAAAATGGTGGGAAAGGATAGTTGCATTACATCTTGTTGTTATCCTCATTTCTCCTCATTTGATTTGTTCGAATTCAGTTCTGCCGGTTTCGTAATACGGTGAGAATCTCTTCGTTGCTATCAGTTTGACCATTCCGCAGGTGTTTATTATGGCAGCTCATTTGTGGTAGTCTGGGTGAAGGTTATCATACCCGAAATATATAAATCGGTTTCTCCAACAGAAAATGAAGTTGATTTCCATCGGATTGGTCAAGTGCACTTCATCTTTAAATGAGCTATAGTCGATTTTATTGTCGATGCAGAGCATGCGCCATTGTCGTCTCCGTTTGAAAACGAGTTCATTTCGTTGTATAGTTCTTCTCGTTTATTGTTATCTATGTGTATATTTTAAATAATGTTTAACTATTTGCTATTATCTGTTTAAATATATTTGTAATATGTTTAATAATTGTCATATCCGTTTAATACTTGTCATCTCCGTTTAACATTATCTTTATATGTATAACTATTCATATTAACATTTAAATTCTCAAAGTCTCTGCGTAAAACGGTGATCTTTTTCGTTTGATCTGAATTGTTGGCAGTTGCCACGTGGCAGGTGGCAAGGTTATGGTATCCCGTGCATAAGAATTAATGACGGTATTAATTCTTATGCACGGTAACATAAATATCCGAACACCCGTTCATTGTCATTAGTCAATGTCGGTCCACTGTGCGTTTAACTTTTTTCTCGGATATGAAGAGTCACCGCTCGTGGACTTCACACCATAAATAACCAAGAAGAACCCTTCCCACTGGACAACCACCCTCGCCGTCCTCATCATTCTCCTCCTCCTCCTCCTCGTCCTCCTTCTTCCCACGGACAACCACTCTATCCGAAAGGATGTTTCGTGAGCCTTCTTCCTTATCTTGAGAATCAATCAGCCGTAATCACCGAACTAGTTAAACTATCTTTTCTTTCGCTCAGGCGAAATGCTCTCAAAATCGCCTCGAACGCAGAGGATTCTCCAGCTGTGGACGACGGGAAAGCAAATTAAGAGAGCATTTCGACTTGGGTAAGAAAAGAAAGTTTTCACGTGATTGCGTGATTGCGGAGGATTCTCTAGAGGAGGGAGATCGTGAAACATCCTTTAAGACGGGTTGACATTTACCACTCGAGACTTTCTCTACCGCTTAAGAAAATGACGCCGACTGTACAACTATTACGCTCGCGGTTTAACTATCGTGATCTTCGCTTTAAGTCCCGACCACGACACATTGATTAATAGTCGCTTTTCATGAATGTGTGTTGTTTAACCTTTTTAATGTTGTACGCTTTTGCAGTGTTCAAGTCGATGCGCATGTTATGCAAACCATCGAAGTATCTCGAATGTACTGCACACTTGTTTTTGTTATACGAGGGTCGAGTCGTGAGTGTCCAAAGTCCGAGCGAACGTTGTAAATGTTGTAAATGTTGTAAATCTTTTATAAATAAAACGAAACAATCGTATTTTGATCGTGAACTTCGAAATTTAAACAGAGACCTAGTAAAAAAACAATGTGGGAAACAAAAGAACGTCATCGTAAACAATAGAAAAAGTTAAACACTACTCAAGTTACTCTTTAAACAACGACAACGGTGTTTAAGAAAAATACGTAAAGATGTTTAAACAAGAACCTGTGAGGTACCCATCTAGCAACGCCGATGTCAGCTGAAAAGCATTCAATTTAAAACAATAACATATTATTTACATGATATAGACTTTTAGTTAAACATTTAACCGTTATTTTTTAAACACTATATGTATCCTGCTTAAACGTAAAAAGCTTGACGCTTTACACAGTAGACTCATGTTGAGTTAAGAACTTTCATTCGAACGACTGACAATATGTCTTCCTCGCGACAAAGGACATATATTTCCCTTTTGCCCTTGGGATGGAGGGAAAAATACCGCCCCAATCACATCACGCCTAGTCTAACCTCTATGCATACAACCTGCACTTTTTGTTTGCCTTTCTCGACCGTTGCTTTGTTCTTTACATCTTCTACTTCTTCTTCTTCGCCTTCTTTTTGTTCTTCATTTCATTTGGTTTTGTACGATTTGGTTTTCAAACCCGATATATTATGGAGAGTTTTTTTGTGGTATTGCTAGATTCAACGGGATGGAAGAGTGCTAATGTTCACTACCTGACTTCTTGGGAGTTGGTGTTAGCCGAGATATGTGAGCGATGGGGTCCTCAAGTTTCTCTGTCGTGGTTAAGTTTATCACACCGGATGGATATAAAACGGTTTGCCCAATAGAAAACGATGTTGACTTCCCAGGGATGTGTCACGTCCACTCCATCTTCAAATGTGCTGTAGTTGATCTTGTCGTCGAGACACAAAATGTGCCATTACCGAATCCTAATGAAAACGAGGTTTACTCGTTGTAAGTTCCTTTTCTTTTAATTATTCCAGCTTGTCCGGGGTCATTATCGCTTAAATATGTCCTGCCACTCGTTAACATATTGTACTAGTCCTTTACGTTATTAGTTAACTGCTTAAGTATTTAATTTAACGTTTAAATATTGTCATTATCGCTTAAACATTATATTCTCCGCTTAACATATTGATCTTTCATTCTGACTCAAGTGTTGGCAGGAATTCAGATTCTCGCGAGTGCTCCCATTCATCCCCATGGTGACCTCGACGGTGTGGGATGTCTTCCTTCCTCTTCGATCATTCTCAGTGTTGTCATCGGATATCGACAACGCTTTTGACTGTGCTCGAACATTTCTAGGGATGTACTTCAAATTATGCAATCAAAAGGAATTTTGACTTCAAATTCATAAAGAACTAAAAACATCGGGAGCGATCGTGGAATGCGCCGCCGATGGTTGTCGCTGGGCGCCTTCATGCATCAAAAGAGTATAACAAAAAAATACTTTCGTAATCAAGACAATCAACCCGTCACACACTTGCGGTGGTGGCATAGGTTCAAGGCCACATCCGAAAAGCCGCCCAAAAATGGGTTAGCGCACGAGTGATCTGTGAAGCTTTCAGGGCGACCGCCCCTCAGACAAGGCCATCGACATTCGAAGGACACGTTATGGGAACATGGTGTCCACATACCATACAAGCGTGCTTGGTTGGGAAAAAGAGCATGCCCGGTGGTCCTCACTTGCAGCGACATCTCCGCCATGACTGCTTGCTTTGGTATGTGGATAAGGCGGTCGAGACAAATCCCTGACAACGCTGCGATCGTGGAAAGAGACGGTGATCATTTTTAAACGCGCATTCTTTTCTTTCAACGCGTGTATTGTGGGATTCAAGAGGGCTCTGTGCAGGGTCACTGCTTTCTCGATGGTACCCACCTCCTTTGGAAAATATCGGCACACTCACTCGGGCGCCATGTGGAAAGATGGTAACTAATGGTTTTTCCACGCCGCCTTCGGTATAGTCGATCACCCAGACCGATGCCAATTGGACTTGGTTCATATCTAAGTTAGGCGATGCCTTATACGAGGATGGAGATTATCATGAGATAATTACCTTCGTGCTCGGACAGTCCAAGGGCCTTGTGAGCGCAATCGCGAGAGTCTTCCCTTCTTCGCCATCATGCGCATCGCCTTCGACATTTGGAGGCCAATTTTTATGGAAAGCCAATGTCGACTTTGGGAAGGCATCGAGGGAGGAGTGCCGGGTCTATATACTTCCGCAGATTGCGTGGGCATCCACGGCTAAAAGATTTCGACTGATACCGTGAATGAATCGCGCGCCATATCACCCAAGCTCATCACCGTTGATTAATAAATCGGATATGGCACATTGGTCGAATTATCTCGCTCGGAGGTGATCGTTGGGGTGAGATGTATTCGAACGTCATGGAGTCGCTCAATGCTTGGATCAAAGAAGCTCGCCATTTACCGAAAGCGACGAAAAATGGTCGACTCCATAAGGTCTCGCGAATGTTGGTTTTACACTTAACATTTAGTGTTACCCTTTTATACATTCTCAATCTTTTTGTTTAATTACACTTGTCTGACTTTTAAATATTAATCATTTCAGTTTAAATATTTACAATAATGTTTAAACATGTTTACTGAATTATTTAACCATCAACGTCTTTGTTTAACCTTATTTGCCAGGTTCAAGTTGATGCGCATGTTATGTAACCGCAGTGAGCAAGCTTAACAAATGGGAGACCTACTTATGCCCGCATATACATTCGAGTTAGAGATCATTGCTGAGGATAGCCCGAAATCTTCGTGTTGGTCGTTGTGTCGATGATTATTACTGGCTGATCGACCAATGCAAACAACTCCGTGGATCTCGCCATCGTAACTTGTTCACGTCGAAGGTGGCAAGTTTATGGTATCCCTTGCAAACACGCTACGACAGCAATAATGCGTGCATGACATACCAACGTACATCGATTTGTTAGCGGTACTTCACCGTCGACAATTACAAACCGGGCGCATAAGGAAGCTATATTCCCCATACCCGACGATGACGAGGCCTTCGACGGAAAATCGTGAGCTTCGCTTGCGACCGCCATGATTAGAAGGCAGCTCGGGCGGCTCTAGACGAAAGAGGATCGAGTCGCAAGCGTTTGATGTCCGCGAGTTACATTGCAGCCGCTGCCAAGGATCCGGTCACAATCGACGATCTTGCAATGAAACTGTCGCCGACTAGGCATTGTTAATAAGCCGACGATGACAGAGAAACATTGTGTATTGATGGGAACCTTTCCACATTTAAACTCTTACTCTTTACAACGAATTGAATGTATTTAAACAGAGACATTGTTATTTTAAACGGATACACTGTAATTTGAAATATTTCAACTGATGTTTAAACGATATATGGTATATTTAAACAATGAAACGGAAATGTACACAACTACAACGTAAATTAAACAATGAAATGAAACTGAATGAAATTTAACCTGCCTTACAATTGAAAACAAACAAAATTTACATTGAGATATACAAGTCATGTTCTTCGAAAACAAAAACAATGAATTGAATTTGTCCAGGCTGCCCTCCCCTCCTTACGTATGCGGGTAACATACCTTTAATCTGAAATATTCCTAAAGAGAAACATTATTTCTAAAGAGAAACATTGTGTATTGATGGGCAACTTTCCATATTTATTTAAACAATGAGTGCATTTATTTAAACAGAGACAGTGTTATTTTAAACGGGTACACCGTAATTTGAAATATTTAAAACTGATGTTTAAACGATATATAGTATATTTAAACAATGAAAGTGAAATGTACACAATTAGAACGTAAATTAAACAATGAAATAAAACTGAATGGAATTTAACCAGCTTTACAATTCAAAACAAACAAAATTTAGATTAAGATATACAAGTCATGTTCTTTGAACACGAAAACAATGAATTGAATTTGTCCAGATTTACATTTGAAAACAAAATTGACAATGATATACAGACATGTTATTCAAAAACAAAAATTTAACCCGCCTAGGACGCACCCCCTTTGTCATGGACGTCGCCGCCTCCCTCCTTAAGTATGCGGGTAACATACCGTAATCTGAGGTAAGGAACGTCCCGTCGCGGTAGCCGTAATTCTCACCCCACAAGAATTGCTCGATAAACCGCGACGACGAGCGGCGCAATCGACGCTTCCTTGTTTTTGGCGTGGGGTTTCGTGGCCGGCACGAGGCGGGTACTTTGTTATCGCCGACTCGCCGAACTCCATATCGACACAAAGGTCGAATAGATTCCACTGTCGAGATATGCAAGTCGAGATTAGAATACCGATTTAAATACCAAAATGTATATTAATCGGACATAATTAAAGAACTTACCATGTCCAACGCCGTCCCTTATCGCATTCCCGGACATGAAGAATAATGCATGTATTCTTCTTTATCATTGTCCAGGACGACGACATAGAAGTGGCCATTCATGATTATCGGGAGGACGACACTTGAACTTTCATGCAGTGTCGCGACAAAGCATCCCCGATCATAGCCATAATTGTGTCATGTGCGCCGTCCCCGCTTTGACATAAACAACAGTAAGCGGTCCCGGTGATAGAGGCGGCGCTTCTTGTAAGGATATGGCTCTTTTCGCTCAAATGACTTTTTGTATTATGCATACGAAAAGCGTCCATCACATCATCGACGACCATCTCCTTCCCCTCAAGCAGCGGTATAATTTGTCGCGTGTAGTGCCGACAAGTGAATTCTTCCACACACGATACAGTGTCGAGGTTAAACGATAATGAGATATAATAAGACCATATTGTAAATATTTAAATGATATTATCAATTGTTACATGATATTATATATAATTAAACGTTAAGTAGACAAATTAAATGATAACATAAAAGGTATTAAACACTATTAGGAAATAGTTAAACACTATAAGAAAAACCTTTAAACAATATCATAAAAACGTTACATTTACTCGGTCCCATAGAGCAAAGCTTGAGGAAGATCCTCATCAACTCCTCGCTAGTATTTGTTAAGACGACTCAGGCCAACCCATTTCTTCTTCTTCGAATAAAAAGCTTTTCGAGCCGCTCCGGTCCAATTTTTGATTAGCCTTGATCATCTCTCTCGCTGCCTTTGGTCGGGGTCTTCATCAAAGATCTTCCTTCGATGCTGGGGACGATGGCGACAAAGATCAACTCGCATACATCATCCTTACATGGTTGTTCTTGTTGTGGGATTGTGTCCGCTCGATGCGGGACGACGGCGACAAAGATCAACCCGCAGACACATCCTTACATGGTTCTTGTGTGGTGGGATTGCGTCCTCGCTTGGTCTGCGGTATCGTCGGCCACGCGCAACGGATTCGACGATCTTCTCAACCGCGGGCCACGACAACAAAGATCATTGGGAGACACACCCTTAATTTGTTCTTGATCTTTAGGGATTGTGTCCATCTTTCGATGCCGCATCTCGGCGACCGGTTCCACCGGGTCGACGATTTCATCGAGAGAGAGTCAACGACCTTCTCAACCAGCAGCAACGGCCACATCATCTACGATGTCCTCCACCGGCTACGGCCATGTCATCAACGGCGATGCACTCAAGAATAAAGATCACCGCCGATGGTGTTGCTATTGTTTCATCGTCACCGGCGGTGGAGACAGAGGCGAGATTGTTCTCCTCTTTTTCGCAAGTCTCTTCGAATGTGGCCGCCTTTGGAACGACCTTCCCGATGATGTCGCCGTCAGTCCAAATTCCCGACGCCTGCTCGTCCCCGGGTGCTCAGCTTCTTTTCGAGGGATGGCGCACGATGTGCTCAAACGCCCTTCCGCCTCCACACGAGCGACAAGCCGAGGAAACTCGGTCATCAATATCCGCACGCCTCGCATAAGAGTTGCGGTGACATCTTCGCCTCAATGTCACCGTGGGCCGCCACTGGGCCTGAGGGTGCCGCCATGGTCGGGGGACCGCTGTCTGTGGTAGGGGGGTTGTCTGCAACTCGCCGGGTAGGGGAGGGCTTCTCCGGCCGAGGAATGCGGCGCTGCGTGGTGGGTCGGAAGTAGGAGAACGGCGCCCAGCACAGGCACGATGAGGTCGCCCTCTCATCCCGCCTCGAGCAAGTGGTTCCCGGAGCAATGGCATCCATCCGCTCGGTTGCCCCAACAAATATTTCTTCTTCAAAGATTCACGGAACCATCTCAGAAACTAACATATGTAAACCAAACAATTTCAAAGTAAATCATTCATTTTTAAACTATAAAAACTATATTTAAACAGAGTGTTTATATATTTAAACGTTATAGAATATAATTAAACGGAGAACAAAAATATTTAAACCAAGTATGAATAAGAGTTAAACGGTAAATACTAAAGTTAACGCTAAATAAAATGTTTAAACATTAAAGACTTATGTTAAACATCGTCCATGATTTATTACCTCTTTTCCATCGAGCGATGACAAGCTTGTTTCACTGTCAGCTGCTTCCCTAGAAATACTTTCACCAGTAGCACAAGATCCTTGGGATCTTGCCGAAACGGACTTTCTTCCCCGCTCCGGTCACTCAGAAACCGCACGTTAGAGCGACCGAGCAACCCTTAATGTACCTCGTCAGGTCTTCTTCCCGCAGCATCTATCTTGCGACTCGGGCGACCGCCAGGAATATCCTCCATAAGCCACTTGTAAAGCGCCGCCGCGCCTACGCGTATCGCCTCATGGTCGGTAAATCATCGACATAATCAACGATCCGGCTCGAACCGAGCATGATGTATTTGGGAAGAGGATCGTCCCCATGAGTTACACCATCGAGTTTGACAAAAATTATCTTCTTCTCTCTCTCGTCGAACAAGTCGCACCGTGAGTGCTCTTGATGGAGTCTCCGCTGCTCTCGTAGGTCTCTGATAGATACCGCCCTTCAACGCCGACCGGTTTTCTTCTTCCGAAAGACCACTCGCACGCCATCGCAACGCAGCATCAAGAACGAGGGCCACATCTTGAGGTCCGAAACTCAGCAGCTTTTCCCGATCCCGAATTTATTGGTGCGACCATCGCATCTTTGCAAAAAGAGAATCAAGAAGGGCCCTCTCTTGGTATATAGCTTCCAAATTTCAAATGAACGCCGCAAACGGTGTCCTTCGAATAATCTCCCAAAGTGTCGAGGGGTCATGTTAACTTTCAATTCAACTAAGGTCTCCACAACCGTGTCAAATAGCATCGCCCATTAACTAGGTCGACCGCCATAATCACAAGCTCGCGACAATAACAACACATTATCGACAAAAAGTTTAAGCGGAAATATAAGGTTTTTAAACGGTAAAACCTCGCTTATTAAACAGTAGATATAAAATGTTAAACAGAGACCCATTTTGTTAAACAGAGACGAGAATACTTTAAACAGAGACAACAAATTTTTAAACTCAGAATATCTCATTTCTTAAACGTCAACCTCATTTGTAAAACTGAACCATATCAAACGAAGGGGAAATGTACATTATAAATATTACACTAAATCATAACAATCGAAAAAAACTATTTCGATAGTGTATATATACTGAAAAACGCAAAACAAAACAAAACCCTAGCCAGAAATCTCCCCTGCAGACTAACAAAACCCCAAACTAGAAATCCCCCTGCAGACTTCAATATCTTCCAACAAAAACAGAGCACAAAACAAAACCGAAAAAAAATCTTTTTCTGTAATGTAGCAGCTTAACATAAAAACCATACTCAATACCTTAGATTGAAAATCGATGAAAATGCCAACTAGTCACGCTGGGGACTTCTCCTTCGAGATACGGTGGAAAGGGAAAAGTCGATGAAATGCCAATTACGAGGCTTCACGGTAGAGACAACTTCGGAGACAAACTCGAAATGGAAAAGTCAAGACGTGAGTCGAGAAAAAGCAAAGTAAACGGCTCCAATAAATTGCCTCTGGTTACTCCCTACTGAAAACCGCCCACTTCCTCTCAAATCGCCGAGATGGGTCGCAGCCCACGACTCCCCACGCAAAGGCATTTTCGTCCAAAAAAATTTGAAACTCACTCCGCTCACATCCGCTACGTGGTTTGGGGGTTTCGAAAAACATAGAGTTTAAAAGGAGGGGTTTTTGGGGATTGCAAAACTAACGGGGTGTTTTTGGCAATTTTACAAACTTAAAGGGTTTTTTTGGCAATTTCCACTTATTATTATTATTATTATTATTATTATTATTATTATTATTGTTTAGCTTTTAATTTTATTTTCTAGAGTTTAAAATAATAAAATAAATGAATACATCATAATTTATTAATCAAAATTGCGCAAGTCTTACTGTTAAAACATACTGTAGACATATTATAGAAATATTGTATCAATATTATTTATTCATTGTTCACCTGGTCACTTATGAGAAGAGCCGTATTTTCCACCCTTCTAAGTTTTGTAAGACGGGGGATTTCTTATTGTGGGGTTATGGTCATCGATATATTATCTTGGATGCATGTGGCATCATGCGTGTTAGCCCGCCCCACATCATGATAAATATTTATAGAGTCATTAAGCCACCATAATTAGTGTACCATTGTACCTGTCTACCCCTTTAACACCCTCTTGTGGGGCAGTGCTTGTCAATGCTTGTAAAAATAATAAAAATAAATTATATTGCCAATTTCGTAATGGGTAAAATTAATTAATTATGAAATCATTTATTAGCATGAATTAAAGTATAGTCTAGTGGTTTTTTACCTTGTATTTGAGAGGTCTCAAGTTAATATCATTGGATTAAATCTATACTACAAATATCTTATAAAATAAATTATGCCTAATATGAAAAAATATATATATATATATATTCAGTCATATATATATATATATATATATATATATATATATATATTTGTTTAGTCAACAAAGCAAAGTATATGGTAAGGGGCTCCCAGTATTTCGCTCCACTATGTGGATCTGTAAAAAATAATAATAAATAAATAAACAAAACCCTATTCTATTATGTGGTTATGTAAATATGTGGTATTCACATATTATATGGAATTTTATATTTGTATATAAAATTTGCATAATTTAAAGATATTAAAGGGGTGATGTTTAATTCCATTTTCATGTAAAATTATTTTTATTATGAAGCGAATTTTTTTATTCATATGTTTTTATTTATCAAAATTTATTTATGTGGTAGTTGAAGTGGCATGGCATGTGGATGTTGTAATGGTGTGCTTGATTATTAGTGGTCCTTGACATGGAATTTTTTTATATTTGCATAAATATTTTAATATATTATATGAAATTTTATATTTTCAAACATAATTAAATTATTTTATTCATGACCAAAAGTAATTTAAGTATGATTTTAACATATAAAATATTAATTATATCAAATAAATTTTTTTTTTTATAAATTGGTGACAAACAACTTTTTATTTTTTGCATTGTGCTTGAGAGGTTTCGAACTCTAGACCTCCCAAACACAAGCAAGGTAGAAAACCACTAGGCTATGCCTTGGTTTCTACCAGATTTTTTTTATATTTATGTTTTTCATCTAACATACATTGTTTATCCATACTTTTGTGTCTAAATTTACAAATGTGTTACTATAAGTTACGATTTAAAAATAAACTAATAGTAACACTCAGAGATTGAGGGTTTGGAAAATGAGGAGTTTAAAAGAAATGGCTTAACTCTCCACTTGTTTAGATAAATATTTTTAATTTATTGAAAAAAAATTAACTCCTAATCCCTCTCTCACCATCTTTCAAATCTCATTTTTGTTTTTTATGGCACCCTGATTTAATCTACCAAGAGGATAAAAAAAACATTTAAAAAAATTTATGATGTTTAAAAAAACGATAATGCCCTCTAGGTTTTTAATTACAAAACATCACTTTTCTCACCCTCTTAAACTTTTCTCAATTCAAATTTCCATCCTTACACGGTGCTTGGTGTTTCTAGCTATACAATTTTCATAAACATGTTAATAATATTTTTTAGTTGATTGAAAAATTATCTGTTTCTCATCTCCTTCATGTGGGAACATCTTGTTATTGTGAAAGTTTTATATTGGGTTAAAGTTGTCTCGTATCCTCATCCGGTTGGAATTCTTCATCAGCAAGGCATGTCTCAATTGTAATGAACACCAAAGGTGGGATCCACATCCCCAAAAAACCAGCCTAGTGGTGAGGGTTAGCCCCACCCTTATATGCACATGAATACTCCCTCAATTAGCCTATGGGGGACTAAAAGATCTATTACAACAATCTTCATCATTAAGAATCCTCCAAGGCACTCTCTATAAATAAGCCTTCTTCATGGTATTTGTAATAAGCATTCACCCATTCTATTTTTACAAAATTTGTAGAGAGTGTTCTTTCTTCATACGTCTTTGAGAGGGTTTGTTGTACTCTTTCTTATTTTCTTAATGGATTTTCTTGGCTTTTGTCGTTGTGGGATTTTCTCCTGGTACTCAGGTTTCCCATGTTAAAATCTATCTGTTCTATTCTTGCATTTGATTTCTCTTTTGTGTGATTCTAAGATAAATGCTTTCGCAATCACGCCCATACCATTCCTAACATATTGTTTGGTTTTTGCCTAGTTTTGAATAATACTAATACTATCATAATTTTATACTTTTAGTTAAAATTTTTGTTGATAATTTTGTTATTTGAGGCCCCAACATTTTTAAATATATTAATGTTGCATGCACGGGTATAAGAGTGATTAATATTTTTTTATTTATGAATAAAGTTATGATTAATAAGTCATATTATTGCAATTTTTTTTTTGTTTTTCTCCATTTAAACAAAAAAGGTTTATCAAATATCCTTCACATTCTTTTCTTTTACTAAAATTTAATTACCAAAATAGAGGTAAAATTCCATCAGGAAAACATGAAAATGGTGACACAAATGAAAATAAATAAATTTGTTGATTTTAAAAATTAAATTAGAGATTACTCTTCACTCTATTAAGCAAAAACAACTTTTTTTTTTTAAATTTAATTTTAATTAGTTAAAATAAGAATTAAAGCCACCAATTATCTCTAGAACTTGGGTAATAAGATTTAAACCCAACCTAAATATTAAGGATGAATCATTTTCCCTATATTTATTAAAAAAATATAAAAATAAAATAAATTACAAATAAGGCATTTTCCAAAATAAATAAATAAATACAAGAAAATTATAGAGATTTTTTCCAAGCATCACCAGTTAGCGGGTCGGATCCCAACGGATCCACCGGAAAAAAAATCCGACCCGATAACGAAAGCCAACAAGAAGAAGACAAAATTACCAGAGTAACCCTAAAGCCCTAATCCTTTCATACTTCGAATCCTCGCCATAGTTTTCCCCCAAATTCGCCGGCGATGGCCAGCGCCGCAGCTCCGGCGATCGCCTCGGTGTGCTCCGCCTCCAGTAGAAGGCCAACTCCTTTCTTCTCCAATCCCAACATTGTTCTGATCTCTGGGAATACATCAAGGTTTCATGCTTTTGGATCATTCGCCCAGATGAGACTCAGCTCCTTCTCGTCTTGGCACGGCCTGAAGCACGTTAGGATCTCATTCCGGCGTGATGCCCGCCATAAAGGTGATTTCTTTACACTTTAGTTCCCTTTCAGTAGCTTCTAGGGTTTCTAATCAAGTGCTCATTGTTGCGATTAGGAATTCCATCTTTATTTCATTTTGTTGGATTTTTGTTGGTTTTAAAATGGGATTATGATGAATTAGGTCTTTGATTTAGTTGTTTTCTTGATTCATTGATTGAAGGGAGGAAGGAGAAATGTAGAGGTTCAGGTGTGTATGCTTCTTTGTTTGGAGTTGGAGCTCCAGAAGCTTTGGTTATTGGAGTTGTGGCTTTGTTGGTTTTTGGACCAAAAGGCTTGGCAGAAGTAAGTTACTTTAAAGTTTTCATTTTTTGCTTCCTATTTGTTCAGTTTCCATTGAAGTTTTGCTATGTTTAGGGCCTGCTTGGATGCATAGTATATTTTTCTGTAGGAATTTTATTCTATAGGATTCAGAAATGATTCCTATGAAATTTACTACAGAAAAAATTCCTACAGAATTAGTGTTTGGATGTTCGCATGAATTTTTCCATAGGAATTTTTAATTTTGAAAATGAAACTAGCCATTAGAGTTTTACAAAAAAACTAGCCGTTGGAGTTTTTGAAAAACTAGCCGTCAACAATTTCTCTCTTTTTAAAGCCAACACTCTTTTGCCATTTGTAAACTTATCTCTCTTCAACTTTAATTTTTATGTCTCAAAGTCTTTTGTTTCAATATGGATCTGGATCAATGGAGAAAGATTAATGAAGATGATGACGAATTCATGTTCACCATTTTACCAAGTTTATTTCCCGTAAGTTCAGAAATTAGGTCTTGTCATACATCAATATTAACATACGATGCATATGTACAGGAAATTCTTCAACCATTGATTGCAGATTGAGTGTTTGGAGTTTGTTACAGTTTTCTGTTTAATTATGTACTTCTGCAAGAATGTTTTCATTGTTTGAGTTTTGATTCTTTTAGTGTTTGTTTGATGCTGCCGAGGAAAATTGCTTGATCCTTCATTAGAATTTGGATAGAATTTATGGTGTCAAGCAAGAAAATTTAATCTAGGAAATATACAGACACACACAAAGAATAAGTTTGATTTTATTGCTATGTTGTTTGCTTGTTGCAATTGTTTGATGTTTCAGAGAGTATATATTAACAAGCAGTGTAAAATGCTTTATGATATTGATGTATAGAATCTCAATCCAAGAAGAGTGTAGAACAAGAAAAAAGTAGAACTTTTGTCAGTTGGTCATGAGCTTGTCGGTTGTTTTATTCTTGGTTAATGCTTGGTTATGAAATAAATGTTCACTTAGTGAACATGTGGATAGGATCTTATTTATGTTTATACATTAATTATTTCTGCACATCAATTCTTCTTATCTCTGAAATCATTTTGTTATTTCTGTTGCTACTTCCATTTCAAAACTGTAATTCCCCTATGGATTGCACCCTGTAAAAGTCCTTTCATTCGTGGCCTGATACCACAAGATTGTTCTTTTGAAGCCTTCCTTTTTTGTTCTTTTTGTCTAAAAGCACACATGTAATCAAAGTGGAAGCGAACATATGTTGAATTTATCTCCAATGATTCTTCATTTTGTGATTTTAACTCTATGTTCTAATTGAACTCCATCTATCATAATGCAGGTGGCCAGGAATTTAGGCAACACTTTACGTGCTTTCCAACCAACTATTAAAGAGCTTCAGGTTGGTTTAAATCTGCACATATGTTGAATTTATCTCCAATGATTCGTTATTTTAATTCACTAGTCTAAGTTATGCAAGAGGATTTTAATGCTGCAGGATGTATCGAGGGAATTCAAGAACACGCTGGAGCGGGAGATAGGACTCGATGAAGTTGCATCAACTGCAAACAACACAAACATGCCTACATCCTCACTCAGCAGCAAGACTGAATCGCCTACTGTCGACCCAAGTGAGTGTTTTTGACTCACTAAGTACAAAATTGTCGATGTTCATCATTTGATAATGCACTTGTTTATTATGAGCAGATGGTGCAACTACCCAAGACCCGGTTGAGTACCTTAAGAAAGTCAGAGCAGAGCAGTTTGCCGCATCAATGGCAGCTCAATCTGAAGAGGTAGCATCCAGTCCTGAAGCATCGTCGGAAGGTTGGACAATTTCTTCCATTGTTTCATGCCTTTAGAAATTCTAGCTTTATGTTTTAATGAAAGATTATATATCATATAGCCCCATCACCGGCAACTTTGGAAAATGTTTCGGCACCTCTTGCTACTTCAGAAGTTGCTGCTGCTGCTCCAGAGGCTATAGCTGAGGCAACATCATCAGAAAAGACTGAAAAGTAAAGAGAAACATTGGTGTTTCTTTGGTGCAAACTAAAACCTATGAATTTTTTTGCAGGCCATGTAAACAAATTGTTGTACTGTATATTTTGACAAGAGGGAAGGACCGGAAGGTCATTCTGATTTGTTACCAAGGGCTAAACTCAATAAAGTTTAGTTTTTTTTATCCTAATGATTTTCATGCGTGTCCAAAACATGGCAAAATAGTAAAAAGAACGGATTATGAATTTTTAAGAATAATGGCCATGATAAATATTGCCTTGTTTTTTGTTAATTGTAGCGGGGTGTTTTTTAAATATTGCTTATATATATTTTTTTTAATTACTTAAATAAGTAAATTTTAAAAAAAATTACATAGGTAAAACCGTAAAATACTTACCGTCTTGCCTAATGATAGCAGTTACCGTTTTCTAAAAAATTAAATAAATAAAACTTGCATTGGCTTCTCCTCCAACCTAACCACCATGCATGCATGCCTCTTCCAATGGATGTCATGGCCCTTTGTTGGTGAGAGAGATGTCAACACCATCTCTCTCACCACTATCACTGCATTCACCCAAGTTCCATCCACAGTGCGCCACAAATCCAGCCACCGCCAGGTGCGCCAGCACGCTGAGCTGAGGAACTCTGATGCATATGCCAATGATGGATCAGGAGCAGTGTGGAGTAAAGGACTGTTGGGGTCAAGCAAATGTAAGGACTTCATAATGAATTAGTTATTAGGGGAAAGTTAAAAAAAATCCATGTGGTTTTCAAGTTTTTTGCAAATCACGACCTGTGTGTGTTTTACATTTAAGTATCATGTGCTTTTTTTAGGTTTTTGGCAAATCGAGGAAAAACCGTTAACTCCGTCAATATCTCAGCTACGTAGCGAGGTAAAACCGACATTTTTATATAAAAAAATATTTTTTTATCTAAGTTAGCGATTAAATTAGTTCAATCTTCTCATTAAGTTAGTTTAATTAGCTTGACTTGAGATTCACCCCCGAGCTTCAACAAAGTAATAAAAGAGACTTCTCCCTCGCATCTAAATCCACATCAATATACCCAGAGATAATACTGTTTGAAGGAAGCATTTGGCTGGCCAGGAGGCTTCTTTACTAGATCCTCATCTGATGGATAGCCTTTCACTAGTATTCCACCATTGATGAACACCAGCACCATCACCATCAACATTAATGGCAGCAAGAACTTTATGCTACTTGCCATCTCTCAAAGTTCAGTTTGGAGTTGTTGGGACTGTGAGGTTTGCTAGTCTGAGTGCATGACATTTATAGTTTGGAATCTTGGAATTTTATGGGAAGAGTTTACCTTCGGAGTTCTACAAATGGTTCAAAGAGATGTTGGATTATATATTATTTATAAAGGCGGTGGAGCTTGGAAAGGAGAAGAGCCCGCGTGAGAGAGACGAGAGAGAGGAAGCCAGTGAGAATGGTGAAGGAGTTGGAGGAGAAGTTGGAGTAGAAAGAGCATGAGAGGGAGAAAGAAAGGGAAGGAAGCCGGTGAGAATGGTGAAGAAGTTGGAGGAGCATTGGAGACAAAGGAGTATATAAAAAAAAAATTAATGTGAAATACCAGTTTTGCCCTGCCACGTAAGCAAATATTGATGGAGTGGACAGCTTTTCCTTGATTTGCCAAAACAAAAAAAAACACATGGTACTTAAATGTAAAAAAAAACACATAGGCCCTGATTTGCAAAAACTTGAAACCACATGGTACTTATGTAATCTTTTAAGTTATTGATTGTGGTTATGAATCATAATTTAATTAGAGGCGTAGGGAATATATAGAGTAGCATGTTCAGGAGGTGAAGGGTGCAATGCACATCTAGTGTTTGTCATTATGCCTCTGTAGTATGATGCCTCTATAGTATTTGTTGTAAAGACCAATATGAAGGAATGGCAAGAACAAAGGAAGGTAGAGAATCCTGTTTTCCTTAATCTCTCTGTTGTCTTCCTCTATCTTCTCTACCATCCACTCTCATCTCTTCTTTCTTTTTCTCTTCTTCTTCTTCTTCCTTCTTTTCCTTAACCTCTTATGCTCTCAACTACTGAAATTCTTCAGGTTATCTTGCCATCTTTGATAACTACCTGGTAGTCCTGCATACGTGAATGCTACAAACTCCCTTCGGCATCACCCCTCATCAGTGGTGGAACCAAGATTAATTAGTAAGGGGCTGAAAGAACAATATACTATTAGTTGATAGTACAGTAAAAGAAAATTATCCTCTTGTGATAAAAATTTGAATTTTTTTTAATAATTTTAAATATTTACTTCATCCATTTTAAAATATAAGTCGTTTAAGAATAATATTTTTTTTTTAAATTAAGAATAACAAAGTTTTGTAAAATTTAGAATAAAAATAAATCAAATAACTAGACTATCTTTTTTGGAATATTTTTTTTTTTTTTAGAAATATGAATATGGCTCTCTTATTTTATAAAATAGATCAAATAAATGGACTATTTTTTTTGGAATAATTTTTTTTAGAAATATGGATATGACTCTCTTATTTTATATACCTTAAAAAAATTGAAGAAAAATAAAATTTTTTTAAAAAAATCTTGTTTTACAACTTTTAAATGATAACTATTTTGAAATAATTTTTTTTAAACTTGTACCTATTTTTTAATAAGAAATATTTATTAATTTATTTTACTTTTGGATAATGGGTGGAAGATAAATCAATAATTGTTATTCATGAGATAAAAACTAGAGTCATTTATCTTTTTTAAATATTTTCTTATGAAACTATGAATGGTTTATATTATTATTTCTTATATTTTTATTATATGCTTATTTTTATTTTAATTATTATTATTATTACTTAAAATATATATATAAACAAAGATAATAAATATGTATAAAGATCAAACTCTCAAGCATATCGAGAATAAGTCAAAGAACCCCTCCATTGCTTTGAAAAACTCAAACCCAAACATTTGATAATCAAAGTGCACTGCCACATGTGTCCCATCTTTGCCGTTCATTATTTTTTCCCATCTTATTTCCATCCAAATCCAATGGTCTAGTTCATTCCTCTATCCATAAGCCTTATCTCCTCCCTTCTCATTCCTTCGCTGAGCTTCTAGCCTTCATCTCGGGAAAACTCCGGTGAGGATAGCCTCCCAAATCGCCAACACAAAGAGGGGGGTTGAAGTCTACGCTAGTCTCCTTTTGGATCCTCCATTGTTGAGCTTCTCCCAGGGGAAAACTTAGGTGAGGGTAGCCTTACCAAAGCCAAGGGGGGGCTGATACCCCGCTTCCCCTGGTTCCGCCACTGCCCAAGATCAGCATCACTAGGAATCAAAGCATTCTCTCTTGATGATGTTCTCAACACCCACAAGAACCTTTGCCAACTCCTCTCCAAACCCAAAGCTATCTTCTTCACTGCCTTCTCATCAAAATACCCCATGCTTCCACAACACAAGAACACCACCGACTTCACCGGCTGTTCATCCAACCATTTGGTGCACTCATGCTTCTTCCTTTCTTCCTCCTCGTCCTCGTCCTCCTCTTCTTTCTTGGAGGCAAGCAATTGTCCTACAGTGAAAATAGCCGGTGTTGGTTGGTCCGGCAAGCATTGTCCTGTCTCCAAAGCCTTTAATGGCTTCATCTCCAAATTCTTGAACGTGTTCATAATTAGAAATATCTAGCTTTTCTTAGTCTGTATCCATAGTTATAAAATATAGTATAACACTCATCTTTCTTGTCCATCATGAACCCAGGCATTGACAACGATGGTTGTCACGCCCTAACCCCAAAGCTGGGCCCGCTAATAGACCGGCCGCATCCAACAGGGCTAGGCCCCACTGGATGCAAGGCCTTAGATCTCAAATCTATTTAGAAATATCAGCAATAGATAAGAAGAAAGCAATAAAATGCAAAAATATAAACCACTAATAATACACAGAGATAATTTAAATACGGGCTTTAGCAGTCCTATAGAGATGCAGTGTCACACTTAATCGACAGAAATCAGGAACACAAATGGAATACAAAACTCTTGCACATACAACAACTACAGGAACACGACCTCATAACAACCCCCAATCCTAAGCTTAATCTTTTCCAGCAAATGAAATTCACAGAGTATATGAACCACAAAGGCCCAGTAGGATCGCAAAAATACAATATAAATAACCGTAAAGTGACAAATATATAGATAAAAAAAGTCGAAAAATAACCGCAGATGTAAAAATAATGCATGTAAATATAGAAATTAATTAAAATATAGAAAATACGTAGAAAACACTATAAGTGTATATTTCCTTAACTAATAAACAAAATCAACAACTCGAGGTTGGATCTTCAACTGTGAAGTTGGAATAAATAGAATATTAACAAACTGGTTAGATCTTCGACCGCAATGGAACTAACATGCATGTACCAGTAGTGTTACTATAAAAAACATGTGTACATGGATAAGATTTACTCCTCCTAGCTGGGCAATTTGCCAACAATGGAGATGTACAAAAAACCACAGAAATGTAGAGTACATACAGAGAATTACCAAATAAATCACTTTGCAAAATAAAGTGATTAAATAAATAAATAAATAATAATAGAATAATAATAGAAATATCAACATAAATAATACCATAATTCCATAAATAAATAAATAAATAAATTTATGAATCATTATAAAATTAACTATACACCATGAATGTAGAGCTATACTGGTAAGAGAGCTTACCTGGTTCTGGGCTACGGAGTTGGGTTCACCAAATGCCGCTAATTAAGGCTCTCTATAGGATCTACCCAACAAGAAAAAGCTATACTTAGATTACAAACCCTGGGCCGGGCCTAAACTTACAATTAAACCCATGAGCAGAAGAGGATGAATATTTTTTAGAACTTATAAATACAACAAACCAATTAAAACCCCAAGAGGATGAATAAGAAAATATGGTAATTTTTAGACATCCACTCACTTAAACCACAACATTAATTTAACAACACCAAATAATGTAAAATAAAAAGAACAAGCATGTTAAAAATATGCCTTTACAAAGTGGATTCAGTCAGCCATTCTTCCTAATTACAAAATAATAATCAAAATTCAAGATTTCAAGGCCAACCAAAGCTTCAGAACATCACTAAAATGCATGTTTATAGAATATCATGAATACAAAAGTGTTTATAATTACAAATGAATTATACCTTGGCTGTAAACTGACATCCTCATGTGAAAATGATTTTATCAGTAATGAACTTCTTTAAGGGAGTAAGGATTTTGCAGGACATGCATGCTTATACAAAAATATAATAAACCAAGATAATAAACACAAATACCATCATGATTCAAACACCATTAAGCAAAACAAGACACACAAAATTCACGTTGCTAAAAAAAACCAACCATAACATCACTGCCACCATTGCAAAAATTAAACAAAGGTTTGACAAAGCAAGAATCAAGCTCTAATACATGGAGGAGCAAACAAGAACCATGGCTGCAAGCTTAGGCATGAACCCAGAGTTTTCTACAAGAGCAAGGCCTACCTCCAAGCTTGCCGGTGAGTTGTTGGCTGGGAGGTGTCTTCAGTCACCAAACTTCCAAAAAGAAGAACCGAGATACTGCCTTCTTCAGTCACCAAAACCTCCAAGGGAAAGGTTGGATTGCTTTGAAGGAGAAGAATGCTTTGAAGAGGAAGTTAGCCTTCAATTAATCCAGCTTCAATCATACCTTCACTTATCCCAGATTAAGCCTTAACAAAATCCACAATTTCCGGTAATAATGCCAAATATGTGGGGGGAGGGCTTGTCGGGTATCCAAAGCTTCAATCAACTCAGTCAACACAATGGTGAATATTACAATGGTGCTGAACGGAGAATTGGGATTTCAATCACATCTTTAACCATCCTCTATCTCAAATAACACCTTTACATAAGTGTTGGTAAGTAAAGCATCAAGCCAAGAAAGGTGGCATTTGAAGGAATATAGATATAACCTGGCAAGTTGAGACCTTTGGGCACGTCGAGCATGGACACACATAAGATGTCAAAGATCAAAGCGGAGACCAAAGCGGTGATGGAAGTCAATGGTGGTGAAGTTAATGTCTGGTTCAACGGCACCGATGAGGTGGTGGGGAACAGTTGCGCGTTCCTCGTCGATAACTTTGTTAGTGAGGATGTTAAGGCCTTTGTAGACTTGCATTTTGTCGAAGTTAATGACCTCGCTGGACAAGTGCATGGTTAGGTCGATGGCAAAAGAGATGAGGTGGTGGGCAGGTCGGAGGAGAAGGCAATGGAGGTCATAGAGGAATCCATTGGAGGAAGCTATTAGAATTTTGAGTAAAGAAAGAATAACAAAATAATAATAATAATAAACATAAGGTTTTTAAATAATAAATTTATTGTTGGCTTTTCCCCTAAAAAGCATGTCTTTAAATAGACAAGACATCGAATTCATAATATATAAACTAGAGGACAAAAAATCAAAATAACTACAACAAAATCTAAGATATTGACTAACATCTTTGAATTATTCTCCAACACAATCCCTTAATTCAAAGTTGCAAAATTTCATATAACTTCGAACTTCGAACTTCAAACATTACAAAGCACGCCCTTCATACTTCTAATATCCGTGAAACACTTTCTCTTCACTAGATGGCACTTCTCACCAACTTGCAATTATTAGAACATATATCTTAAAAACTCCTAAGTGCACTTCTTACCAATTAATTCAAAAAAATAGTTTCGTGTTCATCCACCCTCGCTAAATTTGCACATTATTTTTCAATTTTTTTTGTAGATGTCCAAATCTTTTGCATTTAAAAATTGAGGTTTCTCCTTCTGTCAATAATCCTTTTTTTCACCCCTGTTCAAAGTTGTCAGACATCATCGACTATCTTAATCATCCACATGTCCCCCTAATATCTATAAAAACCTCGGATACCATGTTGGAATTTTGAGTAAAGAAAAAAGAACAAAATAATAATAATAAACATAAAGTTTTTTTAATAATAAATATATTGTTGGCTCATATGAATGTGCAAATTCAGGAGAAGTGGATGAAGCAGAAACTATTTTTTGAATTAATCGGTGAGAAATGCACCAAGAAGTTTTTCTTAAGATATATGCTCTAATAATTGCAGGTTGGTGAGAAGTGCATCATCTAGTGAAGAGAAGTTGCGTTTCACGAATATTAGAAGTATGGAGAGAAGTGCTTTTGAAGTTTGAATCAGTGAAATTTTTGCAACTTTGAATTATGGAGTGTGTTGGAGAACAATTCAAAAGTTAGTTAGTCAATATCTTAGATTTTTGTTGTAGTTGTTTGATTTTCAATTCTATAGTTTATATATTATATATTTGATGTATTGTACATGCTTTTTTAGGGGAAAGCCAACAATAAATTTATTATTAAAAAAATGTTAGTATTTTTGAGTAAAAAGAAAGAATAACAAAAATAATAATAATAATAATAATAAAATATAAGGCATTTCAATAATAAATTTATTGTTAGCTTTTTCCCAAAACATGTTTTCCAAAAGACAATACATGGAATTCATAATATGTAACTAAAGAACAAAATATCCAAACAACTACAACAAAACCTAAGATATTGAGTAACTAACATTAAATTATTCTCCAACATGCATGCATGATAGGGGTGGACATAGGCCGAGTGACCCATGGGCTGGCCCAAGCCCAACACAAAAAATACAGGGCCTGGGTTTAGCAAGTTGGCCCAAAGAACCTCGTCGATTAATGCTTTTTGACCAATTAAATTTTTAATGGCTTTATTAGTAATTTTAATTTTTAAACTTTGACTACACTTTGAATAAATTATTATAATATATATATATATATATATATATAATAGGTTTGAAAAGAATCAAAATTATGTAGCTTTTTAAGAATCTGATTTTGATTTTTTTAATATATAAAATGTATAGGAATGTGTGCATGTGTTTCAACTAATTTTGTGTTTGTTTTCCTATTTGAGGGCTGACATTCAAACAATTATTTCTGGGTTAGTTGGGTTGAGCTAGAATTGAGCCTAATGATAATTAAATGGGTCATGATTAAAAACAAGTACTCAACAAGACTCACACTCAAATTCAATCCAAATATATGTGTTGTTTTTTTTAGTTTAGCCCAGCCTAGATCCCCTGCCCATGTCCACCCCTAATGCATGGTGGGTTAGTTGAAGAAGACAATGCAAACTTTATGTATTTATTATTAAAAAAAAGTACATGTTTACCCTTTTATGCCAACAGAAACATATTAACGCTTTCTACTATCAATAGGCAAAACCGTAAACATTTTACTGTTTTGCCTGATTATGTAATTGTTTTAAATTTTATTTATTTAAATAATTAAAAAATATATATGCAATATTTTTAAAAAAAGACGTGAATATACAAGAAATCTTTTTCGCCGCAAAACACATCCAAAACACAAGATAGAGATAAAGAAAAAAATAATAAATTCAAAACACACACACACACACACACACACACACACACACACACACACATATATATAGCAAGCTGTGCAAACTCATTCACAAGTGCCAGTAATTAGGGCAATTTCCTCTGATGCTAAAAGCTAGCATTGCCATAATAAAAACCTGTCATTCATTGCCTACAAACTAGCTTTTCCAAATGGACTTCCTAACTTAACTGTGTCGGCATCCATTCCATGTGTTAACCTTGAGATCAAGTGACATGCTTCTCAATTCTCAAGAAAAAGGTAGTGGTTACTACTACTTACTACTCAGTTGGGAAGTCCATCTTGTACAAATAGCATTGCTCAAAATGGATTTTTGCTAAAAAATCAGAAAGCCACTGTCTTAATAAGTCATACCTAGGCTGACATTTCGCTAGGTATTTATTACCCACATCTAACACACAATTTAGTTGGTGAATAATAGCAATGGGACTCTCATAATAACACCATCAATTATGTCCATTCTTCGCTTTTGATCAATGATGATGACTAGAAATAAGATCATATAATATCTGATTATTTTGGGCTGAGCCTAGAAGATGGGGAAAACAGGGATATAGGCTAAATCTACAAATTCCAAACCACTGATGCTTAGATGAATGACTCTCAAGACTTCTCACAGTCACAGCTAAAGAAGAATGGAAGGATATGAATAATTTTCTTAACTAATACCTGCTATTGCTATACTACATGAGAGTTATTCTGAATCAATTGATTCTTCTCCTCAACTACCAACTATTCACTCTTCTATTTTAATCTTTTCACTGTCATAGTACAACAATAAGAAGTAAATTTTCCCATGAAGCAAAGGATTCTGCACAAGAAGTTTGCATATGAAGATGACACTTTTTTCTCTAACTTTCACAAATTATAACTCTCCATATGCAAATTCATATTACACCATCAAACAATTAGTATGCTGTCACGAGTAGAAGGGTCTTCTGGATCTTCTGGATCTTCTTGTGCTAATATGTGTTTTGCTTAGCTTAATTTAGTTTGTTTTTCTAATCCTTTGGCTTAGTGTTTGGGAGTCACATGACAAGGTCTATATGTAGGTAGGAGTGGGGGTGAAGGCGCAGTTTTTCAGAAAATTGGTATGAAGATCTCTAACTTTCCCTTGTTTTTCCTTGTCTTCCTCTTCCCTCTCAAACCTCGTAGAATTTCCCTGAATTCCTTTCTTTAAGCTGTGAAAGCTTAACAATTGGTATTAGAGACGACTTTCCCGTGACCAAGATGGTGACCGAGACCCGCTATCAAGCTTTTGGAGACGGCGATTGAAGAGCTAAAGCTACAAGAATAAGAGGATCGTGGGCGTAATGGAATCTCGATTAGAAGATTTGTTCCAACCGATGACTTCCTTTACAACTAAAGTCAAGCTACTAAAGGGGTAAAAGGGATGGGAGCCACTGAGGAAATGGATGGCGATTCTTCTCCAACTTTTTTAGGATCCGTGTCCAAGCTTAACCGAGGACCTTCACCAAGCAACCCCTCATGGGTCACATGTACACCCAAACAACTTCTGGAGAATGGTATGTTCCAACTGCGAGCTCCTCAACTTGAATTTCCTAAGTTCAATGGTGATGAAGCTAAGGAATGGGTAGCTACTTGCAATCAATTTTTTGAGCTTTGCACGCCAGCTGAAAATGCTAAGGTACCCTTTTAGGGCCTATGTATTTCTCTCGCCGAGCTACCCTCATGGTATAACTCATATCGTAAGAAGCATCCGGGGTATCATGGGGATCAATTTGTTGTTGATTTGTTGTATCGATTTCATGATGAGGAGAATGATAGCTTGGTGGGCTTAATTTTCTAAGCCTCGTGCACACTACTACAAAGTGGAGGACTATCGTAATCGCTATGAAGAGTCAGTACCTTATGCAGAGGAGGCCAATGGACAAGGATTCACCGAGCAATACTTGATAGAATCTTGTTTGTCTGGGTTGAAGGAAGAGATCAAAGTTATAGTGAAGTTGTTTAAGCCAAACAATCGCTAGTGAGGTATTTAATGTGGCCAAATTGGTAGAGTCGGGGTTTCATCCCACTCGATAAAAAGGATCGTAGCCGGGCATGGCGCCTCCTCCTCGTCCAAAACCAAACCTTCCCTTGCCTCCCTTGCCGCCTACCCCGCCATTGGAGAAGAAGCTTCCTCATCACGACCACTAGTTTACTCAACATGAACCCGAGTCGATCTCGCACTCATACCAATCGCTAAGAAATTGACCCCAAAATGAGTATCAATGGCGGAAAGAACAAAACTTGTGTTTTATTTGCGAGGAGAAGTTCTTCAAAGGGCACCAGGTAATAAGAGGCAACTGCATCTATATAGCTATCGATGAGAATGAAGAGGGAGCGTATAACCGAGCATGAGCAATTTGATGTGCGTGGAAGACCCAGAGATACTAATGCTTCCCATCAATGCTGTGTTGTGATCGAATGTTGTTTGTTTCAGAGGCAATCATAAGGGTACGGAAATGAGTTTCTTAATTGATTGTGGAGCAGCTGAATCTTTTATCAATCGAAACACAGCCCACAAATTGCAATGTAAACTGGACCAAACAACTAAGGTACTTGCAGTTTCCTATAAAGGGGATTATGAGCCAGTCGACAAAATGTGCAAGAATTTTCCCTTTAACATCATGGGTTATGATTTCACTGCCAACTTGAGAGTGGTTCCGGTCGATGGTTATGATGCGCTGCTAGGCTTGGATTGGTTGGAGAAGATGGATGTCACCTGCAACTTCAAGTCCAAGACACTATTCTTCGATTACAAGGGTGAGGCTGTTAAGATACAAGGAGACAACACAAGCTCTATTCCAAAAAGTTAGCGGATATCGGTTATCCATTTGCAACAAAGGTGACCATCGCCAGATTGCAATAGTGGGCTTTCATTGCCACAATGAAAAACTCGAGTAGTGCCGGTGACTTGTCTCACGATAAAGAGCTTATCTCTCTTCTACGCCCGCTGGATGTGTTCACGTAACCCAAAGGTTTACCTCCTCCCCGGACTTATGATCATCAAATTCCTCTAAAGGTTGGTGCGGAAACCCTTTAAGTTCAGATCCCTACATGTACCCATTCATTCAAAAGCACGAGATTGAACGGATAGTTAAGGAGCTCTTAAGCAATGGGGTGACACAGGAGAGCAATAGTCCCTTTACCTCTCCAGTTCTATTAGTAAAAAAGAAAGATGGATCATGGCGCTCCGTGTTGACTATAGAGAGTTGAAACGATTAACTATAAAGGACAAGTTTCCTATACCTTTAGTTGATGAACTCTTGGATGAGCTACATGGAGCTCTTTTTTTATTCTAAATTGATCTCCGATCGGGGTACCATCAAATTCGGGTTCAACCACAACACATATTTAAGATCGCTTTTAGAACTCATATGGGCCACTATGAGTTCAAGGTGATGCTGCTCGCTTGACGTAACGCCCCAAAGAACCTTCCAAGCACTTATGAACTCAATATTTCAACCTTTCCCGCGCAAATTTGTTTTTAGTTTTCTTTGATGATATCTTGGTTTATAGTCGATGTTGAGGAATCATCTTATGCATTTGCAGACGGTTTTGCAAGTCTTGAGGGATCAACAACTCTTTGCTAAGGAGTCCAAGTGCAGCTTTGGTTAGAGCCATATTGAGTATTTGGGGCATATCATATTTGTAGATGGAGTCTCAGCTGATAAAACTAAAGTTCGAGCCATGTTAGATTGGCCAACCCCAAAGGCATTAAAGGGTTGAGAGGGTTCTTGGCCTTACAGGTATTACAGTAAAAGTTTGTGAAAGGATACGGGAGCTTAGCGCATCTTTGAATCAGCTTGTTAAAAAGGACAAATTTTTTTATGGGATGATAGTGCTCACCACTCATTTGAACTTCCAAGGTGCCATGAGTTCAACTCCTGCTTTTGGGCCTCCCGATTTTTACTAAACCTTTTGTTATTGAGACTGACGCAAGTACGACTGGTTTGGGGGCAGTTTTGATGCAAGACGGCCGGCCATTGGCTTATATGAGTCAATCAGTAGCTAACCGACATTTGGGACTCTCCACCTATGAGAGAGAACTTATGGCAATTGTGCAAGCTGTTAACAAGTGGAGGCCTTATTTGTTGGGCCGCAAGTTCATTGTAAAGACAGATCATCAGAGCTTAAAGTTTTTTGTAGAACAAAGGTTGTCTACCATCATACAACAAAAATGGTTAAGTAGACTGATGGGTTTTGAATTTGAAATTCAATACAAGAAAGGTCTTCCAATGTTGTGGCCGATGCTTTATCCCGCCAACAAGAAGAATTACCTGTGTGTGCACTCTCTTGTGTCACACCCAAGTGGATGCTTGAAATTGGAGCCAGTTATGAAGGAGATCCTACAGCTGCAGAATTACTAGCCAGAGCTACCCTTCAATCTTCAGAGGATAGTCACATCTCTTTTACCAATGGAGTGATAAGGATACATGGTAAATTCTATGTTGGTCCTACTGGGTTAAGACCTAAGATTATTTCAAAATTTCATAGTAGTGCATGGGGAGGTCACTCAGGCGTCACCACCACTCTAAAGAAAATTCAGCAAACTTTTTACTGGCCAATATGATTCAAGATGTTAAGACTTTGATTGCCGAATGTCAAGTGTGTCAGACTTGCAAAAGTGAAAGAGTTCCTTATCCTGGATTGTTACAGCCATTGGATATTCCAGAGCAACCTTGGGTGGATATCTCTATGGATTTTATCGATGGCCTACCTTCCTCTGAGGGCAAAACAACAATCTGGGTAGTTGTTGATCGATTCAGCAAAATGGCACATTTTTTGGCTTTGAAACATCCATTTAAAGCACAAGACTTAGCTACTCTCTTCATGGATAAGATCCATCATCTTCACGTCATGCCGAGGAGTATTGTTAGTGACAGAGATAGCCTCTTTCTCAGTCAATTCTGGCGTCATCTTTTCAGCAAATTGGGTACTAAGCTAAATTACAGTACTTCCTACCACCCACAGTCAGATGGTCAAACCGAACGAGTCAATCAATGCTTGGAGACTTACTTGAGATGTTTTTGTGCTGACAAGCCAAAAAAATGGGTTAAATGGCTTCCTATGGCCGAGTGGTGGTACAACACATCCTTCCATACTGTTGTAAAGATGCCCCCATTCGAGGCACTCTATGGATTTCCTCCTCCACAGGTGAATTTCCACCAAATCTCAATTCCTGGCCACACCGGCGCTCAGCAGTTTGTTTCTGATCGAGCTGCCATGTTAGTCGCCATCAAAACCAATTTGCAGCTTGCTCAAGAACGGATGAAATGGTATGCGAGATCAAGACCGCAGCGAAAGAGAGTTCACAGTCGGTGATTGGGTTTATCTTAAGCTCCACCCTTATTGCCAAACATCAACAACTACAAGACCCAACCAAAAATTAGCTCCTCGCTTCTTTGGGCCTTTTCAAGTGTTGGCTCGCGTCGGGAAGGTGGCATATACCCTTGCTCTTCCGGAAGGCAGCTCAATTCATCCTACTTTTCATCTCTCTCTGCTCAAACAAAAATTGGGAGCTCACGAGGTATTGAATCCATTCTTGCCACCAGTCAGTCCTGATGGGCAAGTGTTACGGGAACCGATGAAGATATTAGACCGCCGCATCTATAAAAAGGGTAATGTGGCTGGCGTTCAAGCCCTGGTGCAATGGGTAGGCTTTCCTGAGAAAGATGCTACATGGGAAGACATTGATTCACTTCAGGCCTTGTTTCCCTCTATTTCCTTGGATGTGCTCTCTACAGGTTGTAGTGCTTCTTGAGGACAAGAAGCATTTCCAGGGAGGGGTATTGTCACGAGCAGAAGGGTTTTCTGGATCTTCTTGTGCTAATATGTGTTTTGCTTAGCTTAATTCAGTTTGTTTTGCTAATCCTTTGGCTTAGTGTTTGGGAGTCATGTGACAAGGTCTATATATAGGTAGGAGTGGGTGTAAAGACGCAGTTTTTCAGAAAATTGGTAAGAAAATCTCTCTAACTTTTCCTTGTTTTCCCTTATCTTCCCCTTCCCTCTCAAACCTGTAGATTTTCCCTCAATTCCTTTCCTTAAGCTGTGAAAGCTTAACATATGCATTACCCTAAAGAGACAAAATCACACTGCTAAAGCTTGAATTGAGAAAAAACCAAAAAGAATAATCAACCAAAAACGAGACAAATAAGTAAAAAGAAAACCGATTATCAATTTCTAAGAAGGCTAATGGTCCATGATAAATAATACTATTTTTGTTAACCCGTAGAAAATATATAAGAAAAACCGCTTTTTGCTTGCCGCAAAAACACATCCAAAAAACAAAATAGAGACAAAATTTAAATTCAAAACACCGCCAGGTCCGCCATCTCTCTCTGGCCAGGTCCGCCACTTCTCCCTTGCATCCGGATCAGCACCGCCAGGTCCGCCACCTCTCTCTTGCATCCGAATCAGCACCGCCACCTTCCTTGCATCCAGATCGAAGCGCCACTGATGCCGCTTTTCCCTTAGCATCCGATTGAATCACAGACGCAAAGATCGCCTCATCTGAGATTTGTGTAATTGCTGATTTTTTTAATTTAATTTTGTTATAATTTGTGTATTAAATATTAAATAAATATAAATATATATATATATATATATATTGGTTGATGTTCTCTTCCATGATATGCTATAGCCTGTAGTTCATCAAATTGTTCTTGTAATACTATTGAGTATTGACATCAATAAGATTATGTAGCAAGAAAAATGAAGAAATCTCAACAATTAAGAATTAAAACTAATATATTTCTTTAACTAGTTTGTATAATTGTATCTTAAAGCTTCTTGCATAATTGCATTGCATCAAGGAACAATACAAGTTAGAAGGAATTAGGATGAGATTCATGAGAATAAATGTGTTAGTTAAATGATTGATGTTTTAGTTATACACTTATGCAGTTATAGATATGTAATTAAATGCTCAACCATTTTATCTTTGATAGGTAAATGGCTTCTGCAAATGAGAAGACTATTTCATCATCAAGTGGAAAAAGTGATCCATGTTGGAAATATGTTCAATGCATTAATCCAAACAACAAGAATGATTTGAAATGTAACTTTTGCAATAAAGTTACAAAAGGTGAAATATTTAGAGCTAAACAACATATTGTGGGAGGTTTTAGAAATACAACCATTTGTCAAAGATGTCCACCACCTGTACGAGAAGAGATTCAGTCTTTTATGATAAATAAGGTTAATGCAAGCAAGATGCTTGAAGGTAATTTTCTGGATAATATTATTGAAGAAGATGCTTTTGGCGGTGATGAAGAAGATGCAGATGAAAGAACCATTATGATGAGCTCGCACCAAGGAAGTAGTAAAATTTTGAATGCAAAGAAACGACAACGACAAAAGGGGCCAATGGATTTATACTTCACACAAAATGCTGAAAATTCAAGAAAAAAGGAAAAAAATCTGAAGCAAACAACAATCAATGATACTTGCAAGAAGGAGTTGCGGGAACGGGCATGTAGAGAAATAGCTCGATGGTTGTATGATGCAGCGATTCTATTTAATGCCGTTAAATATCCTCAATTTCAAGTAATGATCGATGCAATTGGTCAATATGGTATTGGCATGAAAGCACCTAGCTACCATGAGGTCCGTGTCTCCTTGCTTAATAAAGAAATGGAGGATGGCAAAAAGATACTACAATCCTATGAAGAAGAATGGGCACATTATGGTTGCTCTATAATGGCTGATGGTTGGACAGACAAGAGGAATAGGACATTAATAAATTTTTTGGTGAATTCTCCAAAAGGAACTGTGTTCTTAGAATCTATTGATGCTTCGGGTTATGCAAAAACTGGAGAAAAAATGTTTGAGTTGCTTGATCGCATGGTTCAACGTGTTGGAGAGAAAAATGTCATACAAGTAGTTACTGATAGCGCATCCGTTAATGTCTTTGCAGGTATAAAATTAATCTATCCATCATATCGTATTACATATTATTTGATTACTTTATTAACTCAAAGTGTTCATTTATTTGATTATTTTTGAATTTATTTTCAGGTAAGCGCTTGGAAGAAAAATATAAGAATTTGTTTTGGACTCCTTGTGCAGCACATTGTTTGGATTTGATTTTGGAAGACATTGGTAAGATGCCAAATGTGAAAAGAACTGTACAAAGAGGAATCAGCTTAAACTCCTTCATTTATGTTCGACCGGGCATGGTTAATATGTTGAGGAGTTTTACCGGTCAAAGAGAACTTGTTAGGCCGGGTGTTACAAGGTTTGCCACGGCATTTCTCACACTTCAACGAATCCATAAATTGAAGAATTGTTTGAGGAAAATGTTTACTTCTGAAGAATGGGAAAAGAGTAAGTGGTCAAAGGAAATTGCCGGGAAAAAGCACAAGCTAGTATAATGATGACAAGATTTTGGACAAGCATTGTATATATTTTAAAGATTTTCCGCCCTATAGTTAGTGTGCTTCGATTGGTTGATGGTGAGAAAAAACCGGCTATGGGATACATTTATGAAGCCATGGATACGGCCAAGGAAGCTATAGCAAAGTCGTTTGGAGAAAATGAAGAACAATACAAAGATGTGTTTGATATCATTGACAAACGATGGGAATGTCAACTTCACCGACCTTTGCATGCGGTTGGGCACTATCTTAATCCGGAATTTTTTTATGCCAACCCAATGGAGATTATCAGAACTAGTGAGATAATGGATGGAGTGCTTGAAACTCTAGAGAGATTGGTTCCTGATGCTTCATGTCAAGACAAAATCAACAATCAAATGAGTATATATCAAAATGCGGGTGGCATATTTGGAAGAAACTTGGCAATTAGGAATCGAAGTTTGAAATCACCAGGTACGTAAGTTTTGTAACTTTTGTTATAAATTGATAAGATTTAACTTATACTATTGTGTAAGTGTGTAACTAACTTTGTTATTAATTAATTTCATTAATAGCCGAATGGTGGAAATCTTATGGAGCCTCAACTCCAGAGTTGCTAGATTTTGCAATCAAAGTACTCAGTCTAACTTGTAGCGCATCCGGTTGCGAGCGTAATTGGAGTATTTTTGAACATGTAAGAATTATACTTATATATTAGATATTGTTGTTTTTTTTTTTAATATTGTAGATTAACTCCTAAGGCCCTTAACTATATACTATAATAAATATATAATGTTGTCTTTGTTTTTTCAGGTTCATAATAAAAAAAGGAATAGACTTGATCAACAAAAGTTGAATGATTTGGTCTTTGTGAAATATAACCGAGCACTAAAGCGTCGATATGATGACCGTGATCGCATTGACCCCATTTCTTTACAAGATATTGATGATGCAAATGAGTGGTTGATGGGTACGCTAGAACAAGAGCAAGGAGACGACGAACTAGTGTTTGGTGATGATGACCTTACTTGGGATGCAGTTGAAAGAGCGGCAGGGGTTGATGAAAGCGCATATACTACTCGAGGTCGAGGAGGAGGAAAGGGAATAAATACTAGTGCTTCAAGTTCAAGGCCATCAAAGGGGAAAGAGAAGGCAATGAAGCCATCATTTGCTAGTTTGAGAACCCCCTTAAATTCTAGAGATGGCAATGATGAGGAAGAAAATCTTGGAGATGATTATTTTGATGAAGAGAATGATGAATTTGAAGAGAAATTTGATGGAGTTGGTGATGATGATAATTATGAAGCACTTGATGGTTTTGAATATTTTGATGATGAAAGTGATTAGTGGCTAGATTTTTATTATTAGTTAGGAGTTAGGACTCAATGGGTGCATTATATCACATTATTGCATTTTGGTCTTGAACATTTGAACTTATTATGTCATTATGCATGTTGGTGCCTTCTATGATATTAATCTATAGAACAGTTTATAAACTCTTTCATTTTTTTCTAAGTGCGCCTAGTGTCTCTCAGGCGCGCGCCTGCGCCTTGCGCCTTGCGCCTAGGCTCCAGGACCCCCTTGCGCCTAGATGCGCCTTGCGCCTGTGACAACCTTGGTCCCAACCCAACGGATCACAGCCGTTGAACTGTTTTTTTCATTCCCTCTCACACTTTGTCTTTATGAGGTATATGCATATGTAAATGTAATTTCATTCCCTCACACTTAAAACAAAGAAACTCCTTTATATATCATGCTTAAATTAAAGTAGTATTAATTAGTATATTGGAAATAAAATATAGATAAAGAAAGAGATAATCATAGTTCGTGGATTGCCGGAAAACAAAAAAAAAGTTATATATACAAATAATCAGGGGCGGAGCCAGAAATTATATAGAGGGGCGAACTACAAATTTTAAAATAATTAATTAACAAAAATTTTAAATTTTAAATTATAAAATACATTTAATTTTTTTTATATAAAAATAAGTAAAAATTAATTAATATATCAAAATAAATATTTTTTTATCAAAATTTAGACTTCTTTATGATTTTGACTTAGTTGCCTTAATAAGATAACTAGAAGTCTATAACAGAATTTTGGAATAAACCCTGTAATTTATTTAATAAAAATTCATTTAATTTTAATAAATACCTATTTGAGATATTTGTTGAAGAAAATTGTAACAATATAAAAACTACAAAAGCTTTTATTTATAATCAAAAGAAATAAATGTTTTTGTATCAAAATAATTATTGGTAGTCTTTCAAAATTTGAGTTTTCAAAATTATTATTAAAAAAATTTAGAGATGAGGATTTTAAAAAATAAAGGGCTTAATGTATCTACAGGACATATAGATAATATTTTAAATTAAAAAAATTCTCATCTACACGACATATTTAATTTAAGAATTTATCTAAATTTGTTTAAATTTTTTTATAAATTTAATTTTTATAAATTATTTACATTTAAGATCTTATTAATTATAAAATAAACTGATATTTAAATATTTTTGAAAAATAATAACTTTCATTTAAACTTCTATTAAATTAATCATAATTTTAAAAAAAAATATTTATTACTAAATCAAAGCTTTAATTTTTCTCATATCCCTAAAAATCAATGCACATTAATCAATCATACATATTTTTTCAAATTTTCTTAAATAAATAAATCATTCAACTGAATAAATAAATAAATAAAATCATTCAACAGAAAAATAAAATAAAATAAAATAAACATAAAATAATGAAAATATAAAAATATATAAAAATATATAAAGATAAAAAATTAAAAATATATTTTAAAAAAACATTGAAAGGAGTTGGGTGGAAGGTGGAGGACTGACGGGGAATGTGAGTGGCGGAGGGGGTGGCAGGCAAGGGAAGGGCGTCAGGGAAGGGGGCGGCGAGGAAGGCCTTTGGAAAAGAAGGACCCCGCCGGCGACAGGAGAGGATTTCAAACTTCAAAGATTTGATTTTTATGGTTTTTCATTGATCTTCACAGTATGTTTTCACTGAAGAAAGCAAGTGCATATAGGGAGAGAAATGGTTGCAATGTAAATTCTAGATTAAACAAATTGCATTGTCTCTATTATGTTCCTTGATGAAGTCATGATTTTGACAATGGCTTCTTGGGAAGTGTTTGGTTTCTTTGATGGGCATTGTTTTGGATTTCTGTGTGTGGATTTAAACTTTAATGAAGTGATTATTTTCGGGTTTTTGAACATGTTGTATTTAGATAAAAGCTGATGCAATGTGAATCCCTAATTAAAAAATTGCCCTGTTTAGGGTTGTAAGTTTATGAGATTCTGGTGATTTGATTGAAATTGAATTTCAGTACACGATGATATAAGAAATGTCATGTAATTATGGCTTTTGTTTCTCTTGCTTGGTACTAGAGCACACTGGTTGAAAACTTTGATGGTGATACATCCAGAAGTTTTAAATTTGTCTTACTGTGATCTAGGTCCTATTTTGTTTCTAGATGATATTATTTTTGCAAAAATGGCATTTGCGTTTTGTGTTAGTTCCGTCACAATGTATAACAGTTTATAGTTATTCTTTCAAGCATTTGATTGACTTGAAATTGATTTGCCAATGTACAACGTCAAAAGGGTTAATTTATGGTTGACAAAAGCTGTGTTGTTTGTTTGTCTGTATAATGTTTCTTCATTATTAATTATGATTTTGCTCAATCTCAGTCGTGTCATCATATTATTCGTTACTACATAACATTCCACTGACAGAATATGCAACAAAAGAGGATTGGGGTTATCCATTTTTCTTTAGTTTTACCTATTCATGATATTATTGCTTCATTTGCTAATTTTTTAATGATATGTACAATCCTTTATTGACTTTCTTTTCTCTAATCTTTGGTGGGAAATTCAGTTAATGTTTATAACCCTGTGCTTGATCAATGTACAGGTTCTCTAGCCGAGTTCTCAAATTGCAGATGTGATTCTTCTAGCATAAGAACTGCTGTTATAAATCAAGGCAATGATAATTCAGTTTCTGAACTTTCAAGAGAAGTGTGTGTTTGTGCTCATTCAGAAAGCACTACATCTGGGAGCAGAAAAGACAATGGCATTGTATGGAAGCCTGTGGTAGCCGGTATGAACATTATGAATCTTTTCTCAAGAAAGATGGCCATAGTAGTTATTCATATATCCCATTAATATTATATACATGTCATCTTGTATTTGATATTTCGAATTGAGAGATGCTCTTTCCAATTTCCCTTGACTGCTTTGCTGAATTTCTTTATTAATTTACTATTCCATGTTCATGGCGTTTTGCAGCATTAGATCCAAACTATTGCCTTCTAACTGTTTTGATTGCGGCAAGAGTCATAGCATTTATTCTGTGAATCTGTTTTTGCTTTCCGATAAGCATCTTCAGTTTACTTTTCCTCCGTTCTTATTTTGTTTACTCTACATTTATAGAAGTACCTCTTGAGCATCAATGCTAATATTAGGGTTGTCAAATGATCAGGCCATTTGTAAGCAAGTCAAGCTTGGCTCAAGATTTTAAGTAATCGGGTTGAGCTTGATCAGAGACCAGCCCTCTCAATAGCTCAAAAAAAATACAGCATATGGTAAATCATAATAGTATATTATATAATATACATTACAGATTATACATACTGTATGAATATTAAATGCAAAATTTATTGTTTGGCTTCAAGTCATTGGGTGATATAAGTCTTGTCTCAAATCTTCTTGTATACCCTCTAGACTTTCTACATGCTCTGAAGGAATTGTAGATGGTATTCAAAAAGTTTTCGGAACTGAATGAGCAGGAGACTTGTGGTGTAAATCCCAATTCTCTTAGAAATATGAAGAGTGCACCTGCGGTAAACTCGTTATCTATTATAATCTAGAATCAATTTGATAGAATTGTATTCTCTTCTGCATTGATGCATCAACCCTTGCATAAATAAGCCTGCTGCTTTTGTTATATATTTCTGCAATAATATGATTTTCTTGATGAATATCTAGTGATGTTGACATTGGTGATGCTGTGTTATTGCTTCTGTATGACCCTTTTCTGTTGCGTGAGATATTCATGGTACTTGTATTAATGCAGAGAAAGACATGTAAATGGAGTTAATACAGGTTCTAATTCTGGGCAATTGGATTTTATGGCTGATAAATTCATTTCAAAATCCAGCGGAAGTCCTGATGAGCTGAGGCACTCA
The DNA here is from genome assembly GCF_009730915.1 of Dioscorea cayenensis subsp. rotundata. Taxonomy (NCBI): domain Eukaryota; kingdom Viridiplantae; phylum Streptophyta; class Magnoliopsida; order Dioscoreales; family Dioscoreaceae; genus Dioscorea; species Dioscorea cayenensis. The sequence goes on along the minus strand of NC_052471.1, from coordinate 23,813,443 downwards.
ATTCAGCAAGAACAGTCAGATGGTAACCTTCATCATTATTTAATTTCACTTGCAATAACTCTAGTCTATTATCCTTGGTATATTTACAAGTGGTAGGTTTTCTTTTCTCTCCAGATATGTTCAATATTACAAGTTCAAGCAGAACCAAGGATGAGTGTTTCGATGAAGGTAGAGGCAAAAGAAAAAGAAAGATTAAAGTTCATTTCGACGTGAGTTCATTATCTAGCATGTTAACTTAAAATACATTATTTTCTCAGCGCATTTCTCTTAAAGTCAACATATTGTCATTCTGCTTTCAGGAGTTGAATTTTCCGGAGAAATCAGTCAGAAGTACGACGAATAAAGATAATGTGGTACCTCGGCCTTATGCCACATGCGAGTTCACCTTGACAAGGTGCAAATAACTTCCTGATATATATATAGATAGATAGATGCTACCTGTGATTGTTTGTCATAGAGTCAACATTTTTTTAGTTAAGCATCATTATGTCATCATTAATTGAGTGTTAAAAGTTAATCCGTTGTTCTTTGAGTTTGATTAACAATGACCTTTTTTTTTTTTTAATCATTAATAGAATGCATTTGTTTGCCAGTAATACTCCAGATTAACAACTTTATTGAATTAAATTATTTGGTTAAGTCCAAATTGAAGATGCCCTCATGCTCAACAAATGATGATACTTTAGTGTCAATTATGTCTTTGATTCTAGATTAATTTTTTCCATTACTTTTATTGCTTGTCTTTTCCTTTTCTGAGAGGTTTTGTTTGATTTTCAGTAACCAATTCTAGGGTTCTTGTTTCCTTTTTTTTCGTTTAATTAAATTAAAGTGAAGAAGAGAAATGACTGCATCATGACAATAAACCTTTTGTCCTGCATTTTGTTTGGAATCTCTTGTACTGCATCATCAAGTGCAATATGAATCAGAACTTTTTTTTTGTTGACTTTTTGCAAATACACCCTTGCAAATATTTATAAGTGTTTTATATAGGAAAAATTTTACCTTACAAAAATTTTATTTGCATTTATACGGCTGTAAAATCAACCATTTTTTCTTTTTAATATATATACTTAATCTAAATTCTAATTCAAGATGCCTACATTATTGTTGGAAAATAAGTAAAATGTCTTTTATCCTTTCTTTATATTTCACTTGCTGTTGGTTATATATATATATATATATATATATAGGTTTTAGTTTGCCTTGTTCTTGTATTTTAAGTTATAACCATTTATAATATAAAGTCATAGTATAGAAATATATTCATCAAATTTATCAAAAAATTGTTATGTTTATCCCCATCATAAAGATTTTTTTTCCCACTATTAAAAGCTTTTTTGGTTTATTAGATAGGTAAATGATTTACAACAATTGCCCATAGTTAACTATAAAAGAGACAAGTGGGCAAGAATCTTAATTTTTCCTAAATTCAGGGCTTTATAAGGGTATGTACATTCAACAACCTTGATTAAAGGTTTTTTTTTCATTTTTGTGGTGAAACCCCTTTGGGATATTTCAATCAATGGCAGTGTTATTAAACCTGGACTGGCTCGGCGGTTCGATCGGTCAACCCGGTGACCCGGTGATCCGGTAACTAAGCCGGTCTGGTCTTTAATTAGACCGGACATGCAATCAACCCGGTGTTACTCGATGTGACCCGGCCGAGTTTCAATGACCCGGGCGGGTTAATGCTTGTTTATAAAATGACATTTTCATAATTTAGTTTTTGTATTTTTTTATATGTTGGAGGGTAAAGATGTTAAGTTTAAACATGTATTGTGGATTGGTTCGATGTGTAGTTTGAATTTTAAAATTTTGGGTTGAGTTTTGTTATATATTGAATATTTGAATGAGTTTGACATTAGGTTGAGGGTGGAGTTTTTTATATATTGGATTGAGTTGGTTTGATGTTAAGTTTAAACATGTATTAGATTAGTTTGGTGTTAAATTTAAACTTGTGTTGTGGAATAGCCGTGTTGCCACGGTGACGACCAATAACACTATACATAATCTTTATGTATTTATATAAATATTTATCTAATTAATCAATTATTATTGTAATTATTATTATATTAATAATATTCCGTCTTTCATTATAAAAACAAGAGTGTTGCATGTTGGATAGGAGTGCAAACTATTACTTACAAACTACTTGAGCTTAATTCGGGGAAACTCAAACTCAATTTGATCATGTTTGAGTGGAGCGACTGAGTTCAAACATCTTAATACTTGACTCGAGTGCTCCTAAATCTAATGATACAATTGTATTTGTATGTATATACATATTGGTTTGTCTTAAAATTACTTTATATATAATTGAGTTTGAGCTTGAGTTGAAACGTAAAAATATCTTCGGTTAAATCAAGTATAGTACCCTTTATTGAACTTAATTGAGTGAGCTTAAACTTGATTGAGTTCGAACTGAGTATTAAGCAACAAGTTTTCAAATGAGCTTGAACTTGAGTACTTCAATGCTGGACTCCAACTTGATTGATTACACACATAAATTGTTGCACAAAACTCATATCCCACTTTTATATATATTTATTTAGCTAATCAATGTGTGATTTGGAAACTTCTTCTTTCATAATTTTTTACTTTTATTGGTGTGTGCGCTTTGGAAATTCTGAGTCAAGGTTGTTGTTCAAAATCTTACTTTTTGAATAATTAATACTTTTTTTGTTGGCATTCTCCATATCCACTTTCCATTTTTATTTATTAAATTAACATACTATGCTTATTCCTATTAAATATAATGGTTATTATATTCTCACATATAATATAGTTAGTTATTATTTTATTGTTTGTTATTTTTCATTGTCATTGGTAAATCACCTTAAAGCATTCCTTGAGCCAAATATCATAGGAAAATTAAACAAAAATTATATGAGAAATTCTATTTATATTTACTAAACCAGCCAATATACACAATAATTTTTTTTTTCAATTTTTTAAAATACAATTATAAAAAAAATTAAGAAAAACTTACTTTTTGAATAATTAATAATTTAGTTGCCATTCCCCCTATCAGTTTTCCATGCACATTTACCAAATTAATAAATATACAAGTTATTTTTATTAAACTCGTACTTATTAATATTTAACTAAATTATATTAATTATTATATTTAAATTTCATAAAAATACACATATAGTTATTTATTATTTTATTATTGTTATTATTAATTTTTTTAATATCATTAGGACATCACCTTAAATCAATCCCTTGCGCTGAAAATAAATGTAAAAATCAAACATGTTACATAACGATTTTTTTTATAATATGGATAAGTCACCATACAAACTTTATTTACATCATAATCACAAATTAAAAAAAACCTCTCAATTTTTCCTCTGAAAGTCAAATATTGGAGTAATTTTTTCAAAGGTCACTCAACTTTGCCTTTGTTTCATTTCGGTTACCTAACTTCAATTTGCATCAAAAAGGTTATTCATCTTTAATTTTGTTTCTTCGGCAGGTCACCCGCGAGTAACCTGATTCATCTATCTGACGTGGCTACTGGGAAAACACAGTCAGCTAATATTGGACACTCTAATTACACATTAGACAATTATAAAAAAATAAATTAAGTGTCATCTTCATATGAAAAAGATAAAAAGAAAAATCAAATGGATTTCATATCTTATTTGATACAATATTGGTCGATCGTATTTTTCCAAAGACCCTACGCCGATAGATGAATCGAGTTACTTTCATGGTGACCCTGCAGGAGAAAACAAAAATTAAAGATGAGTAACCTTTTTGATTCAAATTGAAGTTAGATAACCAAAATGAAACAAAGGCAAAGTTGAGTGACCTTTGAAAAAATTAACCCGTCAAATATTTGCTGCTAGCTGGTTGTAACAAAGCTAAATTATATTTATACACGGTATACAAAAAATTTATGTTTTTCATTTTTTTATCAAAATTTATTTTTTATGAAAAGGAGAAGCACTTTGTTGACACACTAGTCTGTATATAAACAACAAGAACAAGCTCTTTTCTTCTCCTCTTTGTCATAATTAAAGCCAAAGGGGCAACAAAGCCCTTTTTGGAATAATGGAAGGTTGTGGTGATGGTGGTGATGATGGTCAAGATGATCAAAGGTGGAAAGAAGGTGGTGGAGGTGGGAGAGAGATGGTAGTGATGCCACAGTTGAACATTGGGTTGAAATTAACCTCGCCATCCGGCATTCTGCAAAAAATAAAAAAACTAAAAAAAAAAATTGCATGCATGCAAGACGGTAAATAAATTACCGTTTTGCCTAGAAACGTAATTTTTTTAAAATCTACTCATTTATGTAATTAAAAATAAAATGTGTAATATTAAAAAAAAAAGCCGGTCCTTGACATGGCATTTTTTATATATATTTGCATAAATAATTTCATATTTTATATGAAATTTTATATTTTCAAACATAATTAAATTATTTTATTCATGACCAAAAGTAATTTAAGTTTGCTTTTAACATATAAAACATTAATTATTTCAACAAAATTTTTTTATGACTTTGTTTTCTATCTAAATACATTATTTATTGATGCTTGTGCGTCCAAATTTACAAATGTGTTGCTATAAGTTACTACTTAAAAATATACCAATAAAGTCATAATAACACTCATAGAGTTTGAGATAAAAAAAAATAGAGATAAAGAGAGATAGATTGAACTCTCCATTTATTTGGATAAATATTTTTTAATTTATTAAAAATAATTAATAATGATATTTTTATGTAAAAAACATTAACTAGTCAATATATATAACAAAAATATAAACACTATCCCATAATAAAACTAAAATTCATAAAATATAAAGGTTATATCAGTGACACAAAACTTTAATCAAAAAGTTGATAAGGCATTCGAGAGCACAAAACATACAATTATCTTACAACAAAAGATGAGGACGATCAGGAGCATTCACACATTAATTTCTGATAAAAAAAAAAAAAGGTTAAGAAAACAATCTCTGAGGCAACAAATCAGCACATCTGCATTGGATGGCTTTCTAAAACTCAAAAATCACAGGCCAAAAAGAGAAACAAACAGTTAAGATTCAAGATATAGTAAGAACCAACACATACAATCCAAATATTATCAACACCGCCAAGAATCACTGCTGCTAACTTGGATCTGAAAGGATTCCACACCCTATACTCAGTCTTACTTCCATCTTAATTATGGAGAAAAAGAAATACCAAAAACACATGAAGCACAAAGAAACCAAACACTACCAGGCAAAATCAGAGAAAAGTTACAAAGATTTCAACTTTAGGATTTTGAAAGACCATCACCTGCACAGACTCTCCAGAAACCAAATTCCTAGTGCAAAGAGTGTCCTCCTTCCCCTTCGCAATAAACACTCCATCATGCCTATGCGGCTCAACAACAACCCTGCTCCCGCCCTCCATCCCTCCACCATGTCCTCCACGACCCCTCCCACCTCCTCTACCACCGCCGTCACGTCCGCGGCCTCTCCCGCCGCCACGACCTTTTAGCCCTCCTCTACTACCGCCGTCACGTCCGCGGCCTCTCCCTCCGCCACGACCTTCCAACCCTCCTCTCCCACCACCACATCCTCTCTCTCTCTCCCCTCCCCTCTCCCTCCATCACTCCTCCCCCATAAATCCACCCCCACCACCACGCCCACCGCCTGAAAAAAATCCAAAACCATACATATCAATCGAAAAAGCCAAAACAACAATATTTGGCCATTGAAAAACACTAGAATCTCACCTCTTGGAGGTCTCATTTCACCGATGAGATCAAGATCAAGATCGAGATCGAGAGTGAGAGAAAACGATAGGCCGGCGGCGATAAGGGCTAGAAGACGAGGGTTTGGGGAAGGGGTCAATATATAGAAGAGAATGAGGTTTAGGGTTTTGGGGCACACTTGTATAATCCGACCCGCTGTTTGGTCCGTAACAGCATTAGAGCTATCCAAGAGATCACAGCCGTTAAAAATACTGTCTTTATTTACTGGATTATTTTAACTGTTGTGGTTGACTTTTCAAGGACCACACTGTTTCTAGTCGATGTAGAATAAGACTAGTCAGTTGAATGACAATTAAGCCCCCGCCCAAATGTGTTGAGGTGTTAATCATGTTAGTAATGGGAAGAGGGAAGGGAAGATTTACCATTAGACTATTTAGGGTTTGGTGTTACACTATTTCATCAATCCACTACTTCATGAAAGGAATAATTTTCTCCCACATTGGGGGAATACCCATTACATAAGTTTGAACTTATGTTTTTGCCCATTTCTAAATAAAAAAAGTACTTATATATTCCAACAACTTAATATTTGAAAAAAAATTAATCTAAAATGTTTTTATTATCTCAAACCAAATATTTGCATTGTTAATGCTTTTAAGGGCTAGTTTCACAATAATTTCTACAAAATTATATAAATTTACATTGTTAATATTTTATTTGAACCAATGAAGCACAAAGAAACCAAACACTATCAGGCAAAAACAGAGAAAAGTTAAAAAGATTGCAACTTTAGGGTTTTGAAAGACCATCACCTGTACAACAACACGCTTCTCACCATAAACAGACTCTCCAGAAACCAAATTCCTAGTGCAAAGAGCGTCCTCCCTCCCCTTTGCAATGAACACTCCATCATGCCTATGCAGCTCAATGACAACCCTACTCCACCCCAGTTCATCCCTCCACCACGTCCTCTATGACCCTTCCCACCTCCGCTACCACCGCCGTCACGTCCGCGGCCTTTCCTGCCACCACGACCTTCCCGCCCTCCTCACCCACCACCACATCCTCTCACTCCCCCCCTCCCTCCTCTATCACTTTTCCCCATATATCCACCCCCACCACCATGCCCACTTCCTAAAATCAATCCAAAACCATAAAATCAATCAAAAAAGCCAAAACAATACTATTTGGACATTGAAAAACACTAGAATCTCACTAATGGAGGTCTCATTTCGCCGATGAGAATAAAGATCAAGATCGAGAGAGAGAACGAGAGGCTGGCGGCGATAAGGGCTGGAAGATGAGGGTTTGGGGAAGGGGTCAATATATAGAAGAGAATGATGGTTTAGGGTTTTGCGGCACACTTATGTGATCCGATCCGCTGTTTGGTCCGAAACAGCATTAGAGCTATCTAAGAGATCACAGCCGTTAAAAATACTGTGTTTATTATTGGATTATTTTAACAATTGCGATTGACTTTTCAAGGACCAGCATTGTTTTTAGACGATGTAGAATAAGACTAGTCAGTTAAATGACAATTAAGCCCCCGCCCAAATGTGCTGAGGTGTTAATTATGTCAGTAATGGGAAGAGGAAAGGGAGGATTTACCATTAGACTATTTAGGGTTTGGTGTTATACTATTTCATCAATCCACTACTTCATGAAAGGAAAAATTTTCTCCCACATTGGGGGAATACCCATTACTTACGTTTGAACTTACGTTTTTGCCCATTTCTAAATAAAAAAAAGTACCTGTATATCTCAACTCTTGAAACTTAACCAACAATTTTCTTTACCATCCTTGACAGACATGTTGAATCTGACCACCATCCTCGCCAGCATCTCACCACTGTCATTCACCAATCTGTCGTTGTTCATGATTTCCTGACCATCGTCAACACCATCATCCACTGATATGCTGAATCTCACCAATCCTTCACTACCTCTTATCTGCATTTGCTCCCACCCTCCAACAATCCAATTTCATCATCAAAACAGCTGCCTGATCGAGGTGATCATTGATTCATAGCAAAACTATTTTCTTTTTTGTGTATATTGTTCTTTTCATCCATGAAATATAGATTGATTTTTGGTTGTTTTTTTGGTTTTTTAATGTGTATGTCTTGGACTGGGAAACCTCATGACACCTTTTTTGAAGTTGTAAGGTACATGGATGACTGGGAATAGTTCCTTACAAAATCCCACATCCTGTGCCAAGGCATGATTTAATGTTTTTCTTCGTCTTGATGATTGTGTGATCTCATACTAATTTTCATGATTGTGTGATATCATGGGGAAAGTTAAAAAAAAATCATTTGGTTTTCAGTTTTTGCAAATAAAGACATGTGTGTTTTTTTTATAATTAGGTACTTTGTGGTTTTTCGGTTTTTACAAATCAAGGAAAAGCCATCAACAGTATCTATGCATGAATAAAACTTTAGCAAAATAAAAAATAATAATTTGAATAAAAAAATAAACAAAATTTAAAGAGAAAACTGAATGTAAAAGAGAACCAACTTACGGGTCTAACAAGATCCCTACCTGCATCGTCAATGCTGGGGATGACATTCGTTCACTTCTTTGCCATGTTAACAAGATCCCTGCCGCTCCTAAGTGAAAACTCAACTGCATAGACCATTCTAGTATGTAAAAACACCGTATTTCACCAATATATTAAATGATATCATACGAATGAAATTAACTGAATGTAAAAGAGAACCAACTTACGGGTCTAACAATGTCAGAGATGTGAGACATAGTTGTTCCTGATGCTGCTCCAAGGTACAGTACTTGTGTTCCAGGAGCCTAGCCAAAAAGAGAGCAATTTAGGAACATATAATGCATGCAGTCCATAAAATTAAGTGACCAAATTTATGAATGAAACAACATTCAAAAACAAGAGCAAGTTTAAAAAAAAAGCTAAAGAAAAGAGTCCGTACACAAAGACATTTTCCATGCAAAAAAATGATATAGATTGACCCATGAACAAATTCAACATAGTCTAATAAGAAAGTATGATTGTGCACAATGAGATTTTTATGTAAAAAACATTAACTAGTAAATATATATATAACAAAAATACAAACACTATCCCAGAATAAAACTAAAATTCATAAAATATAAAAGTTACATTAGTAACACAAAACTTTAATCAAGAAGTTGATAAGATTTTCGAGAGCACAAAACATACCATTATATATTATAACAAAAGATGAGGACGACCAGGAGCATTTACACATTAATTTCTGATTAAAAAAAAAAAGGTTAAGAAAACAATCTCCGAGGCAACAAATCAGCACATCTGCATTGGATGGCTTTCTAAAACTCAAAAATCACCGGCCAAAAAGAGAAACAAACAGTTAAGATTCAAGATATATTAAGAACCATCACATATAATCCAAATATTATTAACACCGCCAAGAATCACTGCTGATAACTTGAATCTGAAAGGATTCCACACCCTATACTCAGTCTTAGTTCCATCTTAATTATGGAGAAAAAGAAATACCAAAAACACATGAAGCACAAAGAAACCAAACACTACCATGCAAAAACAGAGAAAAGTTACAAAGATTGCAACTTTAGGGTTTTGAAAGACCATCACCTGCACAACAACACGTTTCTCACCATAAATAGACTCTCTAGAAACCAAATTCCTAGTGCAAAGAGCGTCATCCTTCCTCTTCGCAATGAACACTCCATCATGCCTATGCAACTCAACGATAACACTGCTACTGCCTTTCATCCCTCCAGCACGTCCTTCACGACCCTTCCCACCTCATCTACCATCGCCGCCACGTCTGTGGCCTCTTCCACCGCCACAACCTTCCGGCCCTCCTCTCAAACCACCACATCCTCTCCCTCTTCCCCTTCGATCACACCTCCCCATAAATCCACCCCCACCATCAGAAATCAATCCGAAACCATACAAATTAATCAAAAAAGCCAAAACAACACTATTTGGTAATTTAAAAACACTAGAATCTCACCTCTTGGAGGTCTCATTTCGCAGAGGAGATTGAGATCCAGAGAGAGAGAGAGAGAGGCCAGCGGCGATAAGGGCTGGAAGACGAGGGTTTGGGAAAGGGGTCAATATATAGAAGAGAATGAGGGTTTAGGTTTTTGGGGCACACTTGTGTGATTCGATCCGCTGTTTGGTCCGAAACAACATTAGAGCTATCCAAGAGATCACAGCAGTTAAAAATACTGTGTTTATTTAGTGGATTATTTCAATGGTTGCGATTGACTTTTCAAGGAGCACATTGTTTTTAGTCGATGTAGAATAAGACTAGTCAGTTGAATGACAATTAAGCCCCCACCCAAATGTGCTAAGGTGTTAATTATGTTAGTAATGGGAAGAGGGAAGGGAGGATTTACTGTTAGACTATTTAATTAGGGTTTGGTGTTATACTATTTCATCAATCCACTACTTCATTAAAGGAATAATTTTCTCCCACATTGGGGGAATACCCATTACTTACGTTTGAACTTACGTTTTTGCCCATTCATAAATAAAAAAAAGTACTTGTATATCTCAACTCGTGAAACTGGACTAACAATTTTTCTTTACCATCCTTGCCACCATCCTTGACAGACATGTTGAATCTGGCCACCATCCTCGCCAGCGTCTCACCACTGTCATTCACCAATCTGTCGTTGTTCATGATTTCTTGACCATCCTCAACACCACCATCCACTGATCTGCTAAATCTCACTGATCCTTCACTACCTCGTATCTGCATTTGCTCCCACCCTCCAACGATCCAATTTCATCATCACAACGGTTGCCTAATCAAGCTGATCATTGATTCATAGCAAAACTATTTTCTTTTGTGTCTATATTGTTCATTTCATCAATGGAATATAGACTGATCTTTGGTTGTTTTTTTTTTTTTTTAATGTGTATGTCTTGGATTGGGAAACCTCATGACACCTTTTTTGAAATTGTTTTAAGGTACATAAATGCCAGGGAATGGTTCCTTACAAAACCCCACATCCTGTGCATACATATACATACATATATATATATATATATATAATTAAATATTGTTAGATATTAATAGCTGTTTTAATTATATATATATATATATAACGATATTTAATTATATATAATAACTAATTAAAAAAAGCTATTAATATGAATAGCACTTATGATTAATCATAATAGTTAAGTTGTCATCCAAAAAAATTTAAAAAAAAATTCTTAAACCAAAATTTTCATTATATTTTTATAAAATGAATAAAAAATCCAAATATATGTTTACCTTTGACAACCAAATGGGAAGGGCCCTTTATTTGATTATTTTGTGCATTAACCAAATTAATACCTTCACTTTAAAAAGAATCATTAAATTGAATTGGAATATATCAAAATGATAAGCCTTTTGGAGTTTTGTCAACTAATAATTCAATAAATGAGAAAAAAATGTTATATTCGTAAAACTATGAATAGTTTGATTTATGTTGTTATAAATAAATATTTATTTTTTACAATTCTCCTTCAAGTAGAAGTTGTCAGGGTAAAGTTTGTTTTTATAATTATGGCTATATATATAAAATAAAGGGATTTTTAAAATAACATGTTAATCAAATAATTACTAAAATATGGTTTCTCTTAAAATATTTACTAAAATAATATTATACCTCGCATCTTGATTTTTCTATTAGTTCTTATTGATCCTTGTGATCTGCTAAATAAATAAAGATTTTATTAAATTCAATTGATATTTAAAACATTGTGATTTTATAATTTTCGCTAAGATCAGATTCAAATTTTGATCATGTTAATTTTTTTTAAATAATTAAGAAATATGACCACATTTGTGTTAAGTACTTTTATATATTATAAAATAACATGATGCATAAATAAGCTAAATCCTTATCAACATAAAATATTTTTACAAGCCTTCAATTTTAAATAAAAAAAAACATTTCAGTCTTTTTCTTCGACATAAATGAGTAACCCAGTTTCATAAATAGCATCTAGAAAGTTAAATTTTAGGACTCGAACATGAATCGACTCTTTTTGTTCTTGGTTTTATGATGCTCTTTGAGTTTTGATTTGTTGAAGGTATTATCTGGATTCTTGGAACTTTGGAGTTTGGAGATATGAGAATGTGAGAAGGAAAAAGAAACATGTAGATTGTTTAAGAGGCATAAATCATCTAAGAAATATTTTATTATTTTAATGGTAATGGTGATCAGATCTGAGAATTAAATTAAGTTTAGGGGGTTATATTTGTCGCTTCCCCTAGATTAATTATTTGAATCTTCAACAATTTTATAAAATCATAATGATACTAGAATAAATATTTAAAATAATTATGAGTAAAAATATGATAAAGTTTGTTATTATCAGGTTTTAAAAATATTGGTAGTAGTCTAATAAAATTTATTTTTAAAATACTATCAATGATAGCTATAAGATCTTTTAATACAAGTCATTCATAGAATTCAAACCTTTGACTTTTGAGTTAGGAGAAGAATAAAATACCAACTACTTACTGAATGGTGGTAAGGTAATGGCGTATATTTTATTTAAATTTGTTTTGTAGTTTCTATTTTAATAATAAAATCATGTGTGATAGTTCCAGTAGGTAATGTGATAAGGTAAGTCACTCAAAAACTCACTCGAAGATTGGACACACACACAATCAAACAAGAGAAAGGAGACACGTAAGTTGGTAGAACCTCGGCCTGCAGACAACTCTGCCTACATCCTGGGGACAATCCTCGATCCACTAAAAGAGGCTTTAAAAAAATAAAAGAGTACAACACTCTCTCACCTCTCAAGACAAAAAAATACCCTCTTAAGATTACCCGACTGCCCACTCTCCTCAACCCTCACGGTATGGTCTCTCACCCGGCGTGGTTTCATCCCTAAATCTTCAACCACTGATATCTTATATAGATGCACTCAACGCCTAATAAACCTTCCTCTTTTAGAATTCTCCACTAGCCTCCTAACTTGACACCTTCCAAAGTTAGATGTTAAAACACCCGAGCTGTAATACGCCCACCCATCGAACATGACTCGAGTTCTAGCAAGTCTGCACTCGAATCATGACCTTCAACCTTCCCTGCCCTTCAAACGCTCGTGAGCGACTGACTCAACCCGAGCTCCTCCCTCGCCTGCAGCCTACTTCCTTCCCTCAAGTCACTCAGATGAGGTCTCCCTATCCCAAGGAACACGCCCACCAAGACACTACGCAACCATCTCACTCAAAGATGATCACCCGAAGATCTCCCGATCTTCTTTCCAAACTCTGGTCCAAGTTTGAGTCTTCCCAAATGATCTTTGTTTGACTCATTGAAATATCACATGTTGCTCGATCTCATCTCATCTCAAGTTTTAGCCTCCAATATCTTCATGCTCTGATCTCCTATCATCCATGCTTGGATCTTCAAATCTCTAATCATATCTCATGTAATCTTCAATCAATCTCCATACATGATTAGTCTCCTCGAATATCTCCGCCCATAATTAGCTTCTTGGATCTTCCTTCAAATCTGCCGCTAAATATAGTCTTGATAATCTCATTGGCTTTGTCCTTTCCTAACTTAGTATGCGTCTTCAAATACTTTCACACCAAACTAAGTTTGTCCTTACCTGCCTTAGTTTGTGTCTTCAAATAACTTCACACCAAACTTAGCTTCTACGAATTTTCACGATCTTTAATTCTCGCCAATAATGAAAATCCTTCTTTCTCTTTTAGGTAGATCTTTCCAAAAAGAACTTTACCAAGGATACGATTTATCATCCCGGATCTTACCAGGATCGATAGTCATACCTAAAATAAAACTTACCCTTCTTGAAAAGATCCATTTTAACTCGATGCGACTTTCCAAAAATAGCTAATCATCAGCATGACTTTATCGAGTAGTAATTTCTTCTAAACATGATTTTTTATCATTATCTTCTAGCCTCTCAGTATATTCACATGTCATGACACCTAGCTTCATCCACATCATCATGCTAGTCACTTCTCTTTTGCCACGTCATCTTCCCTTTGCCATGTCACCTCCTAAACTTGTCACATAACGTCACCCACATCGTCAAACCTAACAATGTGTTGGATATTGATCTACCTTAAAATTTTAAAGTGGAGTTAATATTTGATTTAAAGATTATATACAAACTAACATCATAGTCCTAATTATATACAAACTAACACTATAGTCCTAATCTATTACCCAATGACGATGGAAATAGCACCCAAGTCTTCAAGTGTTGAGATTAGTCTATCGTGATCTTCCAAAGTGATATTAGGCATATAACTTTTTACTAGCTAGAGCTATGTATTTTTGCTTTGGCATATTATCTATGTTATACGATAAAGATTATTTATAAATATATCATACTCTATTAAATATTCTAATACATCTTACTTCTTTTAAAACAATAAATGTATAAGAAATATTATAGTTAGATAGTATTTAATCAAGTTGGAATAAAAGAATTTTGTACAAAATAAAAGAATTGAGGTACTCTTTCTATTGAGACATCTATTTTAAATTATTGACCGAATTTAGGTGTGTGGTTGGACATGGATTGATCTAGATCAGACATAAAAAAAACGATTGACTAGTTTTCAATTAAAAAGATTATTTTAAAAAAATATTTAAAATATAAAAATAAAATAAAATTTAAGTGTTGAAAATTGTCAAGCCTTTACATAATTTGTCCAATTGCGCAAGATGCTAGTGTGAGATATTCAAAAGATCCTAAATTCAAGTTCGTGCTCGTGTTCCAGGAGCCTAACCAAATAGAGAGCAATTTAGGAACAGATAATGCATGCAGTCTATAAAATTAAGTGACCAAATCTATGAATAAAACATCATCCAAAAACTAGAGCAAGTTCAAAAAAAGCCAAAGAAAAGAGTCCGTATGCAAAGACATTTTCATACAAAAAAAGGATATAAATTGTCCCATTAACAAATTCAACAAAGTCCCATAAGAAAGTATGATTTTGCACAATGAGATTTTTATGTAAAAAACATTAACCAATCAATATATATATAGATATATATATATATATATATATATATATATAAGAAAAAATATAAACACTATCTCAGAATGAAACTAAACTTCATAAAATATAAAGATTAAATCACCGACACAAAACTTTAATCAAAAGGCTTATAAGACATTCGAGAGCACAAAACATCCCATTATCTTATAAAAAAAAAGATGAGGACGATTAGGAGCATTCACACATTAATTTTGATTAAAAAAGGCTAAGAAAACAATCTCTGAGCCAACAAATCATCACATCTGCATTGGATGGCTTTCAAATACTCAAAAATCACCTGTCAAAAAGAGAAACAAACAATCAAGATTCAAGATATAGTAAGAACCAGCACATACAATCCAGATATTACCAACACCGTGAAGAATACCTGCTGCTAACTTAGATCTGAATGGATTCCACACCCTATACTCAGTCTTAGTTCCATCTTCATTCTGGAGAAAAAGAAATACCAAAAACACATCAAGCACAAAGAAACCAATCACTACCATGCAAAAACAGAGAAAAGTTACAAAGATTGCAACTTTAGTGTTTTGAAAGGCCATCACCTGCACAACAACACGCTTCTTACCATAAATAGACTCTCCAGAGATCAAATTCTTAGTGCAAAGAGCGCCCTCCTTCCCCTTCACATTGAACACTCCATCATGCCTATGCGGCTCAATGACAACCCGACACCTGCACTTCATCCCTCCACCACATCCTCCACGACCCCTCCCACATCCTCTACCACCGCCGCCACGTCCGCGTCCGCGTCCGCGTCCTCTCCCGCTGCCATGACCTTCCGGCCCTTCTCTCCCACCACCACCTCCTCTCCTTCTTCCCCTACCCCCTCCATCACTCATCCCCATAAATCTACCACCACCACCACGCCCACCGCCTGAAATCAATCCAAAATCATATAAATCAATCAAATACCAAAAATACACTATCTGGCCATCGAAAAAACCTAGGATCTCACCTCTTAGAGGTTTCATTTCGCTGATGAGAGAGAGAAAGAACGAGAGGTCGGCGATGATGAGGGCTTGAAGATGAGGGTTTGGGGAAGGGGTCAATATATAGAAGAGAATGAGGGTTTAGCGTTTTGGGGCTCACTTGTGTAATCCGAACATCCGATCCGCTGTTTGGTCCCAAACAGCATTAAAGCTATCTAACAGATCACAGCCGTTGAAATATTGTGTTTTTTTACTGAATAATTTTAATGGTTGCGATTGACTTTTTTAAGCCCACACTATTTTTAGTCGACGATGTATAATAAGATTGGTCCTTTAATGACAATTAAGCCCCCAGCCAAATGTGTGTAATTAGATTAGTAATGGGCATAGGGAATTGAGGATTTACAGTTTGACTATTTAGGGTTTGATGTTATACTATCTTATCAATCCACTGAGGCTGTGTTTGGATACCATCAATGATTACCTCGGGAAAGAAAACCATTGATTTTATCTCTTTGTTTGGATGGACTCAATGAATCCCATGGTATGGGGTTCATTACTTACATGAATTCTTCCCAATGTTTGGTTGTCTTAATCTTTTTCCCATTCCCCTTCTAAAGGAATTGAGATGTTTCTGAAACTTACTCCTATTAGAGCAATCAACTAAGAAAGGCAGAAGCAACTTTAAAGCAGCACTACAAGAGAGATTACAAATCAATTGAATATCAAAATACATACATTGATCTATAATTGAATTTTCATAAGGTCAAGAAGCTACTCAAACTAATGGCCATAGCCTCAAACAACATCCTACAGGTGCATATAATGAGGAAAGCTGCGAGCAAAACAAAAATCAAACAACATGCATAAGCAAATTTATAGAAATATACAAACACATATGCTGATTTAAATTTTATTTACATAAATCCAAGAAGCCAACCAAAGCAATTGAAACATTCCAGAGACCAAATCCTACCACAACATCCAAGAATGTTACAAGTAAAACACATGTAACAACATCCATAAACAAATTTAAAAACAATTGGAAAAACAACCACAAACAACAAACATAAACTGGGACAACAACATATAGCTAAAATTTGGCAATTAACCAAAGTAACACTTCTTCATCTCAAGAGAAAATTGCACAAAAATAGGGGGGAAAAACCAAGGTCAAAGTATGCACAAATGAATGAAACCAATTGGATGGTGTTGCTCTTCAGCTCTTATGCTAAGTAAATTAATTAACTTGAAAGGATAACAAAATTTCATCCTCTTCAAATCATTACAATGATAATGCCTTATATAAAGTACTGCATTACTATTCACCCTACTCAATCAAGGTTACTGAAAATCATATGATGTGATCAAATGAACCATGAATATATATCTTTAATATTTTATAAACCAAATCCATTCTCACACTTAGGAACCAACAAGACCTTGATGGATAATACAATATTAATACTCAATTAACCCATGATATTCAGCATCTCATTGAATTTATTTCTATAGATAAAAAGTCAAAAGTAGGACTCAAAAAAGGTAAATGTAAGGCAGGGAGTGCATAGATGTGAATACCTTGTGAGGACAACTTTTCACCGGGAGATGAATAAAACTGATGCAATAAAGTAAGAGCTTTTTGAGGAAGTTGGGCATGTACTAAGTTGACAGAATATGGACTATAAGCAACTTCTTAAAGAAGCGGAAAATGAGAAACAATAAAACATTAGGTAACTATTGGATGGAATACATGATTACATCTTATTTATACACACACATTGAATCAGGAACAAATAATAAATTGGTTACTTCATGAACTTCAACAGGATCAGGAAACCAAGAAAGCTTAGCGAAACATATTTACAATGTTGGCAATTATGAAGAACTCTATCCTCATCACCATACAAGATCATAAGTATGATAACATTCAAGATCAAATCAACAAATCCAAATCCAAATGCAAAATCACCTAGATCCAAGACGGAGGAAGCCGGTCAGAAATGTCCAAGAAAGGGAGATGCGAGATTTGGGAGAGATCGCTCAAGTAGGTGGGATTTGGAAGAAATTGTGCAAGATGGTGGAATTTTGGAGTGGTCACACCCAAGTCAGTGGGGGAGATGAAAAGAAAAAACCCTTGGATAAAGTTGTAATTTCCCTCCCATGGAATAACCATTCCGCTCGATATTGGGCGAAATGGTTACTCTCTCCTTGGGATGGGTTAATATCTCTTTACTAATTAGATAGTGTTTACATATTTTTGTTAGGTTTTTTTTTTGTGAAATTTCTAGTGGATACAAGTCTATCTTTTGTTTCATGGTATAAAATTAAGTGAAAAACCATGGTTGACAGTTCTAGTCATTGTGGTTTGTAGCCTTCATTTTGTCATAAAAACCTACCATTTGTTTTGACTGCTGTGTTGTGAAAATTGATGATGTTTATTTTAAGGAAGGACCTGCTGACAAATTTTTTGTTGGTATATATTTAAATAAAATTTTCTGATGTTAAAAATTATATATTTGTGCATATTTACATGATCCATAGTAGTGATAATTTACATGAGTTTTTTTTTAAAAAAATGGTTTTAGATTTGCTTGCATGTCACCTTTATTTTTTTTAGTTAAGACGAGGAGAATTAATATGTGTGTTATTGTCAACTTTTAGATTTTGATGGCCGGGTTCTTAGGGATGTTGTAACAAAGCCTAATTTATTAAAGGTTCTAGTCTGTAAACAAAAGAATTATTTTTTTAATTGGTTCAAATTAGCCGTAAAATTTTTACTAATAATAAATATAAATAGCAATAGCAAGACATTATACCTCACTTGGAACATATGTTCCACTTGCCTTTTCTTTCTGAATTCTAACTCTCTTTTGCCATGCACTCTCTCCAGTGACAAATGCTTTACATCCTCGTATATTATGCCCAATTTGATGACAATTGCCACGCACCCACATTCTTACCTGCCCTAGAAACCTTGTAAGGATTCTTTGGCTCATTTGGTTTCTTCGTTCTTTTTCGTCTAGGCCTACTAGGGGGCTTCTTCACAGTCCATGGATGAATATCAAGAAGCTTTGTTATTTCCCAAGCATCTTGGCTAGGAACAGGTTGAATTGAATGTTTATACACATTTAAGTAAGTGGCCTTTGTGAAGAATTGATGCATATATAGCTCTGGCCGCTCCTTGTTACAGTGAATGGCAGAAAATGCATGTTTGCATGGAATGCCTGTTAATTCCCACATCCTACAAGTACATGTCTTGGCATTCATAATTACAACAGATGTCGTGTCAAAAAAATCAATCTTATATATATATATATTCTATCCAGCAGTTACACAAATACAGTTCCTGGTCTCCAACTTAAGCTTTTCTAATATGTCCTGGTAGTTAGGGCAAATATCACTGTTGTATTTCTTCATACTTGTTAGCTTGATATAAAATCACTGCATTAATTTCTTTGTAATGCATTCAAATATTTTTAGAATTGGTAAACCCCTTGTCTTCCTAATGTAAGCATTAAATGATTCGCATATATTGTTTTGGAGAGCATCAAATTTGGTATGAGTTGAGAAAAAACACCTTGCCCATGTGTGGGAATCATGTTGCATGACCCAATTGTAAGCATTTTCATTAAACTCCTTTAGCTTTGTCATATGCCTCTCAAAATGCACCTGAGTACTAGCAGAGGCCACTGTCCAAAGTAATTTCTTGTATTCAATACCTGTAATTTCTATATTAGGCATTAAGTCTTTGAATGCCTGTATTAATCCCTGCAAGTTAAACATATGAATATTTAGGACAACAACATCATTAAGAACATTAAGAACATTCAGTGAGGGAACCACAACACTCAATGCATTTCAATATAGGTAGTTACCTTCTGTTGGTCAGACATGAATACACATCCAGTGTTTTGAGGTCTTCCAAAATCTTCACAGAGAACTTGGAGGAACCATGTCCATGACTCCTTGCATTCTGCATCAACACAGGCAATGGCAAGTGGTAGCATATTTTAATTTCCATCTCTAGCTATTGCACATAGCAAATGGCCACCCATTGAGGTTTTCAAAAAACAACCATCCAAGCATATTAGAGGTCTTATGCCTGAAAAATAACTCTGCTTTTGAGCACCAAACTGCATGAACATAAATTTGAAGACAACAAGTTCACTTGCTATTTACTATATAACCTAGGTTCCTTTTAGGGCATGTATGTTCTGCCATAAATGTCTTGATTTGGAATGTAGGAGTATCTCTGTCTCTTGAAGCATGGATTTTAAAGCCACATTTTTTCACAAACTACAGTGATCATTGTTGTTGAGTTTTTTGTTAACTTACATGAACATCCTCTTGCAATTGCCCATGCTCGCAAGGCATCTCTGAAGCAAGCATGATTGGAAAATCTCATACCTATTTCCAAATGTGGATTTTTTATGTCACCATGTCGTATCATCATCAGATCCTTGCAAACTGTGCAAATCATCTTCAGAATGCACATGCTCATTAAACTCTGCCATTGCATCTTTTGTCAAGTTTGTAGCTTCAGTAGTTCCTTCCACATTATCAACACCATAGTCATTATTACTGTCACTGGTCCTGTATCATTATTTGGGAATGAATTTCTTCCATGATCATTGTAATCATCACCACCTGTCCCATTGTTGAAGATGTCATCTTCATCTCCCTCAAAGTCTTCATATAACCAACTTGCGTTACTTAAGTCCGAGTCATCACATATTTCTACATCCACTGACTCTTCGGATGGTTGATATGACTTATTTGAAGAACAACTATCATTGAGATCATGTTCAAAATATTTTGGACTCTTTATGCCAGCCGCTTCTGCCTTATCCCTGCTAATGTTAGTGTCTTCCATAGCATTTCCCATGCTATGTTGTCCCTGAATTCCAGCCATTTCACAAAGGTAAAACTGCCATTGGAGAGTCATGTTCTACCATAAACACATCAATAATGTTATAGCCACTATTGTAATACACCATATTACTTATGTCAGCATCATTCAAAATCTCCTCTATTCCATCATTTTCAGAAAGTCCATGGACTTTAAACCACATTCTTCCCCCTTTTTCACATCCTATGTTGGTAAAATAATCCCACAAGCTGAAATAAGATAAGTAGTCAACATCTACTGATACAACCTTGACAACTTTGCCACCCTCATACACCATCTCATCTTCACTCCTCCACTTACCTCCATAGTGCAGGACAAGATCCACACTAGACCCCATGACACTATTATCAAAATAGGATATTAAAAAAATGATGCTAGGTATACAAACCACCTTTAGATTAATTAAAAAAAAAACCATGTTGCTAGTAAAATTGGTACCACAACACTAGTATGCAAACAGAAGATTCATATAGCATCACTAGCATTCAAGAAGAAAATACATAATAAGTTTATTCAGAAAGAAAATATGTACGCTAGAAATTACTAAATGTTGATAACTGAGATAACTAGTGCCAATCCATATGACTCAAGTATTGTTAATTCCAAGTATCATATCTAACTTAATCCAATCCACTAACACTTTATGTCTTCAAGAAACTTCTACCAAATGTTGTCTTTTAGATTCAAAATAAAATACAAATATGTTGGGCAAACTAGCTAAGCCTTATTTTATGAGCTACAAATCATGTGCCTATGTTCAGTAACATAGGCATTAGAGAATGGTATAGGATAATATATATGGAAGGAGCAAAAGAAGCCTTCAAAGCATAATAATGCTATTATTAACTGAATATTTTTAGTTTTTTTGTGAATGATGAAATGGTCATAGTGTTTGTTATTTGGATGTGATAATAAGCTAATAGGCCTTCAAAGCATAATAATGCTATTGCTTTAGGAAGCAAAAAAGAATAGCCTACCTATTCTTTAATATGAGCAAAAGTATCTAGAAACACTTGGAAGAACATAATGCATTAGGACAATCTAAAAACAAAAGCTTTAATTTTGTCATTGGCAAGATAATGTAGATGTTGCCAGTCTTAATGCAATTGGCATCATGACAAGGAATGTATAAATTAAAAGACAAGGAGAAAAAATAAATGAAAAACATGAGGTTTCAAAATCAAAAACACTAAAAGTAGATGACAACCACAATTATACTTGGCAAGTAATCAGAAAATCAAATAATGAAGAATATTGGTTTCATACATGTATATATTTCTACATTTTAGTTTACATTAATCCGGTTACTTTTCCCATTATAGTAACTTAATCAAAGTTAATCTACATTACTTTTCCCATTAACCACATACACAAAGGATTATATAAGCATATCCCATTATTATGTGCTATACACAAACACTGTAATATATAATTAACACAAAAAAAAAAAACCTTTTGTTGTAGTAATTAAAAGAGCCTTTGTAATTATAGAACTTGAATGCACTTAGGAGCACTTACTTTAAAGGCAATATAAATAAACATTATTTTTGCACTTTAATTCACACTCATTCATAAGT
>NC_052471.1:23730822-23790273 GCF_009730915.1 Dioscorea cayenensis subsp. rotundata | reverse complement strand
GAGTGGCTTTCACACTTCCAGTGGTAGCTCTTTCTACTGGGATGGTAGCTTTCCACACACATCCCATGGGACAGCTCTCTCTCATTAGGGCATAACAAGTATCCGACTTATGAGGTAGCTACACTTCCCACATCATGGGTGGTAGCTCTTTCCACCCTATTACAGAGCAACAAACAATCTCCATTTCTCTTTTCTCACTCTTTTTTTTTCTTTTTTTTTTTCTAAAGAACTAGCACTAAAGTCCCAAACATAATGAACTAGAAGTCTTCATGAGGTCTAATGGGCGAGGCTTGATTGCACAAAAAGCAATCGGACAACAAATATACGCAAGAAAATTGGATGAAAACTTCAAAGCATGAAGTAAAATCTAATGTTCACAACCTCCAAAACCTTCGAAATTAAACTCTTAACCTAATCGAGGCGAACCTTCACTATTACTTGAGCGTGCTCTTGAAAAGCACAAAGCTATCAGTCATGTATAGTGAGACCCTCACACTTAAGATGTACATTGCCCTCGATGTACACATGTAAACACCTAATAAAATATAGTATCGATAGAAAGCAACAGCATGTGTGCGGGAATGCAATTAGAAACAATACTCTGAATCCCTCATAGACATTTGGTGAGAAGTCTATCTCAAGGGCCGCGTTAGCAGCGGTTGTGCAGGCTCCACACGACCATGGAGATCGTGCATGATCGTGTCTGTGACTAAAACATCAACAACATCACTCTCAAAAGGAAGCCAAAGCCTGCGAGATACGAGGAGTTGATGGAAATCTCAACAAAATAGGGAATCACAGATACCGGAGCAAATAACAAATAGCGAAAGCATAAAGATAACTCTCGGAAGGTGAAACCTACGAGCTCAAAAGTCCACAAACTAAAGATGAAACACACTTAAAAAGCATAAAATGAACCAAAATAAAAAGTCTCATGAATGCTTGCGCCTCAAGCGTCGGCATCTGGAGAGGTAGTCTTTAGTCTTTAGCCTGTGGACCTTATTTCGTGCAAGCGGATGAGACCTCCTCGATCCAGTCTGCTTCCGAATCCCGATTCAAGTCGATCGAATCCGCTCTCGTTACTCGAGATGGTATGGCGAAAGCGTCTCGAGTGAACCCGAGGCGGCGCTCGTGTACTCGAGAGGTGGATGACTACCGGATCGATGGATGCTGGTCGGTCTTTGCCTCGGTGATCCGCAGGCTCCAGGCGTGCCGGATGATGGTGCCGCTGTGAGCCTCGGCCCGAGGCTCCTCGTGGGCCTCAGGATGGCGGCTCCACTAATCGCCGTATCCACACGAGCTCGTCGTCTCTGACAATGCCCATCAAGCGGAGTAGTAACCGACAGTGGTGGCGCTCACCTGACCCTCTCCTCGCCTGACCGAGCGGATCGAGACCCATCTTGAACATGGAGATGGGTAGTACTTAGGGTCCCTTGAACAATGCTCCCAACCGCGAGTACTCACTCGTACGATGGCGAAAGTAATCGGCGACCCGCAAATCCCTAGGTGGAAGCGGCTCCATGGACCAAAAGCCGGAATGGAGGTACAAAAGATCACATCCTGCAGAAGTGAGACGGTACCATCTCCCAGGCTGTCACTGCGGACGGGCGAGCCTGGCGTGAATGTCTGCATCGCGCGGTGGGGTGAGGGCAGCAGACCTTCGGTGGCACGGAGGAGTGATTGATGGCGCTCGCATGAGTCATGGAAAAGGCTGTTGTTGTGATACCGCTGAGTAATCGGTGAGGAGGTACATGTGTACTCGATGGTATCAGGTATAGTCACGATCGTATAACCCAAAGATATATCGAGGCGCTGAGGTCAAAGACATCCCCATCTGCGGTGACCAAGGCTCGAGACAAATGGCATCCTCCGAGTGTCAAAGCTGGTATCAACTACATCACGATCGTTGAGGAGAAAGCAGAGGCCAAGAACCTCCAAGGTGGTATCTGGATATCGGCGGGCTCCTGAATGGCGAGCAATCGGTCCCGACCAACCACACTAACTAGCTCTTTGGCCTCTTGTGCAGACCAATATTATCCTCTAGATGCGTCCCGATCCAATAAATCGTGGTGTCCAATCTTTGAGATTGGAGGGGCGCTCGGGCGTTCTTGATGAGATGGGGTCAGGGAATTCCCTCTGGTGGTGGAGTCGGCTCCACGTCATGGCGGGGCGTTTGCAGGCCAATCTCTTGATGCTGCGGTGCCATATCTCGACGAAAAGCGCGCGCACATCGATTCGGCATGTATCACGGTGTATAAAGCGAGCACGCAGCGAGGCGCGTGCGGGAGTCGGAGAAAACAAGGCCATTCGGCCTGCTGTCCAGTACGAGCGCGTCGACGAGACGCAACGCCCGCGTGCGCGTGCTATCTCGGCCGGGTGGCGGCAGCGCGCGTGGGTGAGCCACGCGGCGCGCGAGGCTGCGGTAGCAGCGCTGGCAGCTTGGGCCGATAGCGGGCGGTGGCCGCTGGTGCCTTGTGCCAATGGTGGCGGCTGGCGGCGAGCCTGCGCAGCGCCCGCGTGGAGCCCGGCCGCTGGCAGTGCGTGCGTGGCGAGGGCCGCGCCATGACCGGCGAGTTGCACGCGCCCTCGCGCCCGAGCCGCAGCAGGCGCCGTTTGGGCCGGCGTCGGCCGCTAGGGGGCCGCGGCGGAGCCGCGTGGCCTGCGGCAGCCCGTGCCAGCGGGCGTGTGGGCAAAGCCGCGCGGCGCGCGTGGGCGCTTGACTCGGCGATTTCGCGGGTTGGGCTCCGCCATCACGCGTCATTCTCAAGCATTTCATTTAGGTGTCACAACTTGCCCAGTTTCCTGATGAAAAATAGCACACAAATGCCATGAAAACTCCCATGAAAGGCAGCCTTGAAGAACATGGAAAGGATGGGAGAAAGTGAGGAGCTTACGGAGACAAATTGGAGAAAGAAAAATCGGTACAAACTCAGGCAAATCACTTCTAATCCCCAAGGAATTGAAAACAAATGGTTTTAGAGATCAAAACTTGAGTTTATAGGAGTGAAAAAATGGAAGATGAAAGGGTTCTTTAAAATGGAAGATGATGAATAGTGCCCCTTCACATTCTTATAGGCACGTAGGGGTGTGGATTTGCCACTCCCCAGCGTGGAGTCTTGTACGCGACCGGCGTGGAAATTCCACCTTGACGGCGTCGAGGTCTTGAGATTTCTCTGAGCCGGGTCCACTAAGGGCCTAAAACTCCAAATTGACACCAAGCTATTCACGACATTTAACATTGGAAACACCCTAAACCATGTCATACACATGAAAAATAATGCATATCACCGAAAAATTTCATAGAAAACACGGCCAAACAACAAAAATTGATTAAGGCACACACTCATGGAGATATTATACTGCGGAAATTAAATTTCAAGTCTAAAAACTAACTAAAAACTTGGGTTGCCTCCAAAGTGCTTGTTTTAGCGTCACTAAAGCTTGGCGTACCTATCCTTACCTCATGGTGGATCATAAAGATGGAAAACCTCTTTATTAGCATCTTGCACCTCTCCCTCAAAGTAAGGTTTTAACCTATGTCCATTTACCTTGAAGGTTCCCTTCTCCGGGTGAGTGATTTCGATTGCGCCGTGTTGAAATACTTGAGTGACCTCAAATGGTCTTGACCATCTTGACTTTAGTTTCCCCGGGAATAACTTCAATCGAGAATTGAAGAGTAACACTCGATCACCTACTTTGAAGTCCTTGTGCTGATCAATGTGCTTATCATGCCATAGAGCGTATCCTTTCTTTGTAGATTACGTGCATTTTCACTAAGCTCTCAAGCTGCCATTCATCTAACTCATTCAATTTTCAACTTTCTTTGGTCACCGGCCGGGAAAAGGCTGAGAATTCATTGCTTTTAATTGCTAATATGCCTTGTGCTCAAGTTCTACTCGAGTAGATGGCATGCTTTCCCATAGACTAAGTTATATGGTGTGGTCCCCCACAGTTTTTGTATATGCTGTCCGGTATGCCTAGCGTGTCATCTAATCTTTCATTGTGCTCCACCCGACTTGGACAAAAATTCTCTTCAACTCTCTATTGGTTACCTCTGCACTATCCCACTTGTTTTGCGGATGATCACGGAGTAGCAAGAGCGATGGTTCACTCCATATCTTTTTCAGAATTTTCTCAAGTTGTGCATTGCAAAGTGAGTCCCTGCGATCACTTATGATGATCCTAGGTGTCCGAACCGGTGAACAATTTCTTGAGGAATTTGACTACCGTTCTAGCATCATTTTGTAGGGAAGGCTTGAGCCTCGACCCACTTAGACACATAGTCCACTGCGACCAAGATATAGCGATTCCCATTGGAGCTAGGAAATGGCTCCCCATAAAGTCAATACCCCACATCAAAAACCTCACAAAAGCGCATTGGATTTTGCGGCATCTCATCACGTTTAGACAAATTCCACTGCTCTTTGGCAGCTATCACAACATTGTACAAATTGTCTTGCATCTTGAAATAACGTTGGCCAATAAAAACCATGTGCTGCAGGGACCTTTTCGGCCGTTCTCCACGAGCATAATGACCACCCACCGGTCCCAGTGACAATGAGCTAAAATATCCCATCCCTTCTTTTTGTGAGACACATCTTACCCTGCGATATGGTCTGCACATATCACGAAAAGATAAGGATCCTCCCAAGAAAAATGCTTCAAATTCGGCAAAGAATTTCTTCCCTTTGTTGAAAAGAAAATCCTCTAGGTAGAACTTTCCCCGATAAATAATTGGCGAAATCAGTGAACCACGGGGGTATCAACTTCTGAAATTTCCTGCAGTTATACCAAATGCTCCTCGGGAAGCGCATCATTAATGTCAATCTTCCATGACCCTTCTTCTTCTACACCTTCAAAGTCGAGAAAGGTGATGCTGCGACCACATTTTACTCCCTTTCTTGTCCTAATCTCAACATCAAATTCCTACTGATAACAATACCCAGCAGATCGACCTTGGCCGCCATGTTGTTCATTAGATAGCGTAGCGTGAATGATCTGTAGAAGACAACCACTTGTGAAAGAATGAGGTATGATCTGAATTTGTCAAATGCAAAAACTTCGATCAACAATTCTTTCTCCGTAGTTGTGTAGTTCTCTTGGGCACTTAGTCAAACTCTTGTTCGCATAATAAATGGGCTGAAAATGTTTATCTTTTTCTTTGGCCTAGAACAGCCCCCACGGCATGATCACTAGCATCACACATAAGTTCAAAGGGAAGGTTCAATGCGGTGAGATAAGGATTGGTGCTTGTCACGAGTTTTTCTTTTAAAATGTTGAAGGCAAAGCAAACAAGCATCATTAAACTCAAATGGGACATCTTTCTCCAACAACTTGGTCAGCAGTCTGAGCTATTTTTCGAAAAATCTTTGATGAGATCGTGATAGAAACACCATAGCCCAAGAAACTCCTAATTGCCTTGACATTAGTTGGAGGAGGTAGTTTTTCGATGGTTTCGATTTTTGCCTGATCAACTTCAATTCCTTGGCTAGAAATTTTATGACCAAGAACAATTCCCTCTTGGACCATGAAGTGGCATTTCTCCCAATTCAAGCCAAATTCGTCTCTTCACACGCATAAGCACCTTCTCAAAATTTTTCAAGCATGTCTCGAAAGAATTTCCGAAAACCGAAAAATCATCCATTAAAACCTCCATTACATCTTCTACCAAGTCGTCAAAAATAGCGTCGATACATCTTTGGAAGGTAAGCGGGGGCGTTACAAAGTCCGAATGGCATGTCGATCTATAAAGCAAAAAGTACCAAAAAGGACATGTAAAGGTTGTTTTCTCTTGGTCCTCGGGGGCAGTGGAATTTGAAAATATCCCGACATACCATCTAGAAAACAATAGAATTTGTGGCCAGCTAATCGATTCTAACATTTTGATCAATGAATGGCAATGGAAAGTGATCCTTCCTTGTGGCATCATTCAATCTCGATAATCAATACCGACTACGCCACCCGTCAACATTCTTGTCGGAATTAATTCATTTTGCTCATTTTTAACCACCGTCGTGCCATCCTTCTTTGGTACCACTTGTGTTTGGGCTCACCCAAACACTACTCAGAAATGGGATAAATAATTCTCGCATCTAGAAGTTTCAAAACCTCCGCTTTTTACCCACCTCTTTCATATTCGGGTTTAGTCTTCGTTGAGGTTGAATCACGGTTTTGTAATTATCTTCCATCAAAAATCTTGTGAGTGCAAAGGAAAGATTTATTCCCTTGATATCTGAGATTTTCCAAGCTATGGCTGTTTTGTGCAACTTCAACATGGTGACAAGTTTCTCTTTTTGCTCAGTGAAAGATTTGAAGCAATGATCACGGCAACTTTGACCCGTCGGTGAGGAATGCATACTCCAAATGTTCAGGTAATGTTTTTCGGCTCTAACTCGGGGGTTCTTCCATACTGTCGCAGCTACCTTTCCTTGTTTCGATCGATTTCTTCAAACCCCTTGCGAGGTGTCTTGACTCCTTCCTCGATTACCTCCTACACTAGCTCTCTCACACCAAGGTCCCCCAAAACATCTTCATCATTTACTCGGTCATCAAATTACAAACCTCGATTGATGATATTGATTCAACTACAACAGATGGTCTCATCTTCATCACTTGTCTCGGATTCGAGGGGCCCAATTGCCCTTGATTGCAACTTCCACTTGAAATAGATATGGAGACTTACGCTAGTTTATTTTCGAGCTCCATTCTTAAAAGACATAAATGCGAGACTTGTCGAGAGTCTTCTAACGAGGCTCGACAATTCAGCCCCTTGATAAGATATTCCATGTCCTTGAACTATCTCTACACTTGGCTGTCCTAAACCCCAAAACCTCATCATATAGCTTGCTTTCGAGTCTAGGGTATGCTACAACTTGTTCTATATTTTTCTCATTAGATGCCATTTGCCCCTTTATTGTCTCCATTAGCAATGCTTCGTCCAACATTGTCCTGAAATATAAAGAAAAACCAAGAATCACTGTTCACTTAATAAGGAGAAAGAAACAAGGGTACAAAATAGCGAGAAATGCGGAAGAGAGAAGTGTGAGATAGAAAAGCAAAAAGAAAAATGTGAATGACTAAAAGTAATCAAGTCCTAGTGTTCCTAATATCCCGTTCCCCGGCAACGGCGCCAAAAACTTGACACGTCCGAATATGCGTGCGTAAAGCGCAGAAGTGTCGCGGTGTCGAGTAATAATTACCGGTGAGTCGGGTGAGTCGAGATCCACGAGGAGCGGAAGTACTAGTAATAACCACTTCTCAATTATCTAGTCGGAATCGAGTTAATGTAATGAAGTGAGACTAATTGCAAGCAAAGCAAACAAGTATGCAAGAAATAAAAGTAGAAGAGTCTCAATCACTAAGGATGAGGTATTCGGGGCAATGATCCCCCTAAGATCTTCTTTAAAAGCTCAAGATTCACTAAATGCTCTAGAATCGAGGTCTAATGAGTCGAGGTAGTCCAACGATAACCAATCCTTGTCTCCAAGCAAAAGGCACTAGTCCCCTACAAGGTCCGGTGGAGAAATCGACCAATCTCAACACTTCACACCCCATATGACCGTAATATGCTCTAAAGGAAACCTAAGAGTGAAACCGATTCCTAAATGTAGATCCAACCCTAATTCCCGTGAAGGATCCTAACCCCTACAAGGTCGGCGGAGAAATCGAGACAATCTCACGCCTCACACCAAATATGATTGCAAAGAGAATATGGAATACGGAGATAGGAAACACTCAATCGAAATGGAAAGGGGACACTCCTCCATCTCAAGGCTCACCCTCTCAACCCTCTTTAATCTTGGAAATCTAACTCTAATGTAGACCTCACACATTAAAGTATTAAATCATGCAATGTAAATCAACCACAAGGATTAACAACACTAGCAAGCAATTAAATCACAAGATTAAAACTCAAAGAGAACTCGGATTAACTAGAAACATTAAGAGAATCAATCCAAAAAAATATAAATCTTAGGGTTCACATGCCCAAATACCTACTAGGGTTTAGCCCTCCATGGGCCTAGTTACAAAAACAATAATGAATACAATGAAAAGCAATAAAAACCCATAGAAAACCCCTCGAATTCAGCGCGGATTGGCCTTGATTGGTAGTTCTCGTCTTGAAGGATTCCTCTCCGAAGCTAGGTTGCCAATGGCTCCCCAAAATGCTATGACGTCGAAGGAATCTATCAAAGTTGGTGAAGAACTCCCTATCAATCGGCGAAGACCTTCTCCTCAAACCCTAGCCATCTCTCTCTCAATGTCTATGCTCAAAGCTCCATAAAAAGTCCCTTTAGAATCGGCCAAAAGGGTGTATTTATAGCCTCTGGCAGCGTACATCACGTGCCCCCACGTGCCCGCGTGGGCTGCGGGAATTTCCATGTGAGCGAGTGATTACGCTACGATGATGCCTTTACGATGATTGCTCTCTGATACGATAAACATTCTCCTCTTAAGGCCACCGCGATCGGGGCACTGCTGATCATATGGTGAGCTATCTGACTTTTCCTTCATCAATGCGTCTTGAAAGGTCTTGAAATCTTTACAAAGAGGAGAATGTGGAACATGGCTGCCTTTGTGCCCTTCCATTAATAACGGCTTGCAAAAACTATGGAAGTTGGCACACATCTCCTCATACGAACTCCTCTTGTGTCTTCCAACTTGGTTGTACAAGAACTCCCAATATTATGCCATAATAGCCTATCTTAGCTCCCTTTTGAAATCCCAATGCCTTCACAACCTACATGCATAAAAAGAACACCCAATACACGAAAATGAGACATAAACCAGTATAAAATATGATGCTCGATGTATGTAAAACATGCATAAAAAAACATATTCACTCAAGCACTTATCACTCACGCAATGTGATTTTACGTCGATGCTTTACGAATGTCAAAGTGAAGAAATTCAACCAAGCAGCGGAGTAAGCGGCGGGAGTAACTATGACTCTCTTAAGGTAGCCAAATGCCTAATCATCTAATTAGTGATGCGCATGAATGGATTAACGAGATTCCCACTATCCCTGTCTACTATCCAGCGAACCCACAGCCAAGGGAACGGGCTTGGCGGAATCGTGAGGAAAAGAAGACCTGTTGAGCTTGATTCTAGTCCGACTTTGTGAAATGACTTGAGAGGTGTGGGATAAGTGGGAGCCCTCGGGCGGAGTGAAATACCACTACTTTTAGCGTTATTTTTACTTATTCCGTGGACGGAGGCGGGGCTCTGCCCCTCCTTTTGGCTCAAGGCCGCGCCCTTGGCATGCCCGATCCGGGTGGAAGACATTGTCGGTGGGGAGTTTGGGTGGGGTGGCTTTCATCTGTTAAAAGATAGCAGCGGTGTCCTAAGATGAGCTCAGCGAGAGCAAATCTCGTGTGGAACAAAAGGGTAAAAGCTCGTTTGATTATGATTTCCAGTATGAATACGAACCGTGAAAGCGTGGCCTATCGATCCTTTATCCCTTGAGATTTGAAGCTAGAGGTGTCAGAAAAAGTTACCACGAGGGATAAGCGGCTTGTGGCGTAGCGTTCATAGCGGCGTTACTTTTTGATCCTTCAATGTCGGCTCTTCCTATCATTATGAAGCAGAATTCACCAAGTGTTGGATTGTTCACCCACCAATAGGAGCGTGAGTGGGTTTTAGACCGTCGTGAGACGAGGTTAGTTTTATCCTCACCCGATGACCGCGCCACCATAGTAAAGTTCAACCTGAAATGCGAGAGGATTATGGTGTGAGCGCCTCTAGCTAGAATCCAAGCTAGCGTGCGCGGCGCCACACCCCGCGCCCGGAACCCCGAGCCCAGCGATGAGGAGACCACGCGCGTCCCCGGGCCCGTGTCCCGAGCGGCGGCCACCACGGGCGGACTGCCGGCAGGCGAAAGGCTGAATCGCTGCGAGCGACTTCGTCTGCGAGCGGGGCATTGTAAGTGGCGGTGGCGCTAACGCTTTTCGATCCGCGAGATCGACCCTCATTGATCGAGGCGATGTCGCTGGCGGCTACTGGCGGCCGGAGCCACGCCGCGTAAGCAGCATCTAACGAAATACCGCCCGGGCAAACATTTGGCCGGAGTTCGCCTTGCGGATCATCGGCGTCCGTCGGGCGCGCCCGTGTGATAGGGTGATGTCGGCCCGGCGCCCCAGGGCCGTCCGGGCGGCAGTGACATCCGGCCCGGCACCCGCCCCATCATTTTGGCATCACATGAAAACCCCACGGGTGAAGTTTCAAAGGATTTTTGGATGACCGTAGACAATGTTCGATCGGGAGTATCGTCGGCGTCGGGACGGCGGTCGGTCGACTTTGGAATCTCGCAGCGGGACCATCAGCGGATGGATTTGTCATCATAAAAACCCCAAAGGCGAAGTTTCATCAAAATGCATGAGTGGATCGGGGAGATGACACGGAGCGCGCGCGTCCGTCGTGAAGGCGTCGCGCGGGGCCGCGGGCGGCAGCGGCATCCCGGCCCGGTGTCCTCGCCCCATCGTTTGACATAACATGAAAACCCCTCAGGTGAAGTTTCATTGATTTTGGATGACCGTAGCCAATGTTCGATCGGGGGAGTATGCGTCGGCGTCGGGACGGCCAGTCGGTCGACCATCGCGGATGGATTTGTCATCATAAAAAACCCCAACGGACAAAGTTTCATCAAAAACGCATGAGTGGATCGGAAGATGGCACGGAGCGCGCCCGTCCCGTTGTGGGGTCGGCGCCCGGCGCCGCCGAGGCCGCCCGTTCGGCGAGCGGCATCGACTGGCGCCCCGCCCCTATCGTTTGGCATCACATGAAAACCCCGGGCGAAGTTTCCGCGGTTTTTGGATGACCGTAGCCAATGTTCGATCGGGGAGTATGGGTCGGCGTCGGGGCGGCGGTCGGTCGACTTTGGAATCTCGCCCGCGGGACCATCGCGGATGGATTTGTCATCATAAAAAAACCCCAAGGCGAGTTTCATCAAAAAGCGCCGCGAGTGGATCGGGGAGATAACACGGGCAGCGCCCGTCCGTCGTGGGGCGTCGGCGCGGCGCCCGGGCGAGGGCCGTCAGCGTGTGACGGCGGCATCGATGCAGCGCCCGCCCCATCGTTTAGCGTCGCGAAAACCCCGAGGCGGTTTCACGGATTTTGGATGACCGTAGCCAATGTTCGATCGGGGGAGTATGCGTCGCCGTCGGGACGGGCGGTAAGTCGACTTTGGAATCTCACCCGGGACCATCGCGGATGGATTTGTCATCATAGAAAACCCCCAGGGGTGAAGTTTCATAAAAAATGCACGAGTGGATCGGGAGATGGCACGTGAGCGCCCGGTACCGCGCGGGAGCCCGTCCGAGGCGGCAGCGGCATCCGAGCCCGCGCCCTGCCCCATCGTTGCCATCACATGAATACCCCCGGGAGAAGTTTCACGGATTTTTGGTGACCGTAGCCAATGTTTCAATCGGGGAGTATGCGTCGGCGTCGGGGACGGCGGTCGGTGCGACTTTGGAATCTCGCCGTGGGACCATCACAGATGGATTTGTCATCATAAAAAACCCCAAAGGGTGATTTTTCATCAAAAACGCGCACGAGTGGATCGGGAGATGACACGGAGCGCGCCCGTCCCGTCGTGGGACGTCGCGCCGGCGCCTCTGGGGCCGCCAGGGCGACGGCGGCATCCCGGCCCGGCGCCCCCGCACCATCGTTTAGCATCACATGAAAACACCCTGGGGAAATTTTCACGGATTTTGGATGATCGTAGCCAATGTTCGATCGGGGGAGTATGCGTCGGCGTCGGGACGGCCGGTCGGTCGACTTGGGAATCTCACCGCGGGACCATCGCGGATGGATTTGTCATCATAGAAACCCCAAGGGTGAAGTTTCATGAAAAACGCATGAGTGGATCGGGAGATGGCACGTAGCGCGCCGGCGCGCCGCGGGCCCGTCCGAGGCGACAGCGGCATCGGCCAGCGCCCGCCCCTATCGTTTGGCATCACATGAAAACCGCCCGGGCGAAGTTTCACGGATTTTGGATGACCGTAGCCAATGTTCGATCGGGGGAGTATGCGTCGGCGTCGGGACGGCCGGTCGGTCGACTTTGGAATCTCATTGCGGGACCATCGCGGATGGATTTGTCATCATAAAAAACCCCAAGGGGTGAGGTTTCATCAAAAACGCACGAGTGGATCGTGAGATGACACGGAGCGCCCGTCCCGTCGTGGGACGTCGCGCCGGCGCCGCCGGGGCCGCCGGGGCCGTCCGGGCGACGGCGGCATCCTGGCACGGCGCCCCCGCCCCATCATCTGGCACCACATGAAAACCCCCGGGCAAAGTTTCACCGATTTTGGATGATTGTAGTCAACGTTTGATCGGGGGAGTATGCGTCGCCGTCGGGACGGGCGGTCGGTCGACTTCGGAATCTCGCCCCGGGACTATCGCGGATGGATTTGTCATCGTAAAAAACCCCCAGGGATGAAGTTTCATAAAAAACACACGAGTGGATTGGGAGATTACCGGAGTTGGGCGCCATCGTGCGGCGTCGACCCGCGCCGCTACTGCCGACCCGCTCGGTAGCGTCTTGCGATGGCTGACCCAGAGAAAAAGGGGGTCTCGAGACCCTTTGTACCCCAGGGTTGCCTTTGGCGGGATGTTTTGCAGGTTATATAGGGGAAGGCACTTTTTCCCCATGGGCGTAGCGTCTTGGCATGTGCCTTGGCAGCATCGCCCGTGCCGTGCCACGCTGCAGCACCACCCGCCGCCGGTGGGCGGGTGGGCTGGCTACCACCGCAGGTGGCTGGGTGGGACGGCCATCGCCGCCGGCCTCCGGCAAGCTCCGGCCGGCCTCCGGCGAGCCCCGACGTGCCGAATGGCCTAGAAAACTTGCCCCGGCGTGCCTAATGGCCTAGAAAGCTTGCGCCGGCGCGCCGAATGGCCTAGAAAACTTGCCCCGGCGCACCCAATGGCCTAGAAAACTTGCCCTGACCCGCCCAATGGCCTAGAAAACTTGCCCCGCCATGCCCAATGGCCTAGAAAACTTGCCCCGACGGTCAAGGTGGTCGGTATGGCACCACATTCCCGAAATGGGGTTAAGTGGCCATTCTAAAAAAAAGGGGGGTCTCAGGGGCACTTTGGACCCCCGGGTTGCCATGGGCCGGATGTTTCGCAGGTATAGTAAGGGGAGGACACCTCCTCCCCCAACGGATGTAGGTGCGGGCGAGCTCGCTATGCCGTCGGTGGGAATAACGGGCCATTTTTTTCGACCGAGACCGTGACGCAAGGACCCATATATAAATTTAAGAAGAAGAAGAAGAAGGAGGGAGGGAGGGAGGGACGGGATGGGACGGATCGTGCGGGTGCCGCCCGGCACGGTGTGCCGGCGCCGCCGGGGCCGTCCGGTCGACGGCGGCATCCCGGTTCGGTGCCCCCGCCCCATCGTTTGGCATCACATGAAACTCCCTCGGGCGAAGTTTCACGGATTTTGGATGTTCGTAGCCAACGTTTGATCGGGGGAGTATGCGTCACCGTCGGGACGGCCGGTCGGTCAACTTTGGAATCTCGTCGTGGGACCATGGCGGATGAATTTGTCATCATAGAAAACCCCCAGGGGTGAAGTTTCATCAAAAACGCACGAGTGGATTGAGAGATTAGAGGAGTTGGGCGCCATCGTGCGGCGTCGACCCAGCGCCGCTATCCGAGCCCGACCCGCTCGGTAACATGCTACGATGACCCGAGAAAAAGGGGGTCTCAGAGATCCTTTGTACCCCCGGGGTTGCCTTGGGCGGGATGTTTTGCAGAGTTATATAAGGAGAAGGCACTATTTTCCCCCCATGGGCGGCGCAAGCGTCACGCCGCGCAGCGCCCGCAGCACCACCCGCCGCCGATAGGGCGGGTGGGGCGCACCGCCGGGCGCGGTGGCGGGTGGGCTGGCCACCACTGAGCCCGACCCGGCCCGGCCGGACTCCGGTGAGCTCCGGCTGGCCTCCGGCGAGCCCCGACGTGCCTAATGGCCTAGAAAACTTGCCCCGGCCCTAATGGCCTAGAAAACTTGCCCCGATGCGCCCAATGGCCTAGAAAACTTGCCCGGCGCGCCCGATGGCCTAGAAAACTTGCCCCGACATGCCCAATGGCCTAGAAAACTTGCCCCGGCTTGCCTAATGGCCTAGAAAACTTGCCCCGGCGTGCCTAATGGCCTAGAAAACTTGCCAGAACGGGGCATGTTACCGAGAAAACTTGGCCCGACGCTGCTCATTACCGAGAAAACTTGCCTCGGTGGTCTGCAGTGGGTGTGGTCGGGATGGCGGGTTCGGAAAAAGGACTAGTTTTTGCGAAATGAGGTTAACAGCCCCTTATCAAAAAAAGGGGGTCTCGAGAGACCCTTTGTACCCCGGGGGTTGCCTTGGGCGGGATGTTTCTGCGGTATAGTAGGGGGTGGGGATATGTTTGGGCAACATGGGCGTGGGGTGGGGGGCGCGGGGCTCGCCCCTTCGCTCGGGACATGGCTCACACGGCCATGGCACGTCCCAGGGTGGGCTGCCCAGTGGGCCACCCGGACTGGGCCGAGTGGGCGGGCGGTGCGGCCCGCGCTCGTGGCGGCGTCGCCCGGCCACCGGCCACCTGAATCGTCGGGCCGTGCGCATTGTGCCCCGGTCCCCGCCGACCACGGTGAGGTGGTTCCGCGCTAACCCGCTCTTGCACAGGGCGGGCCCCAGCAGTTACCCGCCGTCCGCGGCATGGCGCCGGTGTCCCTCTCGGTCACATGGGCGTGGGGCGGGCGCGCGGCGCCCATCGCCCGGGACATGGCGCGCACGGCCATGGCACGTCCGGGTGGCTGCCCGTGAGCCACCCCGGTCTTACCGGGCCGTGCGCGTCGTATCCCCATTTCCGCGCTAACCCGCCATTGCACAAGGGCGGTCCCCAACGGTGCCCCCCGTCTGCGGCGAGGCGCCGGTGTCCCTCTCGATCACATGGGCGTGGGGCGGGCACGCGGCGTGCCCCATCGCATGGGACATAGCGCGCACGGCCATGGCATGTCCGGGTGGCTGCCCGTGAGCCACTCGGAACTCGGCCGGTGGCCGGGCGTTGCTCCCGCGCTCGTGGTGGCGCCGCCCTACCTTCAGCCGCCAAGGTTTTGCCGGGCCGTGCACGTCATGCCCCCGTTTCCGCACTAACCCACCATTGCACAAGGGCGGTCCCCAACGGTGCCTCGCCATCTGCGGCGATGCGCCGGTGTCCCTCTCGGTCACATGGGCGTGGGGCAGGCGCGTGGCGTGCCCCATCGTCCGGGACATCATGGGGGCGCAGCGGCGTGAGCGCGCGTCACCCTCGCCCGCCCGCCCGGCATGCCGCGCGGACTCCCGCACTCTTCGCGCCGCGGCGCCACCTCGGCGGCGCGGGCGGGGGTGGGCGCGGGAGGACACTGACCCCATAGCCCGGCGCGGAAGCGCCAAGGATGTCTCGACCCGACATGCACGGGCGGCGGCGCCCAGCCCGGGCGCCGCGCGCTGGCGTGGAGGAAAAAAACGACCTTTCAGAGTCACCACGACTCTCGACAACGGATATCTCGCCTCTCGCATCGATGACGAACGTAGCGAAATGCGATACTTGGTGTGAATTGCAGAATCCCGTGAACCATCGAGTCTTTGAACGCAAGTTGCGCCCGAGGCCACCCGGCCGAGGGCACGCCTGCTGGGCGTCACGCGAATGGGTCACTACGGCGCGTGCAGCGGCCGAGCGAGGCGGCCTCCCGCCACAGGGCGGGCCGAAGACCGGTGGTCGCCATTCCCCAGAGTGGGGTGGGGTGCGATGAGCGTTGGACCGGCCTCGCGCCGAGATCCCGAGGTCGTCGCGCCCCCTCCGCGCGGGGTGGGGGGAACCCTGCGCCGCCAACGGATGACAAGGGCCACCGCGGAGGGGGGGAATGACCCTCCCCCTTCCGCAGGCCCTCGCACAGCGACCCCAGGTCAGGCGGGGCCACCCGCTGAGTTTAAGCATATCAATAAGCGGAGGAAAAGAAACTTACGAGGATTCCCCTAGTAACGGCGAGCGAACCGGGAAGAGCCCAGCTTGAGAATCGGGCGGTGACGCCGCCCGAATTGTAGTCTGCAGAAGCGTCCTCAGCGACGGACCGGGCCCAAGTCCCCTGGAAAGGGGTGCCGGAGAGGGTGAGAGCCCCGTCGTGCCCGGACCCTACCGCACCACTGATTGCTTCCCCGCAAGTGTACGGGATCGCCAAGTAATACCTCGTGTGAAGACACGAGGATCGTATTCCACGGGGCTAAGGATCTCCTATTACTCCTTCTCGAGCTATTATCTAGCCTAAGATCTCAAGTGATGGGTTTTACTCTAATAGGTGCAATTAAAACTAAAACAAGATTAAAACAATATTATGAACAAATTAGAGAGAACAAGCAATAAGCAAGCAAGATAATCGATGAAATGCAAAGGCCTATGGATGTGGATCCCCTTGAGGGGTTATCATGCAACATGGATGATGATCTAAAGATGCAAGGGTAAAATGGACCATGAGATTCCAAGAATAGAACAACCCCAATTTCTCGGCGATTGAACCCTAATCCCATACGAACATAGATAGGAATTTCTCCCAAACCCACATTCCTACGATTGCATTAAGTATAAGGATATCTCACTTAGGAATAAACCTACTCTTCTTTGGATTAAACCTACATGGAGGGCTACCAAACACCCGATTTCTCGGCGTGATGATACAAGTATCCCCTT
Source organism: Dioscorea cayenensis subsp. rotundata (assembly GCF_009730915.1). NCBI lineage: Eukaryota > Viridiplantae > Streptophyta > Magnoliopsida > Dioscoreales > Dioscoreaceae > Dioscorea > Dioscorea cayenensis. The sequence continues at coordinate 23,773,575 of NC_052471.1, read as the reverse complement.
CTAATCCATTCATGACCTAATACATGAAAGCAAGTCACATCTACATGCATCAATCATAAAAGAGCTACGGATTTCTCCTTAGTGTAGCACTTAGCATGAAAACAATAGATTAGATCTCAAAATTACCCAAGCATGGAATTAACAAGTTATCATCCAACATACATGATAAAACCCCCAAAGGTTCACCAACACCCGGTGGCCTTGGGGGTCTAGTGTGTCATCATCCCACAACAAACAATAAAATCAAGTAAAACACACAAGAAAAGCATAAATGACACTCCCTAGATGAAATGGTGGAGGAGGAGGTAGAATATATGCCGAATGATGCTTCCCCCACCAAAGGAATGCCGAATGACGCTTCCTCTAGCCGCGGGTCTCCTTCCTTCAAATCGTTGTAGATCTCCCCTTCAATGATGTTGCCTTCTTGCCTTGAGAGCCTTGGACCTTGGGCTTGAATGATCTTCTAGCTTCCTTGCCCTTCTCCTTCCCAAGGTCACCCAAAACCTCCCAAGTGCTCTCTCAAAGTCGGCCCAGAAAAAGCCTTCCAAAAAGTCCCACTTTTCTACCCTAAAGTTGGTATTTATACCCCCCGAGGCATACGGGTCGTATGGGGGTCGTATGGCACCCAAAAACCCTAGATTCGTGATCCATACGGGGTGCATACGGCCCCCATACTGGGTAGTATGGAAATCTGGGCAGACACTCCAAAACAATCCATTTGCATACGAGTGCATACGGCCCCTCATCTTGGGTAGTATGAAATTCTGTTTTTCTTCTCTTTTTTTGCCAAAATGATATCTTCTTGTTCTCCATGGCTTCCTTATGCCCTACAAAGCAAATAGAAGACGATTAAGCATAAAACGGGCATCAAACCTCACAAAATACATGCAAAGTGAATACGATAAATATATGAAAACACCTACATTTAGACACTTATCAAATATCCCCACACTTAAGCGTTGCTTGTCCCCAAGCAAACAACTCATGAAAAACAAAGAGACTGAGAAGTGGCTAAATGCATTACCTCTGGCTTAAGCAAATATAAGATTCCAATAGCAATGGACAATGATACATAGATGTTGAGTCAAAGTCAATAAGCATAATAAAAATATCCTGTTTCACCACTTATATGTCTGTGCCGTGTAAGTGAATCTTATGTCTCATTTGCCCTGATCTGGTCTAGCCTAAGGACTTCAATCAGTACAACTCTAGATGCTAATCACTCCACTTACAATGAATACCAAGTCTTAAACTACTAAGTGCTACTTCAATGGCCAAGTAAGATCCTTCTAAATCTATAGCTTGAAACTAAATCCACTTTCATTTCAAAACCTTTGGTAGGTACTCAAAAAGATCACTAGGTTTTATTTTCATTTCATCATTTATTTCTTTCTTTTTTCTTTTTCTTTTTTTCGAGTCCGACTAACGTAGACTGCATCAACATCATTTTGAAATCTTTCTGGAGGATGCACATGCTGGTTAGGCACAAGAGCCACCCAACTACTCGATTACAGTCTACATAGACGCATTCATGCTTCAGTAGCAGAGGAATACTGACATAGACTTTTTTTTTTTTTACATTCACCCTAGATCACATCTTTAGAGTACACTATATGCCATAAAACTAGGATTAGCTCAACAAGACTTAAAAGTTCTTAAGAGTCCACTGAAGGATAGAACTTAGTTTTCTAAGACTAAGTACTCAAAGTAGTGTGTTACGCATACAAGAGAGTTAGAGTAGTCACATTGGCTATTCCCAGGGCATCGACAAAATATTCAGTGCACATGACAATACTAGTCCTAAAACAAGATTCAATAAAGCATAGAAACAAATAACTCACATCAATCATTAGTCCAAGCTAAAAGAATCTTACAAGAATGAACAAAACCATCATAAGTAACACTAGCATGTAACAATGGTCCTAATACATGAAATGCACCCATCCCCACACTTAGTGTTGTACATTGCCCTCAATGTACACTAATCATGAAAAAACATGCATGATGAAGCAATACAAATAATAAAGGAGGGTGAAAACGAACTCCCCGGTTGAACTTGTGCTCGTCGTGAGGTAGGATGATAAATGCTTGAGTAGACATATTTTTATATATGTTTTACATGCATTGAGCATCATTTTTACTATGGTTTATGTCTCATATTGTGTATTTGGTGTTCTTTTATGCATATAGGTTGTGAATGCCTTGAAGAGTAAAAAGGAAGCAAAGATGGGCTATAAAGACATAATGTTGGGAGTTCTTGTTCAATTCAAGGACCAAGACACGAGAGGAGTTTATAAACGTGGAGATGTGTGCCAACTTCCAAGAAGATTCAAGTCAATTCACTATTTGGAAGGGCACAAAGGCAGCCACATCTGCATATTCTTTCTCTTTGTGAAGATTGCAAGACCTCTCAAAGATACGTCGATGAAGAAAAGTTTTATAGCCTACCACATGGACGTGTGCCCGGACATGTAGCCTACCAATTTCACTGTAGCATTACTGTAACAAATTTACTGTTCACGCGGCCGCGTGGAAATTCCGCGCGCCCGCGTGGAAATTCTTGCGACCACGCGGGCGTGGAAAAATCCACAGGCGGCGTGAGGTCACGTGACAGGCGCGATCTAAGGCCTATAAATAGCCGTTTTGCCCTATTCTTTCTCATCTTTTGTGCGGCTCTTGAAGGGTGAGACGGCTAGGGTTTGGAGAGGAGGTCTTTGCGGCTTTGAGGCGCTTCGTCACCAACTTTGATCGATTCCTCCTCCGTCATAGCATCAAAGGAAGCCACCGGTGAACGTAGCTTCGGAGTGGGTCCTTCAAGACGTCGAAGCTCTCCATCAAGGCCATCGAGTTCATATATAAGGGGTTTATTTCTATGGTTTTTAATGTACTTTCATTCATTGATGGTGTGTTTTTGTATGTTGCTCCATGGAGGGCTAAAAACCCTAGAGGGTATTTGGGCTTGTGAACCCTAGGATTCTCATCTTTTGTGGATTTGCTTTAGTGTTTCTATTTAATCCGAGTTTGATTAAGTTTTTAATCTTGTATTCTCATTGCTTGTTTGTTTAATTAATCCTTGTGGTTGATTGGATTTGCATGATTTGTTGCCTTGGTGGGAGAGAGATCTCCATTAGGGTTAGAACCTCAAGATTGAAGAGGGTTGAGAGGGTGAATCATGAGATAGTGAAGTATCCCCTTTCCCCTCCGATTGGTGTATTCTATCTCCATTCCCTAAGCTCTATGCAACCATATTTGGTGGGAGGCGTGAGATTGCTCGATTTCTCCGCCCGGGACCTTGTAGGGGGTTAGGATCCTTCGCCGGGAATTAGGGTTGGATCAATCTTTAGGAATTGGATACACAATTTGGAATCCCTAGAGTGCTTTTGCGGTCATATGTGGTGTGAGGTGTTGAGATTGAGCGATTTCTCCACGGGACCTCGTAGGGGACTAGTATCGGTGATCTAGAGATAGACCCGATTATGTTTGGATGTCCACGACTTAACTTACTCATCATAGAAACACTTTGCTTATCCGGTACCTAATACACGAATCCTAGGGGAGCAATGCCCGAATACCCCACTTTTTACTCGATTGAGATTCTTCTTCCATTTTACCCTTGCATAGTTGTCTCCGGTGTTCATCTCTTCGCACATTAGATCACAACACTATCCCATTATCATTAGGCTAGATAGCAGAGAAGAAGTTAGTACTAGTAGCCCTGTTCCCTGTGGATTCGACTACCCGACTCACCGGGTATTTATTACTTCGACACCCGTGCACTTGCGGTACACACACGCATATTCGGACGTGTCAAATATCTTTATACTCTAGTTTTATTTGAATTTTTAAGAATTTTTGCCCGATTTACACTCAGTGCACTACTCACTCTTTAAACTCTATTGGAAACTCATGTTCGATGTTAAAGGGACTAGTTATAGTTGTTTCTTGTGTTAAATTCTGGAAAAAAAATGATGAAAAGAAGGAACAAAATTGTTTTCTTGTTTGTTTTGCATTTTGGGTGGAAAGAGCTACCACCTATGTAGTATGAAGCTACTCTCATAAGTTAGATACTAGTTATGCCCTAATGAGAGAAAGAGCGATCTCATAGGATGAGTGAAATCTACCACTCCGATAGAAAGTGCTACCACTTCGAAAGTGTGAAAGCCACCTTAGCGGCCGCTTGGGAAAGGGCTACCTTAGAGAATGTGAAGCTACTACCATCTTTAAAATTTTTGTTACTTTGTTGTTGTAGATAAATAAGTCCCTTATACTTAGAGCTTTGAGGAGTATAGCTTTTGTTGACTTGAGTGAGTCCACACACTTTCACGATTTCGGGTTTGTTCTCTTTTTTTTTTTATTCAAGTTTTTAGCTAGAGCATTGATTTTTCGTATTTAGTGTTAAAATTTCCCTTTCTTGTAGAATGCTCTCTTTGTATGCTTTGGTGAACCTAAGGCCAAGCTACTTTCAATATCTCTTCAATGATGCACATAATGTTTAATTTTTCTTGAGGACAAGCAAAGCTAAAGTGTGGGGAGTTTGATAAGTTCTTGTACGATATGAATGCGAAGCCGCTCTTTCCTTATGTGTCGAGCATTACTTTTTCGGGTTTTTACACTAATATGTGTGTTTTTATGTTACTTTTATGCAGGTGGGGGTGTTAAACCAATTATGAAGGAAAGAAGGCAATGGGGATCACAATGCACCGATTTTGGAGGAAATCTTGCTAAAGTTCAAACACAAAGATATGAGTCGGGTGCGTAGATGCTAGAGTGTGTGCCAACCTCCCCGTATTTGAGTTAGCACAACCATTTGGAGGCGACAAGGGCGCTCACACTCTAAGCATTCTCGACTTATGCACATAGAACAAGATCTCCATCAACTTATCCGTCATTGAAGAAGCAAAGCGATCCACGGCATAAACGTGTGCCAATTTATGTTACCTTAATGAAAAGTGGATTCGGGAGTATTTTTGGAAAAGTACCGTAGAAATGACAGTATCAGAGAATCCGCATGGGCGTGTGGAAATTACCCACGCCCGTGCGGAAATTCCATGAGGGCACCGGCAGGGGCGTGGATTCTCGATTCCAAACCCTATTTAAAAGCCGATTCAAACCCTCCCAATTTCGTGGATTCGCTTTCTCCATCTTTTCCCCAACTTGAGAGAGGGTTTCAGCTAGGGTTTTGAGAGGTATTGGCTAGGGTTTTGTAGAGGTTCTACAGCTCTGACATCGTCATTCCTTTGGAAGAAGGTTGGTAGGGGAGCTTCCGTGGAGGTGTATCCTATACCGGACAAGGGAATCCTTAGACGACGAGTAGAGGACTTTCCACAAGACCATCGACACGACTATCGAGGGGATTTCTCCATGGATTCATTGCTTTTACATTCTATTTCTTTGATTGTACTTAGCTCCATGGAGAGCTAAACCCCTAATGGGTACTTGGGTATTTGTGAACCCCTAGGATGTATTTGTTTCATTGAATCTCTTTATTATGCTTTTCAATTAATTGAAGTTTGTTGTGAGTTCCAACCTTGAAGGCTTGATTGTATGAACATTTCCCTAGAGTGGCACTAGGGTTGAGGGTTCTTGTTGGTAACCTTGTGAGTGAGTGACATACCACGAGCGTTAGAAAAAAAGCTAAGTTGGAGAAGGTTGAGACGGTGGGTCGAGAGGTACAGGAGCGTCCCTTTTCCGCTCCAATGTGATAGATTCTACCTCCGTTCCTCAAGTTCTTTGCGGCCATAATAGAGTGAATTGTCTAAGGGTTGACTCTCCTACTGGGAGCTTAGATGCGCGTGCAACAGATTGAAGCGTTGAGGGTGATCTTAGTATCTAGGGCTTAATCATGGTTAGGGACCTTCCACCTTGACCAAAGGGTTAGGTCTATAATTAGGAAGAGATTTATCACTTGGAATCCCTATAGCTTATTTCAACTCTATTCGATACGTAGGTTGAGTGGTTATCTAATCCTCCTCCGGGACATGTATAGAGTTATGCATAGTTGACCTTAGATTTGGGACTATGTATTTAAGGATTTCCATGACTCACCATTGTATTGATTAGGAAGCATAATAGAGGGTTCTTTCACTTGAAATGATTGTCCTAGGCGAGCATTATCCAGTACCCCCATCTTTTATCGATTGCCTTACCTCCTCCTTTACTCGTGCTCTCTTACTTGTTGTTTTTATTTTTTGAGAATTGAATCATTGTCACACTTATCACTACCGATCTTCACATAGCTAAGAAGCGGATTAAGTGTTTTTGTTCCATACTCCCCGTGGATTCGATGCACCGATCATCCGGGATTATTACCCGACAAACCCGTGCACTTGTGGATATATGCAAGGGGGCCTTGCCAAGCTACCCGCTAGGGTGTTTAGCTCTCCATGGAGCACAATACAATCCATAGGAAAACCACTTTGGTATTCCCGTCGATGGTCTTATGGAGTAGCTGATCAATGCTTGACTGAAAGCTTCCCTAATAACCTTCTTCCAAATGAAGCGCGGTGTAGAATTTGGAGAACCACTTTAAACACGTGACAAAAGCCTCTCAAAACCCTAGCCGACGACATCTTGAAATATGGAGAAAAGTTGGAGAGAAGGGGGAAAGAAGATCCCCAAAAATCGGGCTGAATCACGGCTAAATAGGGTTGGAATCGGGCATCCACACGCCCTCGTGGATTTTTCACATCGGGCTCGTGGAGTTTCCACATGGGCGTGATAATTTCCAAAAGCCCTGTGGATTCTCCGGAAACTCGATTATCGGCCTATCGTGAACTAAGAATTTCTATAGTGTCTTTCTACGTGATTTACTACGGTATCTACTAAATTACTCCGGCCAAAAATACTCCCCAATTGCATACTTTTTCATCAAGGCTACAAATATAGGAACACGCTTTATACCATAGATATTAACTCTTCTTCAATCAAAAGTCTCAGCTAGTGAAGATCATGCTATCAATGCACAAGTCGGGATACGGAAATGTGACTACCTTCGTGCCTCTCCAACTCATTGTAATGGCTTGAATACATGGAGATTGGCACACATTCACATATCTTAGAGCCCCACTTGTGTATTCTCATTTGTTCCTTCCAAAATAATAGCAAATAGTGCATTTCTGATCTACTTTTGGCATCTTTTCTCCAAGCATGGCTTCATAACCCTATATGCACAAAAGAACACAAATACACATGTATTACCGCTTAAATCTGATAAAAGTAGTGCTCATTGTAAGGAAAGAACATTCGCATTCTTAACACACAAGCACTTATCATTTTCCTTTAAAACGCACTCACACTCCTTCATTCTATAACTCCAAAATGCTCAGAGAATGCCTCTCTTCACCTTCCCGACCCTTCTCCGTCCATTTATAAAAATTTGAGTAAGTTCTCAGGCCGCATTCGAAGTATTTCATTCTTATTTCATTGGTAAGCTTCTCTTCCTCTTTTTTTTACTCAATCTTTATTTATTTTGTAGCACCAGCATCATCTTCACCAGCTGTAGCAGTAGATGCACCAGCAGCTGACACCAATGCTTGAGGCATCTTTACTGTTTGCTTTTATGTTTTTCATATTTTACTCATAAATGATCATCTTTCTGAGTTTATCTTTTATTTTCAGTTGTCACAAGTTGTATTTTATTTTCATATCTTTATATACTTGAGTTTATTTTATTTTTATTGAGCTTCACTGAAACCCCCTTGTGTATATGTGCAGATAGTCTTGTGAGTATGGAAATTGAGGAATAGTCATAGACACTGTCAATGTAATTTTCACATGGTCATGTGTGCTCCACAACCTGTTGGAGCTCAACACTCAAGGAATATAGCTCCATCAAATATACCATTACAAGTTCGGGGGAGTATTGTTTCAATTGCCCACCTTCACATATAATCTTAAATGTTATACTTTTTATTGTTCTTGCATGTGTACATTGAGGGCAATGTACATCTTAAGTGTGGTGGGGAGTTCACATTAAACATGTTTTATACATATGCTTTGATTGTGCATGCTCATGTAGCAAATGGAGGTTCACCTTAGTTGCAATGGTGGTATTCTTAAGTCTAGGAGAATTTTTAACATTGAATGTTTTCATGCTCTAGTTTTTACTTGAATTACTAGGAATTTTTGCCCGATTGACACTTGTTGCACAATTCGCTCATGAAACCTTGTGGAAACTCAAGTTTGATATTTAAGGGACTAATTAGTTTTTCTTTTTGTGTAAATTTTGAAAAAAAATTTGGAAAAAGAAAAAAATGGTTTATTTTAGTTCTGTATTTGGGGTGGAAAGAGCTATCACCTATGAAGTATGAAGCTACTCTCATAAGTCAGATACTAGTTATGCCCTAATGAGAGAAAGAGCTATCTCATGGAATGAGTGAAAGCTACTACCACATGAGAAAGAGCTACCACCTTGAAAGTGTTAAAGCCACCTTAGTGGACCCTTCGGAAAGGACTACCTTAGAGGATGTGTGAAGCTACTACCGTCTCTTTGCTTTATCTTTTAGGAGTATACGTTTGGTCGACTTGAGTGAGTTAACACACACTGACACGATTTCGGGTTCGCTGTCCTTTTTGATTTGAATTGTTAGCTATAGCATTGATTTTTCATACTTAGCGTTTAAAGTCCCTTTACTTGTAGAATGCTTCCCTTGAATGCTTTGGTGAACCTAAGGCCAAGCACTTTCAATATTTCCTTCTTCTATGTTTCAATGTTTTTTTTTGCTTTCAGACAAGCAAAAGCTTATGTGTGGGAGTGTTTGATAAGTGCTTGTGTATTACTAATTCAAAGAATTCTTTTCTTATGATAAGTATTACTTTTCTCAGATTCTAATGCTAATCCATGTGTATTTGTGTTCTTTTGTGCATGTAGGGTTGTGTAGACAAACATAAAATAAATAAGCCAAAGTAGATTGCGAGTGCACTTAGTTGATGAAATCTTAGAGAGAACAAACGTGAAGACACAAGTTGTGCTCAAAGACATGTGAGTGTGTGCCAACCTCCATTATGTTTAAGGAAATATGTAAATTAGAGGGGCACAAACGCAGTCACACTCATATTTTCTGACTTGTGCAAACCTAGCAAGACTATCGTCAAATGTACTTTTATTTAAAGATGCAATGCGATCTATAGCATAGACGTGTGCCCGTTTATGTTGGCGCGATGAACACTAGGGTTGAGAATCTATTTTGCTAATCCTTGTGGATGAGTCACACACCATAAGGGTTAGACAACGCTAGATTGGAGAGGGTTGAGAGGGTGAGTCGAGAGGTAGCCGAATGTCTCCTTTTCCCTCTGATGTGATTTATCCTACCTCCACGTTCCAAGAGTTCTTTGCGGTCATAATAGAGTGAAGTGCTAAGAGACAAACTCCGCTGGGGCGTAGTTGCGCAACCGACAGAGTGAAGCATTGAAGTAATCCTTAGTATCTGGAGCTTAATTGTGGCTAGGGATCTTTCACCTGGACCAAAGGGTTAGATCTATTTTAGGGAATAGGGTTTATCATTTGGAATCCTATAGCCTAAAAGCAACCCTAACACGATGTGAAGTATCGAGACCGAGAGATTTCTCCATCGGGTTATAGTGCGAGGGTTAGTCACAGCTTGACCTTAAGTTTTGGGACCATGTGTTTAAGGATCTTCATGTCTCATTATACATTAGTTAGGAAGCATAATGATTTTTCTTGCACTTGAAACAATAGTCCTAGGGTGAGTAATGTCCGGGTGCCCTATTCCTAGTCGATTGCCTCTGCTATCTTTTATTTGTGCCTCCTTCTTTTCTTATTTTTATTTGCACTGATTCTTATTCACATCACTATTAATTCATCCTCATTCTAGTTAAGTAGCAATCTTTGTGTTTCTAATCATTATTTCCTGTGGATTCGACTACCCACTCATCGGGGTATTATTACTTCGACAAACCTGTGTACTTGCGGTACACACGCAAAAGGGCATTGTTACTCTCCCTTGCTTTTAGTACCTTCCTTAAGGTCATTGATAAGTGCTTGTGTAATAGTAATACAAAGTATTCTTTTCATACATTGAGCATTGCTTTTCTTAGGGTTTATCCGTTATACATGTGTATTTGTGTTCTTTTGCGCATGTAGGGTTGTGGAGATAATTATGAAAGAAAGAAACCAAAGAAGATCATGGATGCAATTTGTTGATGAAATCTTGGAGTGAACAAATGTGAAGACACAAGTTGCGCTCAAAGATATGTGAGTGTGTGGCAAACTCTGATGTGCTCAAGTTAACATGCAAACTGGAGGGGAACAAAACAGTCACGCTCATGTGTTTCTATTTGTGCAACACTAGCAAGATCTTTGTCAAATGTGATTTTATTGAAGACGCAACGTGATCTACCGCATGGATGTGTGCCTATTCATGTGGCCTCGATAAAAAGTGTCGATTTGGGAGAATTTTGGTGGAATACTGTAGAAGTTTTTCTGCAGCAAATCAATGTAGCAGTTACTGTTCACAACGCCCTTAAAATTGAATTCCTAAAGATTCACATGGCATGCACAAATTCTACACACTAGTGTGGTTGCCCGATTCTAGCCATATTTAAGTCACGATTTGAGGCATTTTGAAGAATCTTTTTCCCATCTTTTCCCCAACTTTGGAGGCGCACGTGGCCAAGGTTGGGAGCAGGTTTGGCAAGGTTTTTGGAGTGGTTCTATGGCCTTCAACACTGTGTTCTTTTAGAAGATAGTTATTGGGGGAGCTTTCCTCGGCATCCATTTGGCGAGGTGTGCCCTAGGTTGATGAGGGAACCTTTGGACAAGATAAGGCTACTCCACAAGACCATCGATACGATCAACAAGGGGATTTTACTTATGGATTACATGTTTTACTTTCGATTTCATTATTGATTGTATCTTGATCCATGGAGAACTAAACCCCTATTGGGTGCTTGGACTTTTAAATCCTAGGATGATTTTGTTTTATTGACCTTTCATTATATTTTCTTTAATGGATGTGCTAATTGAGTTCCAATCTTGAATACTTATTGAAGTGATTTTCCCTTAGAGTGACACTAGGGTTAGAAATCCATTTTGGTAATCCAGGCGGATGAGTGAGACACCATGAATATTAGATAAAGCTAGATTAGAGAGGGTTGAGAGGGTGAGTCGAGAGGTAGCGGAACGTCTTCTTTCCCTTCATATGTGATTTATACTAGCTCTGTGTTTGAAGAGTTCTTTGCGGTCACAATTGAGTGAAGTGCTAATAGACGAACTCTGCTAAGGCTTAGTTACGCAAGAAACATAGTGAAGCGTTGAAGTAATCTTTAGTGCTGGGGCTTAATTGTGACTAGGGGTCTTTCTCTTGGACCAAAGGGTTAGATCTAGATTAGGGAATAGGGTTTATCACTTGGAGTCCTTAGAGCTTCTTGCAATCCCACACAGTGTGAGCTGTCGAGAGCATTCCTTTCCGCCGGGGCATCGTGTAGGGTTAGTCACAGTTGACCTTATGTTTAGGAATGTGTGTTTAAGAATTTCCATGACTCATTAAACATTAGTTAGGAGATATAATGCTTGTTCTTGCACTTGAAGTAATAGCCCTAGGGTAAGCAATGTCCGGGTGCCCCACTTTCTATCGATTGCCTCTCCTATCATTTTATTGCGTCTCTTTCTTTTTCTTTTTATTTCTATTTACATTTATATTGTTCACACCACTTTGAATCATCTTTACCATAGTTAAATGGCAATTGTTGTGTTTCTGATCACTATTCATTATGGATACGACTGCCCACTCACTAGGGTACTTTATTGCTTCAATAACCCGTGCACTTATGGTACACACTTGCAAGAGGTGTGTCAGTTATGCACCACATTCTCCTTTTTCTATAGCTCATTCTCCTTCTTTATCCCAACAATTTCATGCTCAAAATTCTATATAAGTAGAAGGTAACTCTTTTCCCTTCCCTAAAGTGACGGCCTTTAATGACTCTTAAAATATTTGACTTACTTGTTACTCAGGAGGCTATCTTGAGAGGCTCTGCCAATGATTTTGCAATTTAGGTAACTTGATGCTCCAAATTCTGAAGAGATATTTGTTAATTTCTTATGCCTTTTGCATGCTTGGAAAGCATGTATCATTTAACCAGATCTATTTAACAATCAAGCCATCAGGAGTTGCACCACTCTTTTCTTGGTTGGATGGTAAAACTGCAAGGGTTCATTAGGTCAAACTTGTATTTGTCCATTGTCCTTGTCCTTGACCTTGAGTGCTCCATGAGAAGTTTGGATAATTTCTCTAGCATGAATTGTAGGTGGAGTTGTAGGTTGTTTGGGAACCGATTAGTGTTATTGACATAGTGTACTTGCTTGATTTATGACATCTTCAACTTGGCTACTTGGAACATAGTACACACATGAATGCCACAAATTCCACAATTCATAACTGCATTTCATTGTTGTGGAAGTTGCATCACATCAAACCACTTGGTGATTGGTTCAACTTGGGCTGCTAGACTAGTGAGAGTATTAACCTCAAAAGTCCCAGATGTCTTAATTGGTTTATTCCTCTCAGAGCTCTATCGATACACATTAGTAGAAATTTTTTAATTAAAATTTTAGTGGCATTAGTTTGCCTACTGCACAAAGTGTGAGAACCAGTTTATTTCCATGTTCATGTTTTTATGATCTGCGGCAAGGCAGGCAAGCGCAAGGCTTTAGAAAGGCAACTTTAAGTTATATATATATATATTGTTATTTATATTTATATGCCTAAACATATGCTTGGAGTTATATACATATTTGAATATATATATAAGTATATATGAGTGGATATATATATACATAAGTATATCTAATTGAATATATACATACCCCTTTGTGCTAAACACGTGGCAGCTTTCGGAATGCCACATGTGAGTATATCTATATCTATATTTAATATATATAAATATTTATAAATAATTTTGCATTTTTTCCCTTTTCTTTTCCCATTTCATTTTATTGTCGTTCTTCTTTGATTGTTGACTAATTCGCCATAAATTTGTTTGCAATTTTCATTGTGGATGCTAGGAGAAGGGTTTTACACATTGCTCAATCATTTTTCCAATACCAAATTGACTATTGAAGGTTGCTTCTTTGATTTTGAAGGTAAGCTAATAAGTGCTTATGTATAAGTAAAACAAAGTATTTTTTTTTTTTTACATTGAGCGTCACTTTTATACTATTTTATCGCTAATGCATGTGTATTGGTGTTCTTTTGGGCATTTAGCATTGTGGAGATAATTTTTGGAAGAAAAGGAAGCAAAAAGTAGATCATGGACATGATTGTTGATGAAGTTCTTGGATTGAACAAACAAATACAAGAGCTTAAAGACATGTGAGTGTTTGCAACCCTCCATTATGCTCAAACAAATACACAAAGTGAAGGGGCACAAAGGTAGTCACAGTCATGTGTTCCGACTTGTGCAATAATAGCAAGAGCTTCACCAATATGGTTTATGACAATGCCCTTGTGTGTGATCCGCAAGTGCATGGGTTTGTCGATTAATAAATCCCAGGTGAGTGGGGTATCATATCAACAGGAAGTAGAGAGTAAAAATACTTAAATTGCTATTTAACCATGTGAAAATGAACAATGATAGTGTTGATAAAATGTTATGAAAACAAAGATAAAAAGAGACAAGAATGAGAGGCAAAAGTAAGCGAGAGGTAAGGTAATCGATAGAAGTGGGGTACTCGGGCAACGCTCCCCTAGGATTAATGTTTCAAGTGCAAGGCCAACTATTATACTTCCTAATCAATGCTCAATGAGTAGTGGAAATCCTCAAGCACACTGTCCTAAATCTAAGGTCAACCGTGACTAAGTCTACACTATGTCCCGGCGGAGAAATGACTCAGTCTCAACACCTCATACTACATAAAGTTACATGGAGTTATAGGGAATCAAAGTGCTAAACCCTCTTCCTATGTATAAACCTAACCCTTTCGTCCAGGCGAAAGGCACCTAGTCATATCTAAGCCACAGACACTAGAGTCCCTTCAACACTTCACTCTGTTGCTCGTGATAACTAAGCCCCAGCGGAGTTCATCCTCTAAAAGTTCACTCTATTGAGACTGCAAAGAACTCAAGGAAATGGAGGTAGGATAAATCACACTAGAGGGGAAAGATGATGCTTCGCTACCTCTCGACTCACCCTCTTAAACCTCTCCAATCAAGCAATGTCTAACCCTCGTAGTGAGTCACTCATCAACAATGGTTACCAAGATGGACTCTTAGCCCTACTGTCACTCTACGAAAGAAATCATTCCACAAGTACTCAAGATTGGAACTTAATTGAAACATCAATTAAGGAAAGCATAATAAGAAATCAATGAAACAATAACATTCTAGGGTTTACCAAAACCCAAGTACCCACTAGGGGTTTAGCTCTCCATGGAGCACAATACAATCAACAATGAAATTGAAAGTAAAAAACAAGTGTTCCATAAGAAAACCCCCTCACTAGTTGTGTCGATGGTCCTATGAAGTACCCAAGTCTTCTCCAAGGGTCTCCTTGTCTGACCTAGGGCACACCTCGCCGGATCTATGCCAACAAAAACTCCCCCAACAACCTTCTTCCAAGCAAATCGCATTGTCAAGTCCCTGAAACCACTCCAAAGACTTTCCAAAAGCCTCTCCAAACCCTAGGCGATGGCTTCCCAAATGATGGAGAAAAGTGGAAGAGAAGAGGGGAAAAAGATCTCCAAAATCAGGCTGAATCGCGGCTGAAATAGTACTGGAATCAGGGCATCCACACGCCCCTGTAGATCTACCACAGGGGCCTGTGGAATTTCCACATGGGCGTGGGGAATTTCCAAAAGCCCATGTGGATTTTCTGGAAATCCTATTTTCGGCCGGCGATGAACAATAACTGCTGCAGTACTTGCTGCAGTGTTTCGCTACAACACCTTCTACAATACTCAGCAAAAACACTCCCAATTCCACACTTTTCATCGAGGCAATATAAACGCGCACATGTTTATGACATAGATCGCAACTCTTCTTCAATCAAAGGTTTCCTTGGTAAAGATTTTATTATCAATGCACAAGTCATGATACGCAAATGTGACTGCCATTGCGTCCCTCCAACTCATTGTAATGACTTGAATTCATGGAGGTTGTCACACATTCACGTATCCTAGAGTCCCACTTGTGTCTTCGTGTTTATTCCTTCCAAGATTCCACCAAATAATGCGTTTATGATCTACTTTTGGCTTCTTTTCTCAATACTTAGCTTCACAACCTTACATGCGCAAAAGAACACAAACACACATGTATTAGCGCTTAAAACTGCTAAAAATAATGCTCATCATAAGGAAAGAACACTTCGCATTCTTATCACACAAGCACTTATCAGTTTCATTAAAGACGTGACAAGATCTACCACATGAATATGTGCCCATTCATGTGGCCTCGATGAGTGGAATCTGGAGCATTTTGACGAAGTACTGTAGCAGTATATTGTAGCAAAATTGCTGTAGCAGTTACTATTCACAGCTTGTAAGAAATAAGTCCTTAAAATCCACACGCTCGTGTGGAATTTCCACATGCCCGTGTGGATGCCCTGTTTGAGCCCCTATAAATACCGCGACATTAGTATCATAGAGGGAGCCTTTTCTTATTTTTTTCCCCATCTTTGGAGGCACTAGCGGCTAAGGTTTGGAGAGGCTTTTCTAGGTCTTTGGAGTGGTTTTATGCCCTTCGACATCGAGTTCTTTCAGAAGAGAGTTATTGGGGGAGCTTTCATCGACATCGATTTTGCAAGTGTGCCCTAGGCTGGACGAGGGGACCCTTTGAGAAGAAGAGGTAGCTCCACAAGACAATCGATACAGACTATAAGGGGGTTTTATCTATTGATAGTTTGCGTTTACTTTCGATTTTATTACTGATTGTATCTTGCTACATGGAGAGCTAAACCTCTAGTGGGTGATTGGACTTGTAAACCCTAAGAGGACTTTTGTTTCTTTTGACTCTTGTTTTGCTTCTTTAATTGATTTTTTAATTGAGTTCTAACCTTGAATGTTTATTGCATTGATTTTCCCTTAAGAATGACACTAGGGTTTAGAATTTATCTTGATAATCCATGTGGATGAGTGACACACCATTAGGGTTAGACAAAGCAAGGTTGGAGATGGTCCAGAAGGTGAGTCGAGAGGTAGAGGAATGTCCCCTTTCCATTCCTATATGATTTATCCTATCTCCACATTGAAGGAGTTCTTTGCGGTCATAATAGAGTAAAGTGCTAAGAGGCAAACTCCTCTGTGGCTTAGTTGCATAAGCAACAGAATGAAATGTTGAAGTAATCCTTAGTGCTGGGGCTTAATTTTAACTAGGGTCTTTTGCCTGGACAAAGGGTTAGATCTACATTAGGGAATAGGGTTTATCACTTGGAGTCCCCCGATCTTCAGGCAACCCCACACAGTGTGAAGCGTCAAAAGTCTTGCTTTCTGCTAGGGCATAGTGTGAAGGTTACTCACAGTTAACCTTAGGTTTGGGACCGTGTGTCTCAATTTCCATGACACATTAGACATCAATTAAGAGGTATAATGAGGAATCGTGCACTTGAAACAATAGTCCTAGGGTGAGCAATGTCTGGGTGTCCCATTTTTTATTAATTACCTCTCCTTCTTTTTTATTGCTTATGTTTCTTGTTTTCTTAAGTTTTTATTTGCATTGATATTGTTTACACATCCTTTTAATTGTTTGCACTTTAGTTAAATAGCAATACTTGTGTTTTTGAGCACTATTCCCTGTGGATACGACTAACCCACATACCGAGGTACTTTAATACTTTGACAACCTGTGCACTTGCGGTACACACATGCAAGGGTGTGTCATAAGCCTTATCCAACATTTGGGTTTGGATTTCTCAAATTAAATTGAGAAATTCCTTGAGGATCTTAACCTTAGATCAGGCTATGAGTAACAAGGTAATTGAGTCCCTTGTTATTTCTTTATTTTTGGCGTAATACATGGTCATGTGACTATAGCAGAAAGATGGTAATAGAAATAATGTAGCATAGTACTATATCTAAGAGGGGTAAAAAGATAGAATGATACAAGCTAGTGTGGAAACCCATCAATAATAAAATAAATGCCCTTCTTTCCGATTTGTTTATGGGGGACTTAGCATGTGAGGGCTTTTTGCTTTTGGGCTTTTTTTGTAACCCTTTGGTCGTTATGAGAGATTGGGTTTGATCTATTATTATGTAACTTAGTCGATGAGAGAGATCACAATTAGTCACTAGTTGAATTGTGAAAGAGAGGAAGACCGGTGTGCCTTAGGATACCTGCGATCCAACTTGTCTCAATTAGAAAGCATTACTTAGGTGCTCTATCTTGGAGAAGTTCTAGGGGTATTCTTTGTCCGAATACACCTTATCCAATGTGATACTCCCTTGTATGATAATTATGTGTAATAGTAGTCAAGTCCTCATTTGTGTTAATTTATCTTCATTTGTTTTTTTCACTAACCACTTTTATTTTGTTACATAGTAGAAGAATAGCTAGTACTAGTACTCTTTAGTACATGTGGATTTGATCACTTGACCTTCAGGTAACATTATTAGTTGTATGACTATGCACTTGCAGGAATGCAAAGGACGTGTCAAGAACCCTTAGTTCTATCTACCCTTATGGGGATTAGATTAGTGAGCTAAACTCATTGATTTGTTTGGGTTTGTTTAGAGGTTGATTTGTTAACGCTAGAGGTATCATTGCATATCGGAGTTGTATGTTCTATGTTTTTTAATTTCTATAGAAAGCCTTTGACTTCTAATTTTTCATTGGTTGAACTTGTCCTCAAAGAGGAGACTACAAGAATGGACAAGGAACTAGCGGAGGGGTAGCTTCAGACATGTGGTCATCCATGTCTGTAAATGGGAATAGTTGATAAGTGCTTGCGTATAAGTAATACGAAGTATTCTTTTTTTAAATTGAGCATCACTTCTATCGGATTTTATCGCTTATTCATGTGTATTTGTGTTCTTTTGTGCATGTAGGGTTATGGAGACAAAGTTGGATGATAGAAAGCAAAACTAGACCATGGACGTGATTGTGATGAATTTCTTGGATCAAACAAAGGTAAAGACACAAGTTGTGCTCAAAGACATGTCGGTGTGTGCCAACCTCCATTGTGCTCAAGAGAATACATGACAAGGTCCCCTTGCATATATCCCGTAAGTGTACGGGTTTGTCAAAGTAATAATCCGGGGTGAGCGGGGTCGAATCCATATGGAGTAGGGAGTAAAGACACTTAATTCGATTCTTAGCTATGTGGAGTATCAACAATGATAAGTGTGGTAATAATTCAATTCTCATAAATTGAAAGCAACAAGTAAGAGAGCAAAAGTAAGGAGGAGGCAAGGCAATCGATAAAGATGGGGTACTCAGATGATGCTTCACCTAGGATAATCGCTTCAAGTGCAAGAACTCTCTATTATGCTTCCTAATCAATGCAATGGTGAGTTGTGGAAATCCTTACATACATAGTCCCAAATCTAAGGTCAACTATGCCTAACTCTATACATGTCCCGGAGGAGAAATCGAACAATCTAAACACCTCGCACTCGCAAAGAGTTGCAATGAGCTCTAAAGATTCCAAGTGATAAATCTCTTCCTAGATTTAGACATAACCCTTTGGTCCAGGCGGAAGGTCCCTAGCCACAATTAAGCCCTAGATACTAAGATCATCTCAACGCTTCACTCCATTGCACGCGCAACTAGGCCGCAGCGGAGGTTCATCCCTTAGACCATTCACTCTATTACGTCGGAGGGGAAAGGGGACACTCCTGTACCTCTCTACTCACCCTCTTAACCCAAGTACCCACAAGGGGTTTAGCTCTCCATGGAGCTAAGTACAATCATAGAAATAGAATGTAAAAGCAATGAATCCATAAAGAAACCCTCTCGATGGTCGTGTCGATGGTCTTGCGGAAAGTCCTCTACTCGTCGTCCAAGGATTCCTTCGTCCGGTATAGGATACGCCTCGATCGAAGCTCCCCTACCAACCTTCTTCCTAATGGAATCACGATGTCGGAGCCAGTAGAACCTCTCCAAAACCTTGGCCCACACCCCTTTGAAAAGCGACAAGTTCCCCTTGCTTATATCCCGCAGGTGCACGGGCTTGTCGAAGTAATAATCCCCGAGGTGAAGGGTCAAATCGACAGGGAGTAGGGGTGAAAATACTTAATTTGATTCTTAGCTATGTGGAAGATCAATTGTGATAGGTGTGAAATTGATTCAATTCTCAACAATAAAATCTACAAGTGAAAGAGCAAAAGTAAGAAGAAGAAAAGGCGATCGATAAACATGGGGTACTCGGATAATGATTCACCTAGGATAATCGCTTCAAGTGCAAGAACTCTCTATTATGCTTCCTAATCAATGCAATGGTGAGTTGTGGAAATCCTTACATACATAGTCCCAAATCTAAGGTCAACTATGCCTAACCCTATACATGTCTCGGAGGAGAAATCGAACAATCTCAACACCTGCACTTTCGCATAGGGTTGCAATGAACTATAGGGATTCCAAGTGACAAATCTCTTCCTAAATATAGACCTAACCCTTTGGTCCAGGCGGAAGGTCCCTAGCCATAATTAAGCCCTATATACTAAGATCCTCTCAACGCTTCACTCCATTGCACACACAACTAGGCCCCAGTGGAGGTTCATCCCTTAGACCACTCACTCTATTATGGCCGCAAAAGAACTCAAGGAACGGAGGTAGAATCTATCACACCGAGGGAAAGGGACGCTCTTGTACCTCTCGACTCACCCTCTCAACCCTCTCTAACCTATCTTTTGTCTAACGCCTGGTGTGTCACTCACTCACAAAGTTACCAACAAAAACTCTCAACCTTGGTGTCACTCTAGGGGAAATGTTCATACAATCAAGCATTCAAGGTTGGAACTCACAATAAACATGAATTTATTGAAAGCATAATAAAGAAGTTCAATGAAACGAATACATCCTAGGGTTCACAATCATCCAAGTACCCACTAGGTGTTTAGATCTCCACGGAGCTTAATACAATCAAAGAAATCGAATGTAAAAAGCAATGAATCCATAAAAGAAACCCCCCTCAATGGTGCGTGTCGAGTGGTCTTGTGGGAGAGTTCTCTACTCATCGTCCAAAGATTCCTTCGTCGGTATACGATGCGCCTCGATCGAAGCTCCCCCTACCATCCTTCTTCCTAATGGAATCACGATGTCGGAGCCGTAGAACTTCTCCAAAACCTTGGCCAATACCCCTCGAAACCCTAGCCGAAGTCCTGTCACAAGTTGGGGAAAAGATGGAAAAAAGAATACCAAAATCGGGGCTGAAATCACCTTTAAATAGAGCTGGAATCGGGCGACTGTACGAGTGTGTATGATGTCACACGCCCCTGTGAAATTTCCACACGGGCTACAGTACTTACTACAGTGTTTTGTTACAGTAACCTACTGCAGTACTATGCCGGAAATACTCCCGAATTCCATACTTTCATTGGGGTAACGCAAACGGGCACACGTTTACGTCGTGAATCACTTGCCTCTTCAATGATGTGCACGTTGGTGGATCTCTTGTTCTTATATGCATAAATCAGAATGTTCGAGTGTGACTGCCTTTGTGCCCCTCCAAATGAATGTGCTCACTCGAATACGAGGAGGTTGGCACACACTCTAGCATCTCACACCTGACCTATGTCTTCGCGTTTGAACCTTAGCAAGATCTCCTCCAAAATAGGTGCATTATGATCCACATTGGCCTATTTCCTTCATACTCGGCCTCACAACCCTACCTGCATAAAAGTAACATAAAAACACACATATTAATGTAAAAACCTGAGAAAAGTAATGCTCAACATAAGGAATGAACGCTTCGCATTCATATCGCACAAGCACTTATCAAACTCCCCCACACTTAAGCTTTTGCTTGTCCTCAAGCAAACATTAAAACATTCTGTGCATTGATGAAGAAAATATTGAAAGTTCTTGGCCTTAGGTTCACCAAGGTATACAAAGAAAGTATTCTACAAGTAAGGAAAATTTCAACACTAAATACGAAAAATCAATGCTCTAGCTAAAAACTTGAATCAAAAAGGACAACAAACCCGAATTTCGTGTATGTGTGTGAACTCACTCAAAACAACCCAAGGTATACTCCTCAAAGTTCTAAGTACAAGGGACTTATTTATCTACAAAAGTGACAAAAATTTAAAAGATGGTAGTAGCTTCACACATCCTCTAAGGTAGCCCTTTCCAAAGCGTCCGCTAAGGTGGCTTTCACACTTTCGAGGTGGTAGCTCTTTCTACCCGAGTGGTAGCTTTCACTCATCCTTTAAGATAGCTCTTTCTCTCATTAGGGCATAACTAGTATCCGACTTGTGAGAGTAGCTTCATACTTCATAGGTGGTAGCTCTTTCCACCCAACAAACACAAATAAACAATAAAACTATTTTGTTCCTTCTTTTCATTTTTAATAGCACAAGAAAAATAAACCTAACTAGTCCCTTTTAACATCGAACATGAGTTTCCAATAGAGTTCAAAGAGTGAGTAGTGCACTAAGTGTACATCGGAGCAAAAATTCCTAAAAATTCAAGCAAGAACTAGAGTATGAAAACATTCAATGTTAACAATTCTCCTAGACTGAAGAATACAATCATTGCAACTACGTTGAACCGCCATTGGCTATGTGAGCATATATCAATCAAGAGCATTAGAAAAGATGTGCACATTATGAAACTCCCCCACACTTAAGTTGTACATTGTCCTCAATGTACACATGCAAGCTCACTCAAAATATATCATTCAAAAATAGATGTGGGAGAAGCAATCAAAACAATACTCCCCAGACTCCTAGTGTTGCGTTTGATGAAGCTAATTCATTGGGAGTAGTGTTCCAACGGGTTGTGAAGCTCGCACGGCCAAGTGCCAAAGCACCTTGGCCGTACCCAAGACTAAGTCTCAATTTCCAAGAAGACAAGACCATCTGCACGCACACACGAGGGGATTCAGTGAAGCTCAAGAAAAACAAAAATAACTCGAGTGTATAAAAGATGAAGCAATGAATACAACTCGATAATGCAAAATAACATAAACTTAAAAGGAAAAATCCTTTCTGAGTGAACAAGTCTAAAAAGAAGAAAATAAGATAAAGTAAAATGCATGAAAGTAGGAGGAAGGTCAAGTGTCAAAGTCGCTCTCAGTCTCCGCTGCTGCTGCTGCTGAAGTGGAAGCATATAGTGGGTCCTCTGGTGCTGGAGTCGAGGATGGAGGTGCTGGAGGTACTGGCGGTGCCTGAAGAGTCCTCGGCTGCAGGACGAATGATGAGGCAACGTCTCGCTCTAGGATCTGCTGTAATATGTTGAAACGCGACATGAACTCTGTGTATTGAGTGGCCTACGTAACCCTAATCTCAGCAACCTCGGCTCGGACCACTCCTATAGCATTCTCGAGCCTCTCAAAGCGATCATTGGCTTGAGAAGGTGAAAACATACGCACTGGAGGTGGTTCCTCGGCCGCTGGAGGTGCCTCGGTGTCCATCGATGCTGGCTGAGGCTCGGGGGTGGGCTAAGATGCTCCGACGTCATCACCCTCATCCTCAGCTATCTCTGTGGCTGGTAAAACTAACGCAAAAACCCCTATCCGAACCCTGCGGACCATGCCCATCAACCGCATCGTCTCTAGACCCAGGGTAGCGGGTACACTCATCTTCTCGGCCCCGTGAATCGAATCCAAGAGACCCAGGCCCAGCACTAATCTCGTAATGTAAGGACCCGAGAAGATCGCTCCCAGTCAAGTGTACTGTCCCTAATGCCTGATGTAATCAGCCAAGATGTGCCCCAAGTGTATCGGTACGCGCTCTACCATCAAGTACAAGTACAGCAACTCCTGGCAGCTCAAGACACCAGTACTATCACCACGGCCATTCACTGACCTACTCATGATTGTGTGGAAGTATCTGTAGGCTGGCTGGGAAAGGCACGTGGCCTTGGAAACCCCAGGCTCGTACTGACCCTGACAGCATAGCATTCTGTAAGCTCTCTGCGGGGTCAAGGTTCCAGGATAATCAGTAGGTAACTGTGCGTACTCCTCAGAATCTGTGAATGCCTTCTCGTATAGGCCAAGTAGTATGGAGAACTGCGTAATGCTCAAACTATGGTGGTGTCCAAACACTCTGAACTAAATGGTGCCCAAACTGTTGAAGCTAGCATACGCTCTATCAAACTCAAACGAGGAGAGCACCTCCAGTGCAAACTATCAGATAGCTGGCTCTCTAATTGTCAACAACTGCCGCCAACCCCCCTCTGAAACAAGGTCCTCGGGCTTAGAGGATGACTCACGTGGCCTCTTATCAGTTTGCTTCTTTGTCTTAGGTGCCATGATCTGCCAAATTTAAACCAAATTAGTCAAACAAGTTGATAAAACAATATTGCAGAAATCCACATGGTCGTGTGGAATTTCTCCACGCCCGTCGTGGATTCACGGGGTGTAGAAAACGCATGCGGCCAGTATCAACAATCCAAAAAAATACACATCAATAATATCTCTAACTTCGTTCTAAACGTAAATCATTGTTCCAATTGAAGAAACAAAGCATTGTTGACTAGATTAATCAATAGAAATCATGAATTGACGAAGAATATGAAGAAAATGAATTTACACGAGGAGAAATGAGAAAAATAGAGAGCCGGCCGAAAACTTGCTAAAATCCCACCAAAAGCTGGGCGCAATGGACTCGGGAGAATGTTATGAGAGTGTTTTCAAGGGAAAAGGAGTCGTGAAGAAGGAGAGAAATCATCCCCTTTTTAAATAGAACTCATGACTTTTGACGTTCTGTGCATCCACACGGGCGTGTGGAAATTCCCCACGCCCGTGTGCCTCACTTCAAAAGCTCTATAGGGGCGTATGCACGCCCCTGTGCGCTCTGGGAAAAAAACTCTCACTGACTTAAAATGATCTCCCACGGGCGTGCGGAAATTATCCATGCCCGTGCGCCAAACCCACAGGGATAGATGCACGCCCCTGTAGCTTCCATGGTCATCTGAGAAAAATATCAAGTCGCCCACACGCCCGTGCGGAAATTCCCCAGGCGTGAGGCATTCACTGAAACCTCAACTCACGGGGGCGGCCGCACACCCTGTGTTTTCTCGGGATGGAGGGAGCAACCTGCAGGGTTTGCACGGGCGTGCGAAAGTACCCACGCCCTGCGTGGTTCACGAAAGTCACCCACAGGGGCGAGTCCACGTCCCTGTGTATTCTCGGGAAAATCTGCCCAACACTGCAGGAAGGCACACGCCCGCGTGGAAATTACCCACGGGCGTGCGCCAGTCGCATGATCGTCCACAGGGGCAGCCGCACGCCCCTGTGCCCGCTCTGGAAGAGTTCACAGTACCCACCCACGGGCGTGTGGAATTTCTACACGCCCGTGTGTTTTCCCTGGATGACTTAGAAAAACTTGCAGGCTCTGCAGAACTAGCCTGAACATGTTTACACACTCAGAGCCTGCCTTATTTTGTAAAGTATACCAGATAAAAACACAAAATAGAACTCAAACGACCAAACTTCGCCAATTCTCAACAAAACATACAATGAATTCTTTTAAAACCCACAATAAAATCGCAGCACAAGCACTCAAAAATTGAAACACCAACACTTAACAATTTATTCATGCAAACAAACTAAACGAAAAGTACGAAAATAGTAAACACTTGGGTTGCCTCCCAAGAAGCGCTTGTTTAATGTCACTAAGCTTGACGTATCTTTCTTACCTCACGGGGGTTCATGAACGAAGGTTGGCCTCTTACCCATAACTTGAAAGCATGATGAGCAAAGTCTCTTGAGGGTAGAGGGTGTACTACCGGGCTTCGGACCACCTAGCAATTGTTCGTCCAACTCCCTTGGGTCATGTACGTCGCCAATAGTCTTGGGGCATTTTCAGTGGCGCCTTCGAGCCCTCTTCATTTTCTGGAGCACCTTCTTCAAGATTCCCGGGGTAGATGTTTCCTCTCCGGTCGAACCAAGCATCAGTACTTCTTCATTGCTCTCCGCTTGGTCGAACAAACCTTCATACAGATCCGGGTTAAACATTTCCTGTATATATTCATCAACAATTTCATCAGTAGTGTCTAGAAAATACAAAGTGTCATCAAAATCGAGAGAATGCCGCATGGCTTCAGCAAAAGGCGGTAAGTGAGTTTATCAGTCTCCTACTCTCAATGTGAGCTCTCCTCCGTCCATGTAAATCAATGCTTTGGAAGTCCGCAAGAACGGTCTCCCAAGTATAAAGGGTACATCTGCATCCTCATCAACATCTAGCACTACAAAGTCAACCGGAAAAATATACTTGTCCACCTTGACAAGTACGTCTTCAATGATGCCTCTCGGGATGTCGTGACCGTTCAGTCCGCTAATTGTAAAGTCATCCGAGTAGGTCTAGGCTCACCAAGCCTAGCTTTTGGAAGAAAGTATATGGCATGATGTTGATACTTACCCCTGAATCCGATAATGCTATTTCCTCACCTAAGTTGCCGATGTTACACGGAATAATGAAGCTTCCGGGTCTTTCTTCTTGTTCGGCATGTTCTTTTTGTAACACTGACCGAGCATGAAGCATCAAGCACCAGATGAAGCACTCTCCTCAATTTTTCTCTTGTTGGTTAATAGGTCTTTTCGGGAACTTCGCATACTTAGGCATTTGAGCCAAAGCTTCAACAAAAGGAATGTTGATGTGGAGTTGCTTGAACAAACTCAGGAACTTCTTATACTGGTCATCCCCTTGGACATTCTTTAATCTAGAGGGATAAGGGATTCTTGGCTTGAAAGATGGGGGTGCCACCTCTTTCTCTTTGTTTGCTCCCTTCTCAACCTCTACGACGCTCGGGTGCGTGTTCTTTTCGGCTTTTTCACTCGGGAAGCCGCCCTTCAACCTCACGACCACTTCTCAAAGCGATTGCCTTCACATGTTCTCTCGGGTTGGTTTCCGTGTTGCTTGATAAACTTCCATGTGGCCTTTCGGAAAGTGATTTTCGCAATTTTCCCCACTTGATTTTTCAAGGAAGTGCAAGGAGGCGGTGTGATTGCGAAAGTGTAGCCTCGACTAATTCAAATCTTGTATTTGCCAATTGAACAAATCTAGCCAAGTGCTTCTCCAAAATCCGTCATTCGGGTTTCCAAACCTGAAATTGCTTTTTCCACTTGAGGGCTTGTTGTTGTTGTTGGAACCCCGATGGCCCCATGGTCTTGTGTGGATCTTGATTACTCCATGAAAAGTTGGGATGATTCTTCCAACCTGAATTGTAGGGGTTGCTGTATGGATTCCCTTGAGGTGTCATTCCATTACCTACAAAGTCAACATTCTCAACTGAAGAAACATCACCTATGACAATTGGGCAAATCGGAGGGAGCATGTCCTCCACCACAACCGGTGCAATTTGTCACGGCCGTAACTCTATTCGAAGCTATAAGATCTAGCTTCTTACTCAAACTCTCCACTTGGGCCGCCAATGAAGTTACCGCATCAATTTCATGGAGACCGGCCACCTTTTTCTTCTCTCTAGCATTCTACTGGTAGCTATTTAACCCAATTTCCTCAATCAATTGACGAGCCTCATCGGTGGTCTTGCTACCTAAGGTACCTCCTGCCGCCGCATCCAAGAGTTGCCTTGTACTCGGGTTCAAACCATTGTAGAAGGTTTGAACAATCATCCACTCCGGGAATCCGTGTTGCGGGCACTTGCGCAAGAGTTCCTTGAACCTTTCCCATGTCTCAAATAGAGACTCCAATTCCAACTGCATAAAGGATGAGATCTCATTCCTAAGCTTTGCTGATTTTCCGGGAGGGAAATAACGGGCTAGAAAAGCTTCTACCATCTCCTCCCATGTAGTGATTGATGCCCTAGGTAATGAGTGTAGCCACTGCTTTGCTTTCCCCTTTAAGGAAAATGGGAAGGCTCTCAATTTGATGGCATCATCCGTCACACCATTTATCTTCAGCATGTCACACACCTCGAGGAAGCTCTCTATGTGACTATTTGGATCCTCATCGGCCAAACCGTTGAATTGTGTGGATCTACTGCAGGCATATGGATGAATGCCGGCTTTTAGCTCAAAATTCGAAAGCGAATGGTGGGGGACGCACAATACTCGATTGTGTCCCGCAACATCGAAGGTCCGCATAATCGGATAGTGTCCGTTGTTGCTCATTTTTGTTACTGCCATGTTGTCGGATCCTTCTACTTTAAAAATCACTGGATTAGGCTATTCTTGTACAGGTTCTTTCCCTTTCCTTCGAAGTGTACGTTCAAGTTCAAGGTCTCCTTTAATCAATATTGATGGAATCCCTCGGGTCATAACCTGGAGCTGCACCAAAAGTAAAGAAAAAGAAAATCAGAATGATGATAGAATAAGAAGATATGAAATAGAATGTGTAGTGGAATAGCTAAAAAAACAAAGTGCAAAAGTATCTCTAAAGCGCCTAACTCCCCGGCAACGACACCAAAAAAACTTGACAAGTTCCCTTGCTTATATCCACGAAGTGCACGGGCTTGTCGAGTAATAATCCCGAGTGAGCGGGTCGAATCCATAGGGAGTAGGGGAG
Organism: Dioscorea cayenensis subsp. rotundata; assembly: GCF_009730915.1. NCBI lineage: Eukaryota > Viridiplantae > Streptophyta > Magnoliopsida > Dioscoreales > Dioscoreaceae > Dioscorea > Dioscorea cayenensis. The sequence continues at coordinate 23,745,995 of NC_052471.1, read as the reverse complement.
TGAAAAATACTTAATTTGATTATTAGCTATGTGGAAGATCAATTGTGATAGGTGTGTAATTGATTCAATTCTCAACAATAAAATCAACAAGTGAAAGAGCAAAAGTAAGAAGAGGGTAAGGCAATCGATAAAAATGGGGTACTCGGATAATGCTTCACCTAGGATAATCGATTCAAGTGCAAGAACTCTCTATTATGCTTCCTAATCAATGCAATGGTGAGTCGTGGAAATCCATACATACATAGTCCCAAATCTAAGGTTAACTATGCCTAACCCTATACATGTCCCGGAGGAGAAATCGAACAATCTCAACACCTCGCACTCACATAAAGTTGCAATGAACTCTAGGGATTCCAAGTGATAAATCTCTTTCTAAATATAGACCTAACCCTTTTGTCCAGGCGGAAGGTCCCTAGCCACAATTAAGCCCTAGATACTAAGATCCTCTCAACGATTGACTCCATTGCACGCGCAACTAGGCCCCAGCGGAGGTTCATCCCTTAGAACACTCACTCTATTATGGCCGCAAAGAACTCAAGGAACGGAGTTAGAATCTATCACGCCAGAGGAGAAAGGGGACGCTCCTGTACCTCTGTACTCACCCTCTCAACCCTCTCCAATCTAGCTTTGTCTAACGCTCGTGGTGTGTCACTCACTCACAAGGTTACCAACAAAAACTCTCAACCCTGGTGTCACTCTAGGGGAAATGTTCATACAATCAAGCATTTAAGGTTGGAACTCACAATAAACATCAATTTATTGAAAGCATAATAAAGAAGTTCAATGAAACAAATACATCCTAGGGTTCACAATCATCCAAATACCCACTAGGGGTTTAGCTCTCCATGGAGCTTAATAAAATCAAAGAAATCGAATGTAAAAGCAATGAATCCATAAAGAAACCCCCTCGATGGTCGTGTCGATGGTCTTGTGGAGAGTCCTCTACTCGTCGTCCAAAGATTATTTCTTCCGGTATAAGATACACCTCGATCGAAGCTCCCCTACCAACCTTCTTCCTAATAGAATCACGATGTCAGAGCCATAGAATTTCTCCAAAACCTTGGCCAATACCCCTCGAAACCCTAGCCGAAGTCCTCTCACAAGTTGGGGAAAAGATTGATAAAAGAATACTAAAATCGGGGCTGAAATCGGCTTTAAATAGGGCTGGAATCGAGGCGATCGCAGGCGTGTATGATGTCACACGCCCTATGGAATTTCCACACGGGCGTGGATAATTTCAGCACGCCCATGTGGATTCTCTGCTTTCTCCGATTACTCGGCCTCACAACCCTACCCTGCATAAAAAGTAACATAAAAAAACACATATTAATGTAAAAACTTGAGAAAAAGTAATGCTCAACATAAGGAATGAACGCCGCATTCATATCGCAGAAGCACTTATCAGAAACCCTAGCCGAAGCCCTCTCGCAAGTTGGGGAAAAGATGGAGAAAAGAATACCAAAATTGGGGCTGAATCGGCTTTAAACAGGACTGGAATCGGGTAACTCCACGGGCGTGGACGATACACGCACCCGTGCAGAATTTCCACACGGGCATGGATAATTTCCACACGCCCATGTGGATTCTCTGTTTCTCTGGTTTCTCGGCCGGCCGTGAACATTGCTGCTACAGTACTTGATACATTGTTCCTACAGTGCTCTGCTACATTCTTCGACTTGAATAACTTCCCAATTCCATACTTTCATCGTGGTAATGCAAACGGGCACACGTTCATGTCGTGAATCACTTGCTTCTACAATGATATATATGTTGGTGGGGTTCTTGTTCTTGTATGCATAAGACGGAATGCTCGAGTGTGACTGCCTTTGTGCCCCTCCAAATGTATGTACTCACTCGAATGCAAGGAGGTTGGCACACACTCTAGCATCTCACACCTGTCCTATGTCGTCACGTTTGAACGTTAGCAAGATCTCCTCCAAAATAGGTGCATTATGATCCACATTAGCCTATTTCCTTCATACTCAGCCTCATAGCCCTACCTGTGTAAAAGTAACATAAAAACACACATATTAATGTAAAAACCTGAGAAAAGTAATGCTCAACATGAGGAATGAACGCTTCACATTCATATCACACAAGCACTTATCAATACACAAAGAGGAGGGGCATAAAGATAGTCACACTCATATGTTCCGACTTGTTCAACATTAGCAAGAGCATCATCAATGTGGTTTCATTGAAGAAGCAACGCATATAGAAATTTACTATAGCAAAAACAAAGTAGCAAAATAACTGTAGCAGTTATTGTTCACAGCACACAAGAAACGATGACCTAGAAATTCACACGGGCGTGTGGAATTTCCACACGACAATGTGGATGCCTGATCCCAGCACCTATAAATATATTGTTTTGAGAGTTATTGACAATGCCCTTTGCGTGTGACCCGCAAGTGCACGGGTTTGCTGAAGTAATAAATCCAAAGTGAGTGGGGTATCGTATCCATAGGGAGTAGGGAATAAAAATACTAAAATTTCATTTTAACCAAGCAAAGATGAATAATGATTGTGATGATAAAGTGCAATGTAAGCAGAAACAAAAGAAATAAAAACGAGAGGCCAAAGTAAGTGAGATGAAAGACAATCGGTAGAAGTGAGGTAGTCAGACAATGCTCCCCTAAGAAATAATGTTTCAAGTGTAAGACCTACTATTATGCTTCCTAATTAATGCTTAATGAGTCGTGGAAATCCTAAAGCACACGGTCCTAAACCTAAGGTCAACTGTGACTAACTCTACACTATGTCCCGGAGGAGAAATCGCTCAGTCTCAACACCTCACACCGTCCAAAGTTGCATAAAGTTCTAGGGATTCCAAGTAATAAACCCTAATGCTATGTGTAGATCTAACACTTTAGTCCAGGCAAAAGACTGCTAGTCACAATTAAGCCCAAGATACTAAAGTTATTTCAATACTTCACTCTGTTGCTTGTGTAACTAAGCCCCAGCGTAGTTCATCTTTTAGTTCTTCACTCTATTATGACCACAAACAACTCTAGTAATAGGAGGTAGGATAAATCACACTGGAGGAAAAAGGGGACGCTCCGCTACCTCTTGACTCACCCTCTCAACCCTCTCCAATCTATCTTTGTCTAACTCTCATGGCGTGTCACCTATCCACAAAGGTTACCAAGACAAACTCTCACCTCCGGTTTCATTCTAAGGGAGAAATCATTTAACAAGCATTCAAGATTGAAACTCAATTAAAAACATCAATTAATGAAGGTATAAAAAAAGGTCAAATAAACATTAACAACCTGGGTTTACAAAATCCAAGTACCCACTAGGGGGTTTAGCTCTCCATGGAGCAAGATAGAATCAATAATGAAATCAAAAGTAAAACAAGTAAATAATAGGAAAACCCCCTAGGTATTCACGTCGATGGTCTTGTGGAGTAGCCTCTTCTTCTCAAAAGGTGCCCTTGTCCGGCCTAGGGGACACCTTGTTGGATTGGTGCTAATGATAGCTCTGCCAATAACCTTCTTCCAAGAGAAGCGCGTTGTCAAATCTGTAGGACCACCCCAAAGACTTGCCAAAAGGCTCTCAAAACCCTAGCTGACGGCCTCTCAAAAGATGGAGCAAAGTTGGAGAGATGGGTAAAAGATTCTTCTCAAAATCTGTCTGAATCACAGCTTAAATAGGGCTGGAATCGGGCATCCACACACCCATGTGGATTCTCCACATGGCCCTATGTAATTTTCATTTGGGTGTCGGGAATTTCCACAAGCCCGTGTGGATTTCCTGGAAACCTAATTTTCAGCAGGTTGTGAACAGTGATTGCTACAGTTCCGCTGCATTGCCTGTTATAGTACTCCGTTTAAACACTCCTAATTCCACGCTTTTATTTTAGTCTACATAAACTAGCACACGTTTATGCCATAGATTGCAATTATTCTTCAATCAAAGGCCTCATTGGTGAAGATCTTGCTATCAATGCACAAGTTGGGATACGCAAATATGACTGCCTTCGTGCCCTTCCAACTCATTGTAATAACTTGAATATATAGAGGTTGGCACATATTCACGTATCTTAGAGCCCCACTTGTGTTTTCGCATTTGTTCCTTCCAAGATTCAAACAAATAGTGTGTTCGCGATCTACTTTTGGCTTCTTTTCTTAATACTTAGCTTCACAACCCTACATGCGCAAAAACACATACACATGTATAAGCACTTAAACCTGATAAATGTAATGCTCATCATAAGGAAAGAATACTTCACATTCTTAACACACAAGCACTTATCAGTTATTGATTAATCTTTTTTCCTACTTTTGCCCATCTTGGGAGGCGCTTACGGCTAGGGTTTGGAGAGGCTTGCATAGGTTTTTGGAGCAGTTCTACGGCCTTCAATATTGTGTTCTTTTGGAAAAAAGATATTGGGGGAGCTTTTATCGGCATTGATTCAGGGAGCCATACCCTATGCCTGACAAGGGAACCTTTAGAGAAGACGAGGCTGATCCACATGACCAACGATACGGACTACAAGGGGATTTTGTCAATGGATAGCATGCATTTACTTTTGATTTTATTTATGATTGTGTATTTCTCCCTGGATAACTAAACACCTTGTGGGTGCTTGGACTTGTAAACCCTACGATGATTTTGCTTCATTGACTTGTGTTTTGCTTCTTTAATTGAAGTTTTAATTGAGTTTCAACCTTGAATGCTTATTGTATTGATTTTCCCTTAGAGTGACACTGGGGTTGAGAATCTATCTTGGTAGTCCTTGTGCATGAGTGACACTCCATTAGGGTTAGATAAAGCAATGTTGGAGAGGATCGAGAGGGTGAGTCAATAGGTAGCGGAACGTTCCCTTTCCATTACGACGTGATTTATCCTACCTCCACGTTCTAGGAGTTCTTTGGGTCATAATAGAGTGAAATACTAAGAGATAAACTCCACTGTGGCTTAGTTGTGTAAGAAAACAGAGGGATGTGTTAAAGTAATCATTAATGCTAGGGCTTAATTGTGACAAGGTGTCTTTTGCCTGGACAAAAGGGTCAGATCTATACTATGGAATATGTGATGAGTGTTCCGCAAGTGCACGGAGTCGTCAAGTAATACCTCTCGTGCGAGCACGAGAGGGTCGTATTCCCTGGGCCCAAGGATCTACCCTTACTTCCTCTTCGCTTATTGTCTAGCCGACAGATTTGAAAGGTTTCTCTAATCTATTAATTTAAATAAGATGACTACAAGTGGAGACTAAAATACGGAGAGGGGGTATAAAAATCGGGAAAGGAGCAGTCACGGATCGCAGATTCCCTAGGGGCTACTAAAAGTGCACAGGATGCTAAGAATGTCATGCAATTGAAGGGTTGGACCTAGAGATTTCCTAGATTAGGTCAACCCGATGGTCACGCCATTGACCCCTAATCCGGTATAAGTATTGACGACAGAATTTCTTCCGATCAAATCCTCATACGATTGCATTAACAAGTGGGGAAATCCCTAATTAGGGCGGAACACAACTTGGTCTAGCCCTAATGGTGGAGAGTGCAGAATACCCGATGGTCACGGCGTGATTCGTACATGAATCCCTTCCAAACTTGGTGTGTCTAGTACAAGGGCGATGGTCACGCTACCAAGTACAACCCTAGCGAGTTGGTTTCATGAGTTCTCATGTAAGCAACACATCAAATGCACCAAGAATGAATCTCAAAAACACAACAATTGCAATAAACAAACTTAAATCATCCAAATACACAAGTTCACCCCAAGGTTCACGGCATCCGGTGACCTTGGGGTCTACTAAATCCATACAAACAAATCCAAGCAACAAATCCATGCAAACAACTACAAATGGCATAATAAAAAACTCCCTCAAACAATGGAAGAAGGAAGACAAGCCAAGCTAGGTGGAAAGGCTTCCACAGACGCCGCAATGGGGGCGACTTCCCACGTCGTCTACAAACTCCCAAAGAAGAGATCGATGAAGATCTAGCCAAATCCGAGCTTCTCCCTTAGATTTCCCTTCTCCAAAAACATGTAATCTTGCCTCTCAAAGAGCTGGTAAAAATCGGCTTGAAGAACTCTCCCAAAAACTCCTCTCCCTTGCCCTAGAAGAAATCAGCTTCTTATATACCCCGTCAGTCCATGCGGGCTCCATACGGGCGCATGGAGCCCGTGAAAGCTCACGACCAAATGCCCAAAAAAACACTGCGGTGCTACGGTGCTCGGCTACGAGTGTTTTGCCTGATCTTCCCTACATTGTTTTTTGCTACGAGTAACGAGACTTGAGAACTCCCGGCAAACCTCACGGGCATCCATGCGGGCGCATGGAGCCCGTGAAAACTCCCGACCAAATGGCGCGAGCAAGAACAATGACACGCTACGATGTCGATCGGTGTTGCTTTACAGATGCGGGACCCCAAAAATGCCCGTTTTTGATGTCGAATTCATCCGATTTGCATTTTTGAGCATTGTTTGACCTCATTTAAGACCTGCAACACCGAAATAACCAATTTAGACATAAAAGCGGGCATCAATTAGTTAACATGTTCACAAATAATACACGATTAATACATATAAAATACATACATTTAGGCGTTTATCAATATGGTTTATCACTTGGAGTCCCTAGACTTCCTTCAATCCCACACTGTGTGAGTAGTCGAGAGTATCATTTTCCGCTAGGGATAAGGGAAGGGTTAATTATTGTTGACCTTATATTTCGGACCATGCTTTTTTTGGATTTCCACGACTTGTTAAGCTTCAATTAGGGGGTATTATTAGTAGTCTTGCACTTGAAAAAATAGTCCTAGGGTGAGCAATGCCTTGGTATCCCACTTTCTTATTGATTGCCTTTCATTGTCCCTATTGCGTTTCCTTTGTCTTCTTTATTTTTATTTGCATGAATCTTGTTCACTCACTCACAAATTGGTTCACCCTTTAGCTAAATAGGATCACTATTAGTTTCCTAACAACTATTCCCTATGGATATGTGACACACCCCTTGCGAGTGTGCACCGCAAGTGCAGGGGTTGTCGAACTAATAAAGTACCTTGGTGAGCGAGCAGTTGTATCCATAGGGAATTGTGCTTAGAAATACAAGAATTTATATTTAACTATAGTGAAGATGATTCAAGATTGGTGTGAATAATATCAATGCAAATAAAAGTACAGAGAAGAAAGGAAAGAGTAATAGGGATATTAGGAGAAGCAATCGAAAAGAAAATGGGCCACCCGGATATTGCTTAACCTAGGATTACTATTTTAAGTGCAAGACTAATCACTATGTCACCTAACTAATATTTAATGAGTCGTGGAAATCCTAAAACACACGGTCCCAAACCTAAGGTCAACCGTGACTAACCCTCACACTATGGGCCGGCCGTAGGAAATCATTGTAGTAATTTACTGTAGTAGTTACTGTTCACAGCCCGCATAAAATTGGAATTTGGGAAAATCCACATGCCCGTGTGGAATTTCTACAGGGGCGTGTGAAAATTCCACAGGGGCATGTGGAAAATTCATAGAGCTGTGTGGATGCCCGATTCAAGCCTATTTAAAGCCATGATTTAGCTCGATTTGAGACCCTTCTTTTCCACTCTTTCTCCATCTTTCACCAATCATTGGAGGTGCCTGCGGCTATGGTTTGGAGAGGCTTTGGACAGGCTTTGGAGAGGTTTGACGGCCTTCAACAACACATTCCCTTTTGTCGGCACCGATTTGGCGAGGTGTGCCCTAGGTTTGACGAGGGGAACTTGAAGAAGACGCAGCCGATCCACAAGACCTTCGACACGAACACAAAGGGGTTTTCATTCATGGATTGTATGTCTTTACTTTTGATTTCATTGTTGATTGTAAGTTGCTCCATGGAGAGCTAAACACTTAGTGGGTGACAACGCCCTTGCATGTGACCCACAAGTGCACGGGTTTGTCAAAGTAATAAATCCCAAGTGAGGGGGTATGATATCCACAAGGAGTAGAGAATAAAAATTATGAAATTGCTATTTAACCAAGCAAAGATGAATAATAATTGTGATGATAGTGTAATGTAAGCAGAAACAAAAGAAACAATAATGAGACGCCCATGCAAGTGAGAGGAAGGGCAATCGATAGAAGTGGGGTGACAATGCCCCTTGCATGTTACCAGCAAGTGCACGGGTTTGTCGAGTAATAAATCCCAGGTGAGTGGGGTATCGTATCCACAGGGAGTAGGGAGTAAAAATACTTAAATTGCTACTAAACTACGTGAAAGTGAACAATGATAATGTTGATAAATGTAGTGAAAACAAAGATAAAAAGAAACAAGAATGAGAGGTAAAAGTAAGTGAGAGGTAAGGCAATCTATAAAAGCGGGGTACTCGGGCAATACTCCTATAGGATTAATGTTTCAAGTAGAAGTCAAACTATTATACTTCCTAATCAATGCTCAATGAGTCGTGGAAATCCATAAGCACACGGTCCTAAATCTAAGGTCAACCGTGACTAACTCTACACTATATCCCGGCGGAGAAATCCCTCAGTCTCAACACTTCACACTGTGTAAAGTTGCAAGGAGTTGTAGGGAATCCAAGTGATAAACCCTATTCCTATGTAAAGACTTAAATCTTTGGTCCAGGCGAAAGGCCCCTAGTCACATTTAAGCCCCAGACACTAGAGTTCCTTCAACGCTTCACTCTATTTCTCGTGCAACTAAGCCCCAGCGGAGTTCATCCTTCGCAACTTCACTCTATTGTGACCACCAAGAACTCAAGGAAAAAAAGGTAGGATAAATCACACCGGAGGGGAAAGGGGATGCTCCGCAACCTATCGACTCACCCTCTCAACCCTCTCCAATCAAGCAATGTCTAACCCTAGTAGTGTGTCACTCATCTTCAATGGTTACCAAGATGGACTCTTAACCCTAGTGTCACTCTAGGGGATAAATCATACCACAAGCACTAAATATTGGAACTCCACTGAAACATCAATTAAGGAAAGCATAATAAAAGATCAATGAAACAATAACTTCCTAGGGTTTACAAAATCCAAGTACCCACTAGGGTGTTTAGCTCTCCATGGAGCACAATACAATCAACAATGAAATCGAATGTAAAAACAAGTGCTCCACAAGAAAACCCAGTCATTTTGATGGTCTTGTGGAATAGCCAAGTATTTTCCAAGGTCACCTTGTCTTACCTAGGGCACACCTCGCCGGATCTATTCCGAAGAAAGCTCCCCAAATAACCTTCTTCCAAGCGAATCACAGTGTCGAATCCCTCAAACCACTCCAAAGACTTACCAAAAGCCTCTCCAAACCCTAGCTAATGGCTTCCCAAATGATGGAGAAAAGTGGAAGAGAAGAAGGGAAAAAGATTTCCAAATCAGGCTGAATCAAGGCTTAAATATGGGTGGAATCAGGCTGGAATCGGGCATCCACATGCCCCTGTGGATCTGCCACACGGGCCTGTGGTATTTTCACCCGCCCGTGTGGATTCTCTGGAAATTCTGTTTTTGGCCGGTTGTGAACAGTAACTACTACAGTAATTATTACAGTATTTTGCTACAGTACCTGCTACAATACTCGGCCAAAACACTCCCGATTCCACACTTTTCATAAAGCCAACATAAACAGGCACACATTTATGCCATAGATCGCAACTCATCTTTAATCAAAGGCTTTGTTGGTGAAGATCTCATTATCAATGCACAAGTCAGGATACGCAAATGTGACTGCCTTTATGCCGCTCCAACTCATTGTAAAGACTTGAATTCATGAAGGTTGGCACACATTCACGTATCCTGTAGTCTGACTTGTATCTTCGCATTTGTTGCTTCCAAAATTCCACCAAATAATGCGTTTATGATCTACTTTTGGCTTCTTTTCTCAATACTTGTTTCACAACCCTACATGCACAAAAGAACACAAATACACATGTATTAGTGCTTAAACCTACTAAAAGTAATGCTCATCATAAGGAAAGAACACTTCACATTCTTATCACACAAGCACTTATCAAACTTCCCCACACTTAAGCTTTTGCTTGTCCTCAAGGAAAGAAATACACATTGAAACATAGAAGAAGGAAATATTGAAAGTGCTTGGCCTCAGGTTCAGAAAACATGCAAGGACAACATTCTACAAGTAAGGGAAATTTCAACACTAAATACGAAAAATCAATGCTCTAGCCAAAAACTCGAATCAAAAAGGAGAAAAAACCTGAAATTGTGTAAGTGTGTGTAAACTCACTCAATTAAACCCAAAGTATACTCGTCAATGTCCTAGGTATAAGGGACTTATTTATCTACAAAACATAACAAAATAAAAAGATGGTGGTAGCTTCACACATCCTCTAAGGTAGCCTTTTCCCAAGAGGCCGCTAAGGTGGCTTTCACACTTTCGACGTGGTAGCTCTTTCTACTGGGGTGATAGCTTTCACTCATCCCATGAGATAGATCTTTCTCTCATTAGGGCATAACTAGTATCTGACTTATGAGAGTAGCTACATACAACAAAAATGGTAGCTCTTTCCACCCCTAATGCACAAACAACAAATTTTTATTTTTTTCAGTAGAATTAACACAAAAGGTAACACTAACTAGTCCCTATAACATTAAACTTAAATTTCCAAAGGAGTTTAAAGAGCGAGTATTGCAACAAGTGTCATTCGGGCAAAAATTCCTAGAAATTCAAGTAAAAACTACAGCATGAGAATATTCAATGTTAAAAATTCTCCTAAACTCAAGAATGAAAATCATTGCAACTAGGGTGAACCACCATTGTCTATGTGAGCATGTATGTAAATCAAAACTTATGTAAAAGACATGTGAAACTTGAACTCCCCATCCCCAACCCCTGATAAGTGCTTGTGCGATATGAATGCGAGCGTTCATTCCTTATATTGAGCATTACTTTTTCTCGGGGTTTTTACACTAATATGTGTGTTTTTAATGTTACTTTTCGAGCGGTAGGGTTGTGAGGCGATTATGAAGGAAAGAAGCCAATGTGGATCACAATGCACCGATTTTTGGAAGAAATCTTGCTAAGGTTCAAAGCAGGGAAGACATAGGTTGGGTGTGAGATGCTAGAGTATGTGCCAACCTCCTCGTATTCTAATTGGCACATCAATTTGGTGGGGCACAAGGGCAGTCACACTCGAGCATTCTCACTTATGCACATAGAACAAGAGCTCCACCAACTTGTCTCTCATTGAAGAAGCAGTGATCTACGACGTGAATGTGTGTAAGTTTGTGTTACCCCGATGAAAGCATGGATTCAGGAAGCTATTCAGGCCGAATACTGTAGTAGAGCATTGTAGTGACATTGTAGCAAAGTACTGTAGCAGCACTCTTCATAGCCGGCCGAGAAAAGAGGAAATCAGAGAACCCACATGGGCGTGTGGAAATTATACACGACCGTGTGGAAATTCGACATGGGCATGTGAAAAATCCACAGGCCCGTGTAGTCGCCCGATTCCAGCTCTATTTAAAGCCGATTCAGCCCCGATTTCAGTATTCTTTTCTCCATCATTTCCCCAACTTGAGAGAGGGCTTCGGCTAGGGTTTTGTGGGGTATTGGCTAGGGTTTTGGAGAGGTTATACGGCTCCAACATCATCATTACTTAGGAAAAAGGTTAGTAAGGGAGCTTCCATCGAGGCGTCTCCTATACCGGACGAGGGAATCCTTGGACGACGAGTAGAGGACTCTCCACAAGACCATCGACATGACCATCGAGGGGGTTTTTCTATGGATTCATTGCTTTTACATTCTATTTCTTTGATTGTACTTAGCTCCATGGAGAGCTAAACCCCTAGTGGGTACTTGTTTATTTGTGAACCCTAGGATGTATTCGTTTCATTGAATCTCTTTATTATGCTTTCAAATAATTGATGTTTATTGTGACTTTCAACCTTGAATGCTTGATTGTATGAATATTTCCCCTAGAGTGACACTAGGGTTGAGAGTTGTTGTTTGTAACCTTGTGAGTGAGTGACACACCACGAGTGTTAGACAAAGCTAGGTTGGAGAGGGTTGAGAGGGTGAGTCGAGAGGTGCAGGAGCATCCCCTTTCCCCTCCGACATGATAGATTCTACCTACGTTCCTTGAGTTCTTTGCGGCGATAATAGAGTGAATGGTCTAAGAGATGACTCTCCGCTGGGGCTTAATTGCGAGTGCAACGGAGTGAAGCGTTGAGGTGATCTTAGTATCTAGGGCTTAATCGTGGTTATGGACCTTCCACCTGGACCAAAGGGTTTGGTCTATAATTAGGAAGAGATTTATCAATTGGAATCCCTAGAGCTCATTGCAACTCTATGCGAGTGCGAGGTGTTGAGATTGTTCGATTTCTCCTCCGGGACATGTATGGAATTAGGCATAGTTAACCTTAGATTTGAGACTATGTAATGAAGGATTTCCATGACTCACTATTGCATTGATTAGGAAGCATAATAGAGGGTTCTTGCACTTGAAGTGATCGTCCTAGGTGGAGCATTATCCAAGTACCCCATCTTTATCGATTGCCTTACCTTCTCATTTACTCGTGCTCTCTCACTTGTTGCTTTTACCTTTGAGAATTGAATCATTGTCACACTTATCACTATTGATCTTTCGCATAGCTAAGAAGCGAATTAAGTCTTTTTTGTTCTCTACTCCCTGTGGATTCGATACCCGCTTATCCAGGATTATTATTTTGATAAACCCGTGCACTTGCGAGATATACGCAAGGGGACCTTGTCACCCCCACCCTCCTAACACTTAACTTGAACATTGTCTATATCACATGCAAGCTCACTAACAATGTATATCAATCAAGAATATATGTGGGAGAAGCAATCAGAACAATACTCCCCTGACTCCTAGTATTACATGTGATTGAACTAAATTCTTGGGAGTGATATTCCAACGGGTTGTAAAGCACACACGGCCAAGTGCCAAAACACCTTGGCCATGTCCATAACTAGTTCTCGATTCCGATAGTGACAAGACCATCTATACGCATTCACAGGGGTGTTAAGTGAAGCTTAAGAAAATAAAAACAACTCGAGTATATAAAAGATAGAGTACTGAATATACTCAAGATATAATAAAAGAAAAACTTAGAAGAAAGATCCTTTCTGAGTGTTTAAGTCCAAAATAGAATGAAGAAATAAAGAAAAGAAAAATGCATCAAGTGTCGTTGTCGCCCTCTGGCTCTGCTGCTACTGGTGCTACGGATGTGGGGGAAGAAAAAGAGACTGGTGGATCGAACGGTGCACGAATCGGTGATGAGGGTACTGGAGGGATCGGAGGAGTCCGAGGTAGCATCACAAATGGTGGTCCCATGTCTCGCTCTAACAGCTGCTGTATGATGTCGAAACGCACCATGAATTCGGTATGTTGTGCCTCTGTGTCCCAACCCCGTTCTCGAGCCTCTCAAAATGATCGTGGGCCCAAGTAAGGGAAAATATCTGCACTAGTGGAGGTTCGTGTACTGTAGGAGGTGCCTCTGTCTGATGCTGCTCGGGCGGTGGCTCTAGTGCTGCCTGAGAACCCTCTACTCTAACTCCCTTAGTCTCAAATGGCTCTGATGGAAGCACTTTCAGTACATAAACCCCGCCCGGATACTTTCTAATCATGCCAATAAGTCTCATTGTCTCTAATCTAAGGGGTGCGGTTATTGTTATCTTCTCGGGCCCTCTGATCATGTCTCATATTCCCATCCCCAGGAGGGGTCTAGTGATGTATAGGCCACAAAAAAATGACACCGATTCTAGAATAATGTCCCTAATATCTCATATGCCTTAGATATCTGTAGCTAGGTCGGGAGGGGCATGTAGCCTTAGACACTCCAGACTCGTACCGACCCTGACCACACAGTATCTTATATGCCTTATGGGGAGTCAAACTTCCGGAGAAGTCGGTCAGTAGCCAATCGTACTCCTTTTCTCAGTGAATGTCTCATCATATAATCCGAGTTTGACGGAGAACTGCATGACGCTCATACTATGATGTTGTCCGAAAGCTCTACATTGAATGGCGTCAATGATATCAAAATGAGCATAAGAGCGATCAAACTCAAATGAGGCGAGCACCTCCAATGTTAGCAGGCGGATAGCAGGACACGGATGAGTAACAACCTATGCCAACTGCCCACTGATAACAACTCCTCGACCTCATCCACCGTATCATCTGCTAGCTGCACCTCCCTGAGAAATCTCAAATCCAAAAACTGCATCTGACCGAATTTGAGCTTTGGTAGTCGCTCAAATAGAGCCGGTGCTTAGGGATGGCAAATTCCGTGCTCTCCGGCTCATGTGTAGGCTCTCAAGGGCGCTTGCCATATGCTTTCTTTGTTTTGGGAGCCATACCTGCAGTATTGAAAAAAAAATTAATCTTCAGTTATTCACAAGACAATGCTACAAGAATCCGCACAGGCCTGTGGAAATTCCACACGCCCATGTGGATCTTCGGGGCATGAAGGCCACACGGCCCTCTAATAAAAAATCCATAAATACACCCCTGAATAGCTTTTAAACTCGTCATGAATAAATTTCAACCCTTTTTAGAGTAAAAATGAGTCACATTCACCCATTTAATAAACAAAATCACAAAAAATGGAGCAATGATGAAGATTGAAGAGAAAAGTAGGTTTACTAACAAGATGAAGTTTAAAATCTATAAATCGGTCGGAAAACTCAGTGAACTTCCCTAAGCCAGTGGTGGGAGATTGGGAGAGTGCGAGAGAGTGATTTCTAAGTTTGTGGAAGTTTGAAAATATAAAAGGCTCGATAGATTTATAAAGGGAATCGCAGCCTTATGATTTCTTCATATCTATACGTGATAAGTGCTTGTGTGATAAGAATGTGAATTGTTCTTTCCTTATGATAATCATTACTTTTATCAGGTTTTAACGCTAACATGTGTGCATTTATTTTACTTTCATGCATATAGGGTTGTGAAGCCGAATGTTAGAGAAAGAAGCCAATACAGATCATGAATGCACCATTTGGAGGAAATCTTGAGAAGGTTCAAACGCGAAGACATAAGTCGGGTTCAAGATATGACAATGTGGGCCAATCTCCTTGTATTCAAGTTAGCACATCGATTTGGAGGGGTACAAAGGTAGTCACATTCAAGCATTTTGGCTTGTGCATCTATAGCAGGATCTCCACCAAAGGTAGTCACATTCAAGCATTGACGGGTGAGAAGGTTCAAACGCGATCTAAGGCCTATAAATAGCCCGTTTTGCTATTC